>NC_139676.1:7444413-7454413 GCF_951799395.1 Argentina silus
ACTTGTAGCTTTTCACTGCCATCAAAAATGCTGACTGATAGCATCAATGCTAAACAGTAGCATACCATGAGTTAGCTAGCTTATGGCATCAATACTGTATAAGTGGTTTCAGAATACAAACAAGGAACAAGCCTCACAGTTCACGTGGAGAGGATTTCACCCCAAATACGACAACCCTTTGGGCGCCATTTTGTTTCCACTTCCAAGAGTGACAAATTGGACACAGAGGCACAAACTCAAACAGAGAGAGAGAATAGAAAACAATCTCGGATCATTTCAACATAGTAGTTGAGCTGCGGGGCCTGAAACGAAAGCTGTGATGTCTCTTCTGGGGGGTATTTTGGACAGCTTTGTCTACTGCCTACTGTTCGTGACTACATTGACACTTCAATCTCTGTGTGGTTTTATTAGCACCTAAAAATAGCAAGAAGTAACAAATGTGTGCATTTAGAAATGGCAGAGAGGCAATGAAGCTACACCAGAAAGTACTAAAAAGCCAAATGCTATGGCTGCCAAAAAATGTGTCTTTTTTCTTTCGTAATGATTTCTGCAAATAGGACTTTTACATAGAGTAATAATAATGCATGAGATGTTGCCACAGGGGTGAGTCAATCTCTGGTGAGTCAAAGAACCTAAGGTAAGAACATTAGTCACTTCTACCAAGGCCTGTGGTTGCTCCTTTCAGAAGCCTATTGCCATCTGCAATACAATGGCAATGGCAGCTAGGAATGCATCTCAATGCAGCAATCACTGAGGAGATCACTTCAGAACTATTCAAACTGACGGAGGATGGTGAGTCAGATGCTCTCAAGTACACACACACACGCAAGCACACACGTGCACACCCGCGCGCACAGAAAACGCTTCACCCTCCTTCTCTCTCTCTATCTTACTCTTTTGCTCTCTCCCTCCATCTCCCCCCTCTCTCTCTGTCTCACAGACACACACACACACACACACACACACACACACACACACACACACACACACACACATACACACACACACACACACACACACACACACAGAGTAATCTGTTCATCTGTGGCATTCAATATGCCATTAGTATCATCTGAAATGAGAGGGAGTAGGTATCCCTCCTGTGAGACAGACAGGCAGGCAAAGGCTTTGGGCAGATTTGTTTGGGCTTATCTCGATCTGTTGATAGAAAGAGAGAGAGAGAGAGAGAGAGAGAGTGTGAAACGAATGAGAGAGAGAGAGACAGAGACAGAGACAGAGAGAGAGGGGGGGGGGGGGGGCAAAGAGAGAGAGAGTGAAAAGAAAAAGAGAGAGACAGAGAGAGGGGGAAGAGGGCAAAGAGAGAGAGAGCCCTAGCGTGGTAAATGTCATAACACATCCACTCGCCTGCAGACACTTAAGCCTAAAGGGCGGAGGGAGGGCCCTCTTCTTTCTCCCCCCCCCCCCCCTCTCTCTCTCTCCATCATTGAGCCTGGCAGATTGAAAGCGACGTATGGCTTTTTAGTTATCGTCCATCTCTCTCTCTCTCTCACCCAGACAGACAAATGCACATGAATATGTAGGGTAATATACACACAGCATTTCCACATGCATTACATATGCAGTGGTATGTATATTATACACCACAGTGAACCACAACTTAGAACAGACATTGTCCAGAGGACAGGAATGTTCAAGTTCATTTTTAAAAAATTCCATTCACATGAACGCTCTATGACTAAGTGCCAGAAGCCCTCCCATTATTCTCTTCCATTCCATTCCATTCTAGTGTGTTCTACATCTATGCGTGTCACATTAGCAGATACAGCAGCTAAACCCCAGGCTTGTTAGCTAACCCTATACACGGTTCGGTGTGGTGTGAGTACAGTATGATGTGTTGTGGGCTTTAGGGACCCGGGATGAGGGATTCAGATGGGCCCAAATGGCCATACTGTCACCCAGCAGGCTCCGGCCTCATTAGAAACAGCAGCAGCCTGTGTGTGTGTGTGTGTGTGTGTGGGTGTGTGTGGGTGTGTGGGTGCGTGTGGGTGCGTGTGTGTGTGTTGGCTGGGAGGCTCAGTGGGCAGCTGCAGCAGATGCTCTATCTTCACACTAAACTCCCCCAACTGATCCTGTTATTTTTCTGTGTATTCACTCTCTTTTGCTTGCTCTGTCTTTTTCCTTCTTCTTTCTCTCTCTCTCTCTCTCTCTCCCTCCCTCCTGAACAAATGCATATGCATATACACTGGGGCATCTCAAAAGGTCCATGCAAATAGCAACTGCTGCATTATAACCCAACCCTGTGTTTGAGACCATTCCTCATTCCGTTCCATGCCCGTTCAATGAGCCCGTCCTCTGATTTCCACCTCCACCAGCCTCCCCTGATATACAGTCATACGGTACGCACATTTTCTGTCAGTTGTCGTTCACATCAAAGTCTCTCTCCTGAGATCAGCTTCTTCTCTACAGAGGTCACAACCTTCCTGCTAGAAACAGGTGAATCCACTCTGCTCATAAATAAACATGTCCTGAACAATCACAACATTGTACACAAACACGCACGCACGGACGCACGCACGTATGCACACACGCACACACACGCACACACACACACACGTACACACACACACACACTTCTGTGCCCTGCCCCAGATTCCTGCCTGTCCTGCTGTCCTTGTTCCTGTCTCTCTCTCTATTCCCTCCCTCCATCTCTCTATTTCCCTCCTTCCCTCTCTCTATCTCTCTCTCACTCTATCTCTCTTCCCTCCATCTTACGCTCTCTTCCCTCCCTCCCTCTCTCTCTCTTCCCTCCCTCTCTCTCTCTTCACTTCCTCTCTCTCTCTTCACTTCCTCTCTCTCTCTCTCTCTCTCTCTCTCTCCCCTCCCTCTCTTATCTCAGACAAGGAGCTCTATCATCCGTCCAAACAGCCCCATGTCAACAACAGCAACAACAACCCAGGCTAAATGGCCTTCTCCCGAACTCATTTGGCTCGCCATTGATTAGAGACCCCGGGTGCCGGTGGGCGATAGCATGGAGAGAGGAAGGAACAGGCAGGGGACAGGGGAGAGAGGAGGGAATCTGTCACCACGTAAGCCCAGTGATGGAGTGACCCGGCTGGGGAGAAACACAAACATGGACTGGGGGAGATGGCGATAGCGATGGAGATGGAGATGGGTGGGAGGAAGAAGAGGAGGAGGAGGGGGAGGAGGGCCGCAGCACCTTGACACCAGTTAGAATCTGAGGGAGGTTGTTTACTGACCTGGCAGAGAGCAGGGTATTGATTTTCTTGGCTGTGTCCAGTCTTTGGGAGCGAGAGGGAGAGCAGAGAGCTGGACTAGCGCATGCTAACATGAACACAAGCCTGCTGGGATATGGATCACTGGTGCTTATGAATCCATACAGACCTCGATGTCAAATACCATAATGTCAAATGCTTTATAAATATTTGAGGTGTACTTGATTTTCTAGTAGCTTTGGACTTTGTTCACGCTGCCGGTGGTTCCATTGTGTAGTACCAGGCAAACGAAACAACGAAATGAAGTGCAGCTCAAGTATTTGAAAGTATTTGGCACACAGACTATTTGAGGCATACCCAATGGACTGGACATCTTTTTTTATCGAAACATCTGTGTCATTGTGAATTGTTCATGAGTTAGAAGAGTGGGGGCAGGTGGTTGCTGCTCAGTATGTATGACTGTAGACCAGGGGAGGCTGGGGGACCTGCTCATTGTAGAGGACCTGCTCATTGTAATGCATGGAATGGAATAGGGAATGGTATCAAAGACACATGTTTGATACCAATCCCTATTCCATTCCATACCTTACGACGAACCTGCTCTAGACAGTAATGAAATTTCATGAGAGAGTCGCCATTCAGCAGCTTTAATGACCCTGTGTGGTATATCAATTGACCCTCTATAGCAACAGGGCTTATACAACTTCACAACCTGTTGTAACATTGTTATGAAGCTGGCCATTCAGCTCATCATCTCATTTGACCTATTAATACCATATACGTATTAATTACTAGACCAAGCTATAATATATACTAGCCACCTAAGTAGTTCTTAAGTGAACAGGTTACAGTGTGTCTCGCCCTCTAGGTGGAAGCCATCTTGTTCTCCTCAGAGGGCAGACCCGGTGACTCTAAAACCAGGCCAAGCCGCTCTTAAAATGGCCTCCGGGAAGGGGGTGGGGGGCGGGATATTTATCACACCACCTGCACACTAGTAAAAAAAGGATCATTTGCTCCCCCCCCCCTACATACATAAACTGCTGTCTCATTCTGGGGGGCACCGCATTCATCACGGCACACTTTCGTTCGCTACACCCTCCCATCCAGACAGGTTGTTGGGGGTGTTATGAGGGAATTTATTGGCCCGGTTTTATGCGCGGATACAGATGTCTTGTCACGGGGCAGCGGGCAGGGCAATGGCTAATGGTATGTTGTCAGTTATGGTTTGCGTCTCTTAGAACGTATGCAGGTAAAGGAAATAAAGTATGTTCGAGTTCAGTGCGTTTGACACCATTCCTCATTCCGTTCCATGCATTACAATGAACCTGTTTTTAGTGATTATGTACGACCCTCGGGGCAACAAACAACCATTGAAAAAGTAAGAAATAACAATGAGAGAAAAAGGTAAGTTTCTCTTCTCTGTATCAAGCAGTCTCTCTTCTGAGGCAAATAATAGCTGACAGTTGTTGTTTTTTAAAAGCTGTATATCAATACCGGTTCTGTTGGGACTGAAGTGTCTGTTTTGATTTGTTTATATGCATTATTCAGTATGTTTGGCAAATTTGCAGCATTCTGTGTCAGATAGGCTTGCAGTGGTGTTTTGGAGAATCGCTGATATCCAGCCAGAGCAAAGGCTTGGATTGCAATATGTCACCCCCTGTTCAACTCACATGACACGCACCCTTGAAATGTCATTCTCAAGGAGGGAAACATTGTGGTTGTTGAGATGGCTCTCATCACTCTTGTGGCTCAGAAATACTACTAATATCCCTCTAAATAGAAGTACTTGGGGCTTCTCTGAAAAGCAAGTGGGCTCTCGGACACACACACACTTGCACACACACACACACACACACACACATGCACGCACGCACATACGCACACACACACCCGCACAAACACACACTCTCACACACACACACACACACACACACACACACACACACACACACACTCAACCATATACACACTTCACTCCCCTTCCCTCTTGTCTTCCTACACCCCCTCAAATCAATAGCGTGATTGGATTTGGCTCCCCCCTCTCGCTCCGTGGGGGGGGCCTTGATTGGGCTTGGCAGACAGAATGTGTTCAGGGGTGGGCTTGTGAAACACGCGGGCCTACGCAACGACTCTGATCTGCATTCTGAAGAGCTCTCCACGTCCCAGTGCTAAATCGAGGCCAACATCCCCCCGTCTGTCCTGGTGAGCACGGTCCCCTAAGGCTTGTGATGTGTGTGTGTGTGTGTGTGTGTGTGTGTGTGTGTGTGTGTGTGTGTGTGTGTGTGTGTGTGTGTGTGTGTGTGTGTGTATGTGTGTGTGTGTGTGTGTGTGTGTGTGCCACCCAGTCCCATCAAGTCCCTTCTGACAGGAAGTAGGTGACAGCCAGCAGAGGAAGTAGCTGACAGTTGATTAATGTATCTGGGCACACGTTCACAGGCTGATTGGCTATCGATAGATTTAATTAATCGGCTATTTCATCCATTGTCTGTGACCTCACATGCCCCCGTACTGTGTTAAAGTCAGTGTCAAGAGCGTCATGCCATTTTTAATACAGTCACATGAGCAGCTGCCAATTAGCCGCAGTGATTTTGGTGAAAACCTAAACATAAATAAAGCTTGTGCAGTAAAAGATTATGCAAATCACCAAATCCGATCCTCTTTTTCTTTTTTTTCTGCTTTGTGGAGAAGAGAGAAACTTTCCTGCTGTGTTACACAGCAACCGCAAACACAGGCAGAGAGAGTGTGAAAGAGAGAGAGAGAGTGAGAGAGATCAGAGAGAGATCAGAGGGAAGGGGAGAAGAGAGAGAGTGAGAGAGAAAGAGAGGGAGGCATAAGGCCCTCTCTCTCTCTCTCTCTCTCTCTGTCTCTCTCTCTCTCTCTATGACTTTGCACTTTTCTCCTTATTAAGGGGAAGCAGACCTGGCAGCATCCTGTCTGAGACATCGGCCCCCGTGTGTGGCTGGAATCCCTAATGAGTCCCGAACCCAGGCGCCAGAATTGATGGCCATTTTAAATTTGGGAGCCATTGTATTGGCCCTGGATGTGGTTGTGTTTAATGAGAATTAAAGATGCAAAACCAATATATTGGTTATATATATATGTTATATCAATCAAGCAAATAACCACGCAAGGGGGAAAGAGAGGGGTACTGGGGGGACGGGGACGATCGGGGGATGAGGAGGACGATAGGGGGATGAGGGGACGATAGGGGGATGAGGGGGACGATGGGGGGATGAGGGGGACGAGAGGAAGACACAAGCGGTACAGCCAAACAACCTTATGTTTCTCAGCGATTCATTTATTTTTTTTAATACTTCCACAGGCCGTTCTAATTAGACCTGCCTTTCATGTTAATCTTTGATGTTATTCATTTGTACAATTATTCTCTTTTGTATGGCCCCTAAGGCAGCTGCATATGTTATAAATTGTTTTTCCAACATGTGTTCATGCTCTTGCCAACCAGCAGCTAAATGCCTTTTCTGGCTCCTCTCAAAAGCTGCTATTGATCGCTTGTGTTTGTCGCAGCGAAAAGAGGGGGATTATTTTCATATTTCCATATTTTGCAGACATCAAGCCTCTCCGAAGCCCTCCCTCGCTAACAAACAATTCTAACAATGACAACAGAAGCATCCAATGACGCTAATACATGATAATACATGCAATCGTCTATTGAGTTTTCTCTGCAGGTAAGGGAAGCATAGCAGCCTCCTGAAAAACGTTTCTGCAGTTGGGTACAGAGTGTCCTGCAGACCGTATTCAAGGCACAGTGGGTGTGTGTGGTCGTGTGTGTGTGTGTGTGTGTGTGTGTGTGTGCGTGTGGCAGGCCCCTCAGGAGAGTAACGAGGAAAAGAGGATGCCACGACAATCAGTGCCCTGCAGAATGGCGCAGCGGCACAGTAGGGGAGTGATTGTGACATCAGAGAACAGCAGGAATACCCTGCTGAGTCTAACTCACCAGGCCTGCGGTGTTTAAAACACATGAAGACACACACACAGACACACGACACACACACACACACACACACACACACATACACACACACAGATACACACACTGTAGACACACGCAGATACACACGCAAATACACACACACACACACACACACACACACAGATACACACACTGTAGACACACGCAGATACACACGCAAATACACACACACACACACACACACACACACACACACACACACACACACACACACACACACACCCCATGACTCCGACTGACACCTCACATCTCCACACATTCATGTACACAACTGCATCTCTGCAACTCTATGCTTCACCCTCTTCACGACCAACACACAAAGGTAAGCGTCTCTCACCCACAACACAGAATACAGACCTAGTTATTGTCACAGACGGACACACTGTCCAGTGCGGGGGAGGTTGGTGGAGTTAGAAATCGGAGGACGGGCTCGTTGTAGTGCAGGGAATGGAATGAGGACTGGTATCAAACACGTGTGTGAGTTGGCGTGGAGAGGGTGAGGCACAGAGTAATGAGGACACATGTTTGATACCATTCCATATTCCATTCCATGCACTACAATGAGCCCGTCCTCCAATTTCTACCTCCATCAGCCTCCCCTGGTCCACTGGGTAATAACAATAGCTCATGTGGGAGCTAGTTAGCTTCTCTGTATAGATCCAGTGCTAGCAGGCTAATTAGCACAACGTTCCCCTCCATATTTCCCAGGGTAACCCCCGTACCCCGTCCCCTCCGTCCCCCGCCTCCCGTCCCCCGTCACCAGTCTCCAGCCTACACCTCTGTGTGACCTGTCTGGACCCATTAAGATGGATTATTCCCTTTTAGTGTTATCATCCTAATATGATGAATACACCATGGAACTCTTCTAAAGGTGACTTCTGTTAACCTTTTAAAAGGGATATTTCGTTCCAGGGAACCAATCAGAAGGCTGAGTATTGTCCATTTCTCCCCTGTGGCCTTTCGGGGGGACAATAAGCGCCATTAAGTCTGGATGTCAGCGTTCATTCCTCGCGGCGACGTTACCTCACGAAGTCATGATTCAAACAAAGGAGGCGACAAAACTCCCCGAGCCTGGAGAGACTTCTCATTAGGGCTGTGAAGAGCACATTGGAACCACAAATTAGCTTTATAAAGGAGTCCGTTCGTGGCGGGTTTATCACGTGAACCAACAGTGAGATAACACACAAAGCCCCTGTGGCCTCTTTTGTACCGAAACATTACTGTCTTATGCAGTAGAAATAATGTGCGCGTCTTTGCACCTGTTTTAGTTGGAATGCTCTTGTTCGTCTCTAACTTGTATTTGGGAGTGGGTTTTTCTTTTGATACACCAACGCTGCACTGTCTAGGGAGTCGGAGAATTCCCTGTTGTACGACGACACACACACGCGCGCGTGCACATATGCACACACACACACACACACACACACACACACACACACATACACCACACAGACACTGCGCGCACACACACACACACACACACACACACACACACACACACACACACACAGACACACACACACACACACACACACACACACACACACACACACACACACACACACACACACAGGAGCAGGGATCCTGTGTCAGAGCAGGGCTGGGTAGTATTAGCTACTGCAAAGGACACACGACACCTTTATGGAGAGACGCAGTGCGCTGCCTGTACACTGGAGCCCTGGCTGGGATACAGACTACAGCAGGCATCATGTGGGCCATCACAAATGAAAGCGCCACTCCCCAATGTTAATATCCGTCCACGGTTTGACCATAAACATTTGTGTTCGTAAACAAAGGGGTGGGTCATGGCAAAGGTACAGTCACTGCCACTGAGTTACTTGATGGGGGAAAAAATTAATATCTTGGTGGAGGTTACGTTAACTGTACCTAGACCCACCCTAATGTTTACAAACAGAAGTGTCAAGGACCCCCCCCCCACACACACGTGGACAAGAATAGAGGCTGAGAAGAGCTGCTTTAAGGCAGGGGGGTGAGAGATGACTGATGTGATTCTGACGGAGGGGATCTGCTCCAGGTCAGCAGAGTAGATCACGTGCTTGGCTAAACAGGGAAGGAAAACACGTTGTTTAGCCAAGGGGAGGCCGGTGGAGGTAGAAATTGGAGGACGGGTTCATTGTAATGCACGGAACGGATTGAGGAACGGTATGACACACGTGATACCATTCGTCATACCATTCCGTGCGTCCTCTGATTGCTACCTTCCACCAGCCTCCACTGTTGTTTACCTGCTGACCTCGGGGCACTAAGCTGGTCTGGTAAGACGTGAAGGCGATGGTCTTGCACACTGATATCAGATATTAATATATATGAAACCACCACTGAGCCTTTTGTCAACACCATAGCATGTGTGCCAGTCATTTCAACATGAGGAAGAACACACAAACAAAACGATTTTCTTTTTTTTTTTGGCAATCTCTATCCTCGCACAGTGGGGGACCTGTAGGACACACACATGTACACACAAATAACACACACGGAGAGATGTGTTCAGTGGTTTGTCAGATGGCTCGTGCTCTGACTAAGTCTGCTAGCCAGTACATGGGCACATGGGCGTATGGGCATGCTCACACACACACACACACACACACACACACACACACACACACACACACACACACACACACACACACACACCACAACATGTCCAGCTCTGGCCCTCTAATCCATGTGGTCATCCTCTGGGGTCAGGGCTGACACACATCTCCAGCTCAACTGACAGTGATTTCCCTGGTGTGCCGTTACCCAACGTTGCCTCGCATCGCGTCACCCCCCCACCGAGCCACACAGACAGGCT
>NC_139676.1:7461913-7484413 GCF_951799395.1 Argentina silus
GCTCCATCATTGACTTTCAGTATCAACATACATGATATGGACAGTATTCTGCCAAGTCGCTGCTTCGCGACCTCTTTCTACATAACTATCTACAGTGGTCCATTCTAATTGTCTCAGACGAGGTGGTCTGTTGTGTTCTATTGTTTCTATAGCAGTGGAGGCTCACAGGCTCATTGTTTGATACCATTCCTTATTCCGTTCCATCCATTTAAATCCGATTTCTACCTCCACCAGCCTCCACTGAGTTATGAGCCTAGGACATGACTTGCATGCCAAGGCTGGACTGACTCAGTCATCTGCCATTTGTCTCGTTGAGGATTCCCCTTCTCATCCTCAGCTAATCCTCAGCCCAGAGGCCTATCTCATAGCAACACAGCTCTCATATTGACAGGCTGGGTTCAGACAGAGAGGGCACATATAATCAGAACATACAATACATGTCTCTTGTAGATCAGGGGAAGCTGGTGGAGGTAGAAATCGGAGGACTGTCTCATTGTAATGGCATGGAATGGCATTAGGAATGGTATCACACACACATGTTTGAATGGAATGAGGTTTGGTTTGATACCATTCCTCATTCCATTCCGTGCATGAACAATGAACCCGTCCTCCGATTTCTATCTCCACCAGGACAAAACAATAAAATAGTAACTACAGTATTTTTGTGTTTACCACAAGGCATCGGTCGCTAAATAGCGCCTAGCTAAGTTTCAAAGCAAGCTTTTGATGGATACATGTTTATCATTCTTTGTGTTCTTTCTGCCTCTACCAGCCTCCACTGGTGCACACAGTGATGTAGCTGTGCTGTGGACTGTTCACTGTACACCAGAAAACAATAACCATGGGAGGGAAGTGGTAGTTGTCTTTTCAATTGCAACAATTTCCACGAAATGAATTTGATTCCTATTACATGCACTTCATTTCCTGAAGTGGCTGAGTTGAAATGGGACTGACCCCACAACACCCCGACTGCACTCCCTCCACCCTGGTCTAAGAAGAAGTAATGGAGGCTAGAAGCAACCTTACAACTCTCACCCACAGTCAGAAGGCTACAGAGGCCATATTGATTTTCTCCCCCGGTGGCTGAAAGAATGGACTCTCACAAAATGGATGACTAGAAGGAAAAAAAAAAGGATGGTGTTTTGAAGTAACGGGGGTCATTCTGAAGGCAGAGAGATTGGCCTCGGCACTACACACAGCAGAGCAGGGCGAAAGAAACACTGTCGAGTTCGATTTCAAATTAATCTACAAAAAGCCCGGCAACCTCCTTCTCCTCTGTGTTTCTTCCGACAGAAAAAAGCGCACTCAGCTTCTCCCTTGACAATTTAGCAATATTGCTCCTAATTCTGACAAATTATGTGAGCGTAACTATGGTTGCACTGCCGACTGAAATGGCACTCTTCAACAGCCACTAGAGAAATGTGCCTTGGGAGTCTGTAAATAAGGCCGTACAAATGGTTTCTGTGGAACAGGGGAGGCTGGTGGAGGTAGAAATCGGAGGACGGACTCATTGTAATGCATGGAATGGAAGGAGGAATGGTATTAATTGTAATGCATGGAATGGAATGAAGAATGATACCATTCCTCATTCAGTTCCAAGCATTACAATGAGCCCGCATGTAGAAGCAATACCTCACTCAACTGCTGCAGAAGCAATACCTCACTGTAGCTGTACATGCAGGTACTGTACCATGGAATGACATATCTTACTTGAACAAATATAAGATTCAAAATACATTGATGTAAACCCATGTTTCTCTACAATGCATATATCATACATTTCCAATCTCCTATTCATACATTTCCATCCTATGGATGAGTAAACTATCCATCTGCCAGTGAACATGGGATTTCTCTGCTGGCCTAGAGATTGTCAGAATCAGAAAATGATATTTGTATAATTTAATATATATTTTCATCAATGCTATATGTATTTTACAAAGTTTGTTCCCATCAATCATTCATTGCTACTCTCTCCCTCAGTTGCGCTGCTTCCAATGCAGCTCATATAAATTAGAGCTTTTATCCAATCAGATTTTCCACCTGTGCTGTCTCCGGGTGAAAAAGGCCTTCAGAATTTCGAGTGAATCCCCTCTGCTGTTGAAGCAAATGGGGACGATGTTGTTGATATTCTTTAACGAATCAGATTTCGAGTTTGCCATGCTGGACGTATTCTTTGACACGCCGGAGCCTTCTAGCTGGCCTAGCCGCCTATGTCAGCATTTCTCGTGTGGCGTGATAGGAGGGCCAGTTAGCTAACTGAAGTAAAACTAGATAGCACGTAATGTAGCATCATCTAAGATTTATTTAAACTTTATTTCGTGACGTTTAGATTTTTAGATGTAGTGCGTTAGATTTTTTTTTTAACGCACAATGGCTAAAGGAGGAGAAGAAATGGATTTGGTGGCGGATTTACTGGGAAAGCCTTTTAAGAGAAGGACCTTTCAAGAAAAGCTGGAAATTGTGAGGAAGGGTCAACCAACCCCGCAACTCTTATAGGTGTTGAGCTACGTGTTAAATCACTTAAATTCCACTCGATAAAGGTTACTGTCACTGTGAATATGAAGTGGTTACGTCGAATGACAATAGCCTATAGCCCAAGTGTCATGGTGAGGTAATTCGAAGGCGGTTTAATTGAAGGCCGAGGTGTAAAATACACGGCTACTGGTTTCTTATGAAGGTTACTTTTAATTACCTCACTCTTGCATCAGTAGATTCATCATCGTATATTTGATCATAGAAGTCAACCACAAATGCAGGGGTTTATTGTGTGTGTGTGTGTGTGTGTGTGTGTGTGTGTGTGTGTGTCTGTCTGTCTGTATGTGTATGTGTGCGTGCGTGCGCCTTCTTTCAATTATTACAAAGCAATGTGGTATGTTTATGATAAAGCATATTCATCCATCTGACATGATATACTCAACTCTACATGTTAAACATACTCTTCATAACATGTATGAGAGAAGTGTCACAGGCCTACACTGTCATTCGCGTTAATGTCATCGCTACATGTCTTTGAGACTTTGCCAAACACAATATCTCTGCCAGTGAAATGGTCCATTCCTTGAATAACTATTCTCACCCAGACACGTTGAAAGCAGCATTACACCCTAGCAAACAGTCCAGCGAATACCTCTCGGTTTCACGTATAACAAACTTGTTCGAAATGTTCGGAGGTTTCTCAACGAAACGGCATGTATTTAGCATACTGTCCGAAAGCAATGCATACGAAACCACACAGACGCGCAATGCTGGGACCATTACGCACCTGCCTTGCCCGCTCTTTTTACGCACTCACATTTTCCACCCAGAAAGTAGCCAAACTTGCACTGCCAACTTGTCTCGTATACAATTCTTATGTAGACATTCTTAGTTTATGAAAATAAAATAGCTAACGGGTGTTATTGGATACTACAGCCTAATCAATAATGGGACATAAAGTCTCTCTGCAATATCTTATTTTCCATTTCGCAAGCTACAGTAGGGGCAGCGTTTTTAAAGCCCATGTTGATGTGTGAGTGTGTGGGCCAACAACCGCATAATTTGATTAGGGCCTACTTTTCAAAGCAATTTTGCGAAGACTTCTTTTCCTGTAGCTAAATGTGTCACTAATAGAATTCCATAGAATTCCTTGATTGCGTAATGCTACGTAATCGAATGTTGCAGTTGCGAGAAATCCGAATCCATCTCTTCGAAAAAGCGTCACAATACATTCACATTCTTATAACTTCTGAAGAACTCCATGGATTAGTTCTTCTTTGCTCGCGAACAAGACAGTCACACATCGATAACCTTACATTTTACAATATTAATTACGGACGACAATGGACGACCATTACTTTTCAGGTGAGAATACGAAATTATAATTCAAATTGTAGTTTTAAAATGCAGACTTGTATTGAAAATGTAAACCTTAGTGCATGGGGTTATCATTGAAATGTAGGTGAAAAATGGCTCAAATCATTGTATACTGTTTGTCTTGTTACCAGGCAATACAAGAAACAAATATTGTTAAATATCTCCTGTATTAATGTAGGGTTTATTATTAATGGCTTTTAAAATACTTCCTGTAGTTCTGAGAGGGGAAAATGATATGTTTGTTGTCAAATATCCTTTGCCTTCAGAGACAAAATCATTTGTGTTTACCCTACGTTTCCATGGTGTTTCTTTCAGACTTCTCAAATGAGAGGGTGAATCAACTCAATGCCCTCAAAGGGCCTGACAGCGAATACATCGCCCAGTGCTATGCTGAGATGGTGGGAAAGAAGTATTGCTATGCCCCAGCAGGCTGTGAGGACTTCCTACTCTGGGTGGATGACTGTTCCCCAGCCTCACCCCCCACTCTGGATGACTGTTCCCCAGCCTCACCCCCCACTCTGGAGGCCAACCTGCACGCTGCTGGTCAGGCAGCCCTTGACAGCATGGAGTGGGAGACAAAGATGACCGTGGATTCAGCTGAGTTTCAACTCCTCCTAGCAATGGGAGAGGAGTATGAACAGAGCTGTTCTGCTACCAGCCTGCTTCCTTCTGGCGAGCACCTCAAGCCAGCGTCAGTGGTTGACATCAGCCTGCCCGACCCTGGTGAGGACATCACACCAGTAGCAGTCAGTGGTACCAGCCTGCACCCCCAGGCCAAATCCATGTCCCAGTCCTTCCGTGAGCTACTCGGTGAGAAATACTTATATGCTCCAGCAACCTGCGACAGCTCCCTGCTCAGGGTGGATGAACGCTCCCCATCCTCACCCCCCACTCTGGGCACCAGCCTCCAGCACGGAGCCTCAGGTGTGGCAGACCTTGACAGCATGGTGTGGGAGCCCATGGTGATAATGGACTCAGCTACTATTCAACTTCTGTTGGAGTTAGAAGAGGAACATGAGCAGAGCGGTTCTGTTACCAGCATGGTCCACCCTGGGGAGGACCTCAAGCCTGTTGCAGTGGTTGACACCAGCCTGCTTCACCCTGGCAAGGACCTCAGGTCCAATGCAGCCAGCCTGCTTCTGTCTGGTGAGGAGGTCAAGTCTTCTGAAGCCGGCCTGCTTCAGCCTAGCCAGGACCTGAAGCCAGCAGTGACTGACACCAGCCTGGTCAACTCTAACCAGGACCTCAAGCCTGTAAGCAGTAGTCCTACTGTCCCTCTCTGTTACACTTTTGTACAGTTTTTTCTCATTATAGATCTTTATTAACACATTCATCTTTATTTATCCTGTGTGGATCAGTATTTTCATGTCAACTATGTAAATGGGACGCTGGAATATCCAGTTCATAGCTGTTCTGTAAAGGTTTATTTCTGTAATTTCTTCTCACTCTTTTTAAGGCTAAGGTTATGGCTGCCCTAAAGCCAGCAGTGACTGACACCAGCCTGGTCAACTCTAACCAGGACCTCAAGCCTGCTGCAGTGGTTGACACCAGCCTGGTCCACCCTGGTGAGGACATAATGTTCAGTGCAGCCAGCCTGCTTCAGCCTAGCCAGGACCTGAAGTCAGCAGTGACTGACACCAGCCTGGTCAACTCTAACCAGGACCTCAAGCCTGACGAACCTGTAAGCAGTACTCCTACTGTCCCTCTCTGTTACACTGTTGTACTGTTTATTCTCATTATAGATCTTTATTATCTGTATTAACACATGATTCATTTATTTTACAACTAGTCGCTGGAATATCCAGTTCATAGCTGTTCTGTAAAGGGTTTTTTCTGCATTTTTTCTTCTAAGGTCATGGCCGCCCTAAAGCCAGCAGTGACTGACACCAGCCTGGTCAACTCTAACCAGGACCTCAAACCTGCAGTGACTGATACCAGCTTTCTACAGGCAAGTGAGGACCTCAAGTCCTGTGCAGCCAGCCTGCTTCAGCCTAAGCAGGACCTCAAGCCTGCTGCAGTGATTGACACCATCCTGGTAAAGCCTACTAAGGTGAAAGGGAGGAAGAAAGGAGGTGGATGCTTCTGTGGCCTTTGGAGAGCCATTAGAAGGGGTCCAGGAAAAGACAAACCTGTAAGCAGTTTTTTGTTGTTTGTTATTATCTTGTAACACTGTTATTGTCTGTTACACTGTTGTACTATTTACTCTCATCATGCAAGTCATGCTTGGTTGACGCTGTTATCATCAGTGTGAACAAACTGTGTATATTGAAATGTGATGTGAAGAACGTGTATAATTGTTGTATAGAGTAGCTGGAATAGCCAGTAAAAAGTGTTCTTTCTTTTGCTACAGGAGCAGAGGACAGCCAGAGTGTTGAGAGCAACACCTCAGGACATTGTCCAGGAGCAGAGCTGCAGCTCTCATGAATACTGCAAGCCGTTCATGGTTGCAGAATGACACCAGTTTCTCCTTTGTGTTTTCCCCCTTCCTCCTTGTCCCCCCCCCACCCTCCTCCCCCACCTGTCACACCAAATGTATATTTCTACTTCAATAAAATTATTTCATTGCATTAACATGAGTTTTGTCCAATATGTTTTGTCTTATTGACACCGTTATGAGTTTCTATTTCTATTATTAAATCATTTCACACATATAAACCAGCAAAACTTCCACACTCTTCTGAGTAAAAAAGGTGCTACTAAGAACCCTGTTTGGTGCCCTGTAGAACCTTCTCTGTGCTATGGATTCTACATTGTACCCAAAAAGGGTGCTCTAACGGGGACAAGCCGAATAACCCTTTTGGGTGGTATCTGTATCTGTATTTGAGGGGAGGCTTGTTGTAATGCATGGAACGGAATGAGGAATGGTATGAAACATGTTTCTCCGATTTCTACCTCCACCAGCCTCCACTGCTGTATTGGATGAAAGATGAAAGTTTCCCTCCAAACGGTCTCTCCACTGCATAGTTTGAGCTCCCTCCTCCTGGCCACTTTCCCAGTCTAACACTTAAACTGCGGAAACGTTGCGTACTTGTCAGCGCCACGACCCTCCTGATCCGTCCTGACACCTCTCCCCTCCTCTGAGAAGGGTAGCTGTATCTTACACTTTACCCGCCACTTCCCTCAGCCCAGATGCAAATAAAAATGTCAGCCTCCATTTACCTCAAAGGCAACGTCAGGTTTAGGAATGAGGGGGATCTTTAGGATCGAGTGATTGCTGTTGGCAGATTGTGTGTTTAGCTCCCTCACCACTCTCCCACAGACACACACTCTCAACACACACACACACACACACACAGTAGCAAACTTAAGGTATTGAACTAACTTTTATGTTATCTTAAGACTTCAGATGAATACAAATGATGATTAAGTTGGACACAATAAAACAACACCATTACTCCTCTTGGTCTGATGATTTTCACCTCCCCTCATGGAAGTATATCCTATTAAGAAAAGTAGCACTCAACTGAGATAATCTGAAACCATTTTCTGAGTACGTCCCAAAATTCTAGGCATCACAAAATGAGCTTCCTGCTCAGCAATAAAGCATATCTCGACATCATCATTATTTCTGCACGCACGTACACACGCACGTACACACACAGACACACACACACACACCAAAAAAAAGAAGTCTTCCCAATTAAGAACAGTAGCACTCAACTGAGATAATCTGAGACCATTGTTTTTTGAGGTCGTCCAAACATCCTAGGCATCACAAAATGAGCTTCCTACTCAGCAACTAAAGTATATCTCAACATCATCATTATTTCTCCACACACGCACACACACACACACACGAATGCTTGCACACACGCACACGCCCGCACACACACACACCATGTCACGGCTTCATCAATTTATATCCCTTGGCGCTGCAGGTGACAGCCAATGAGATTTGGAACCCCTCATAATCTTATTACGGCTGCACTTCCCCAGCACTGGACCAAGGCCAAGACACATATTACACAAATAAAACAAGAGGTAGACAGAGCGAGGACAGCAAGGTATCTGCTCCAAGTACACAACCTTCTGTCCCTTTCCTCTCATGTAGCGAGCTAGCATGTAATGCTACCGAGTAGATTATACATCTGTAGTAAGGTTAACTTCTGTCCTTATCCTCTCATATAGCGAGCTAACTCATAATACTACCGAATAGGGTATAAACCTGGAGGAAGGTTAGCTTCTTTGCTTTCCTCTCATGTAGCGTGCTAGCATGTAATGCTACCAAATAGGGTATAAACCTGTAGGAAGGTTAGCATTAGCTGGCTGTGGCTAATTATAGCCAACCTCTGTAGGGTACTGTAGAGAGAGGCATACTGATGATGAGTGATGAGGATGAAGAAGAGGACACCTGGCCTGGGCTATCAGTCTAATGTCACATTTTCAGGCCAGTAGGAGGAGGGGGAAGGAAGGAAGGAAGGAAGGAAGGAAGGAGGGAAGAGGAATTAGAAAAAAAGGAGATGAAGACCTTCGGTTTTAGCACCACTCTTTACCTAGGGAGGGGTAGAGAGAGAGAGAGAGAGAGCGAGCGCGAGAGAGAGAAAGAGAGATAGAGATATCGAAAGTGAGGGAGAGACGAGAGAGAGAGAGAAGGGTGGAGAGGTAGTTAGATTGTCAACAACAATCCCCCCCCCCCCCCCCCCACACACACCCCACCCCATGCGCTAGCGGGCGTCTCATCTGCAGTGGTTAGTGTTGCATGTTCCTGGCAGCTGCAGACTGTGGGGGTGATCACAGCTCAATCAGGCCTGGCCTCAGACTGGTGTCAGAGCCAGGGAGCAGCCATTCCTTATGGCTTCCTAATGGATATCTGGAGCGCATGGCAACCATCCATTACGCCATCTCTCTCTCTCTCCCTTCCTCTCATTTATTCATTTTCTGTCCTCAGTCAATCAGTCTCTCCCTCCCCTGATTGCCCCTCTCTCTCTCTCTCTCTCTCTCTCTCTCTCTCTCTCTCTCTCTCTCTGTTACTGTCTGTTTTTCAGCCTCTCTCTCTCTCTCTCTCTCTTTCTGTCCACTCTGATCATTGTCTCTCATTCTCTAGCTCCATAAATTATACCATCTCTCTCTCCCTCTCCCTTCCTGTCTCTCATTCATTTTATGTCCTCTGTCAATCAATCTCTCCCTCCCCTGATTGCCTCTCTCTCTCTCTCTCTCTCTTTTTTCAGCCTCTCTCCATCTCTCTCTTTCTGTCCGCTCTGATCATGTTCGCGTTCTCTATCTATACGTACCCCTCCCTTTCTCTTTCATGCTCTCTCTGTTTGTCTATCATTCTCCCACCTCCCTCTCTTCCCCTCTCCCAACCTCTCTCTCTCTCTCTCTCCAGCGCCAGCTCCTCTCCTCAGACAGTATTAGATTCATGAATCAGAAAACAAGTGGAAATCAAACCACTCAAATAGGAACCCACCGTCTGTGTGTCTCTCTCTGTGTGTGTGTGTGTGTGTGTGTGTGTGTGTGTGTGTATGTGTGTGTCTCTCCAGAGACGTCTGCCTGTCTGTGTAGTCAATCCATTAGAGTAGGCTGGGATGGGAAGCTCAGTAGAGCTGGATCCTTAGAGCTGGTCTCTGCTAGTTGGGTTATGTACTAGTAAGTCATGTGTGATTCTACCCCTGGGGGTATCTTCTGTGTTCATAAAATCAGAATAAAGTGTGGGATGAGGTATGTGGACCCCTGAGTGTGTGTCTCTGTGAATGTAGTGCTGAGATATCCTGTAGGAGACACACACATTATGCACATACATGTATGAACATAGAGAAGTTGAATACACTTCAAAACGTATAATCACATGCAATACGCACAGACACACAGACACACACACACACACACACACACACACACACACTATACTCTGAGGGCACATCTAGTCCTGAGGGCAGCCTTTATGGTCTGTTGCATATAGAGATCCTTAACCATGTAGAGTGTTCATCACAGTACAACAGTCATCTCTGGTAGCCCCTCCAGTGACCCTACAACACTATCTAACAGTCAGACAGTCAGACAGCACACGTCACCAGGGAGGCTGGTGGAGGGAGACATCGGAGGAAGGGTTCATTGGAATGGATGGAACGGAATAGGGAATGGTACCAAACACACACGTTTGATATGTGTTTGATACCATTCCGTATTCCATTCCATGCATTGCAATGAGCCAGTCCACCGATTTCTACCTCCATCAGCCTCCCCGCTACTATACAGTATGTACCGTACTTATGCATGATGTTGTAAAGCCATTTCATCATGGTAAAGGTGATCAGATCAAGCTTAGAATCTGACTAGAACTTAGAGAAACATTTCTGGAAAATACAGTTGATCCAAAAAGTAAAACTTTATTTTGCAGCTGGTATTTACTAGGAAACGATGTGGTAACCATGTATCAACAAGGACATACTTTCTTGTGCTCAATAAATTCAGATCAGTTGGTTACTACCTGAAATTAAGAGGTGTTGAGCCAGTGAATCTAGAAGAAGTGTTACTAATATGTAATTATCAAGAAATAACGGTTGACCCAGTAACTTTATAAGTGAGAAACTGCTTAATAGTGGGCTGTAAAAGAAAGGGTTACCATCCAAAAATAGTGGCAGAAAGTGAGAGGCACGTCAACACATTAATATGCAGAGCGAGTAGTAGCCTTCATACTCAGAGTTGAGTCACGGCTTCACCCGCCCCTGAAGTCCTGTTGTTCGTTCTCTCTTGTTTGGAAAACATCTCTCCAGGGATTTCACCTCTCTCCCTGCCAATGGCTGTGACCTTTAAATCCCTCCCTCATCACATCCTGGGGAAGCAAGCAGCGGTGCTACGGAATTCATAAAAAAAAACACATCAACATTCCACAATACTAGATCGTTAGACTTGTTCATTGATGCCTAATTGCCGGTGAGTGATTGTGCACACGTTACAGTACAGTCCCGCGTTTAGCTGATCGCATCAGAATTTCCCCAGGGCCTATGCTTGGAATACATTTGGATAACAGTAATGGCCGCCAGCTCACATTAGCATCAATGCAAGATTGCTAGCTAACGCGCTGATGCTGATGTAAACACATTAGCATATATCCGTTAGCTGTCGCACGGTCGTAACGAACGTCCTTCAAGCGACAGAAACGTGAGGATGTACACATCAAGTCCACACGCCATATAAGGACACAGAGTCTCTAATCGGTGCCGAGCGGTGGGTCACGCCCCCTTTCTCATCGCCATGGGGACGGCGGCTGCCCGGGATTGACGTGAGAGGCGGGGCAGGGGGGGCGGTCCCGAGTGTGGCATGATTGATCGCCGGCTTGGCGAGCTCACCTGTATGCCCTCCAAAGCTCCCAGGGGATAAACGTATTCAGGGATCTCTCCATCTTGACCCTTCGGCGCGGTAATTTGGGGACAGGGTTCCGGAAAAATGCTGAGTGCTAAAAGTGTTTGAAGAAGCTGCACTGCACCTCAATGCGGTCTCTCCTCACCACGGCAGCCAGAGAGATCAGGTTACTGACTACCGAGACTACTATACTACGGCATACAGCATATTATGGGATGTATGTGTGCTGTTCGGTAGACGCACACACTCATTATGAATGAATGGTAGGCCAATACTGATAGATGACCAGACGTTAAAGGGTTAATTTATGGAAAACTCCATACTACGGTGATACAGATCTTAATTGCATTTGAGCTTTTTTTTTCTTTGTCAGTTGCTTGACGTTCTCATGAACAAGAGTGTGTGTCACACGCACATTTAAAATAGCCCTATGTTAATCCCGAGAACCCTGCTAGTGACACTCGAACATGCTATGGGTGTCATACACACCTTATTCACGCAGCATATGTTAAGGCATCCATGAATAAAAAACCCATACAGTGCCTTCGGAAAGTATTCAGACCCCTTCACTTTTTCCACATTTTGTTGTGTTACAGACTCAGTTTAAAATGGATTAAATTAAAAGAATTTGCCATCAATCCACACACAATACCCAAGAATGACAAAGCGAAAACACGTTTTTTGAAATTTCGTTACATGTATTCAAATTGAAATACAGAAATACCTCATGTACATAAATATTCAGACCCTTTGTTATGATACTCTTAAAATTAGCTAAAATGCAAAAATGTCATCAACAAATCACTCAATAAGTTGAATTGAGTCCATCTTAATGTAAGGATAATAGTTCATGTAATTTTGGAATTAATATCTTTGTTTTTATAGGGTCTGTATAGAGAAAAACCCTAAAGGGCCTTTCCTCATTTTAGTCCCTAACTAATAACAGTCACAGCCACAGCCCGAAATCAGAAACTGGAAATTGAAGTTATCAGTGGCACAATAAGGAGATGCTGAACGCAGCAGAAATCTTTCATTCCCCAGCCAAATGTGAACAATTGCTGTGTGCTCCCAACGATTCATAATGCCAAGATGCATTGATAATATGTAAGCCCACATTACTGATGCAAATTTTGAACCCCATATAGAAAATACAGCACCTCCCATAACCAATGAGGTGGGAATAGATAGGAGACTCATTGTGCTCACTCAGAGGCAGTGCTGGCTAAATTATGTGATTTAAAGAGGGAGAGAGAGAGAGGGAGTGAGAAAGAGAGGGGGGGGGGAGAGAGAGAGAGATAGAGAGAGAGAGGCCATTCCTCCCAGCCTGAGTTCTGACAGCTGCGACCCCTACAGCTCTGCATGGGCTCAATCAGCTTGTTATATACCACTCTCTCTCTCCCTCTCTTCTCTGTCATTATACAGCCATCTCTGACTAACCAAAAACATAATAAAGAAAGTATTTTGAATAACAATTCTTCGAATCGGTTTCATGCACCATTTTCATATGGTGAGCCCTGATATACCATTCAATTGTCATGAATCTAATGTTTATGAATCTAATGTTGCTTCATGTTGTTACATCAATCTAAACCATTTCTATGACAAGACTAAACACCGATATATCCAACAGGGTTATACAGTATACATGTACTCCGCCACTGTGACACACACAAACAGCGCTCTGTTTCTCCAGCTAGATAAGCAGCAACATGGCTGACCTTAAGCCTGGGAGGCGGAGAGCGAGTCAGTCATGCTGCCTAAATATGTCATCGTCTGTCCATCTGCCCCGCTGCCCTCCGGGCTAGTGGGCATCAGGAGGAACAGAACACTGTCTGAACACAGTATTTTATACTTGTAAGTAGAAATAAGCATGTGAGACTGCTAATTGTGCTTCATGCCACGTCAGATTTGCTACCTTCTAGAAAGTTATTTAATGCAGAATCTAAGGAACTGTACTCTGATGTAATATGTTATCATCAGCCCGTTTCAGATTTGACCAGCATCCTTCTTCACCCTCTGTTGTCATGTTGCACAACTAGCCCTCTGCAGAAGTGTAACAACAACCATGTCTATTTTTAGTCTGCTGGCAGTGGGACAATCAATTACAATTTCTCTTCTGTGGCTTTAAATAGCAGCCCAGCAGTTCATTTAATCTCCGTCCTCTGGTCCACTCCTCCATATGGACCCTTGTTAAACTGGAGTAGGCTATGCTAGGCTAGCCCCCCCTGCGCTACAACGCTACATTAGCATTTGATTAGCAGCCAGACTGAAGACGCCGATCGCACTGCCTCCCCGCCTCCCAGAAGGCCGTTGCTGTTTATTACCCATCCAGCCACCCCCCCCCCCCCCACCCCCCAGTTACAGTCAACAACACAACACAAACACAATTAGCATTGTCCATATATGGTGTTTCAGGAAATGGGATTAGGCCCCAGCTAACATTGCTAGCTGAATGCTACCGTAACCTGAGGCTCGTGTGGGTTGTTTTTTCCCCCTGTTGTTTGTGTCTCTGACTGGGTGGGAAGAGAATACGATAGCTGTGGCCGGTGACCTTGGAGGACTACCCCTGGCAACGGATCAGCTTCCTGCATTGATTTTCATTTTCATGGGCGGGTTATTTGGGTTTCTGCCCTCCAGTTCACAGAGATACAGCTCTGTCAAGGTCGGCTGAAGGAAGATCTGGATTTGTCTTTATCAATTCCCACTGTGAAGTGATGTTTGGGTCTGGATAGAGTGTGGGATAGATGAGTCATATGTATATATTTCAGAGATACCATAGCTATGATTGACCCAGGAGACCAGTACTTCATGTGTCGAGGAGTGTGAGGTCAGGATGATGGTCAGCTTTCATTAGTTGATTTCCATCTGCTCTAAATACAGTATAGGCCTACAGTAGATAGGTGTTCAACTGAACAGGTTTGTTTACCATGAAACATTGAACACTCTTTGACACAATCGAATACAGTTGTACAAAGTCTGTTGCTATTCAAATAGCCTATGTAACCAAAACAGCTGCTTTCTATATTCCACAATGACAGCATGATAGCACAATTACAGTAGCATTTCCAGTTCACTGGTAACAGTAACATTTCCAGTTCAGTGGAGGCTGGTGGAGGTAGAAATCGGAGGACGGGCTTATTGTAATGCATCGAACACGTCAAACAGACGCGTAAACAATGCTTGTGAATATCGAATGTAAACAACTATTTGATTTCCAGGCTTAAGCTAATGCTACGCTCTCGCTAATCAATAGAATGGATTCAGCCAAAATTCTCCCTTATATCTTGAAAATGGTGTGGGTTTGAGAGAGAGAGAGAAAGAGAGAGAATATATAAGGTGAATAGAAAGTAGACACTCAGGAAGCGTATGTGTGTGGTGTTAGGTTATCAATAACGCAGCCTTGGATGGAGCCTTTCGGAGCCACAGAGAAAATAAAACCGCCTCCGTTTGTGATGACAGTAATAAATAGAGGCGTTGCTTCCACTTCCTCAAGATGATAGGTGCATCTGTGTCAGTATTTGCTGTCATTCTACACACACATTTATACTGTACGCACACACACACACACACACACGTGCACACATCACACACACACACACACACACACACACACACTACAAGGGTCAGAAGAAATTCAGTTTAAGACTTGTGGTTTCTAACACGCAACACACACACGCCATCAGCACAGGAATTAGCCTGAATTCAAGGGGGTCTGCATCTGGTAAAAGTGATGGATGACACCTGTTCAGGATAACATGTGATCCAAGACTGGAGAGAGTGGGTGAATTGTTTCTCTCAGATGTTACAACCAGTCATAGGTCTCCGTATCCAATCAGGACACGGCAAGCATGATGACCTCACTGCTCCTCCTCCTCCTCCTCCTGCGCCCAAACCATAACTCACACACGATGAAGCATAACACACTAGATTTGACTTGTCTTTTTCATAGAGCTGACCTACCTTTGACCTATTTCTGTCCAAAATGAAAACAACAGTAACAATAACAACCAAAAACAACAACAAAAAACCAAACAAACCCCCCCCCCCCCCCCAGGGCTCCGATGTGCAATAGCAAGAGTACTCAGGCAAAGGACTCAAACCACGACTGAGACAAAAATCTTGAATCAAAAGAATAGTCTTTACTTTCCAAAAACAGGGTTCGGTACACAGGTGGGTAGTCAAAGGTTAAGGCATATAATCTGATAAGGAGAAGGCAACAGGCAGAGTCAGGGAAGTAGTGGAGATCAAAAACCGGGAAAACAAATAACACAAGGATTTGGGGGACAGCCGTCCAGTACTTGGGTAACCCCCCACCACACAGGAGGAGGGCAGGATGTTAGTGGGAGATCTTGGGGCTGAGTCAGGGTCAAACAGGCGAGACAGAGCATCGGGCTTAACGTTCTTGGAATCAGGCATCCACCTCCACAACAAACTGTTGACAGGGATCTGGGACGGGTGCCGAGGTGAAGCTCTCCCTCAGTCTCCAGAAAGCCTGGTCCGTCTGGGGAGACGACTGGTAGGCGTGGGCCACTCAGCAACAGCACTGACCTTGGCAGGGCCATTTGAATGTTGTCCTCCGAGATGATGAAACCCAGGAAAGCAATGGTGGAGGCATGGAACTCACACTTCTCCGCTTTCACAAAGAGTTGGTCATCGAGGAGGCGCTGGAGAACTTGGTGGACGTACTGGACATGAGTTTCCTCATCAGGGGAGAAGATGAGGATATCATCCAGATAGACGAAGACAAACTGATTAAGCATGTCTCGGAGAACATCATTCACCAGAGCCTGGAACACAGCTGGGGCATTGGTGAGTCCAAAAGGCATCACAAGGTAGTCATAGTGACCACTAGGAGTGTTGAAGGCCATCTTCCACTCGTCCCCCTCCCTTATCCTTACTAAATGGTAAGCATTTTTAAGATCAAGCTTAGTAAAGATCTTAGCCCCTTGTAACAGTTCAAATGCTGTCAAGATAAGAGGGAGGGGGTACCTGTTCTTAATGGTAACGTCGTTCAGGCCTCGGTAGTCGATGCAGGGACGAAGTGTCTTATCCTTCTTGTCGACAAAGAAGAAGCCAGCCCCAGCAGGAGAAGAGGGTGGGCGAATGGTACCAGCAGCAAAGGAAGAGTCAATGTACTCCTTCATAGCCTCCCTCTCAGGGGCTGACAAGGAATAGAGACGCCCTCTGGGAGGAGAAGTTCCTATGAGCAAGTCTATAGCGCAGTTGTAGGACCGATGAGGGGGTAGAGAGGTAGCACGGGTCTTATTGAATACCTCCTTGAGATCGAGGTAACAGGAGGGAACACTAGAAAGATCCGGGAAGTCGGAATCCGCTGAAACCAGGGAGTGTGAGGAGACAGGAGACCTAGTAGGCGCTGGAGGCCCCAGAGGCGCAGGAGGTACAGAGACCAGAGGTTGAAGAGACACTGAAGCAGGAACAGATGGAAGGCAGGAGAGTTTATGTGAGGGTTATGCTTGGAGAGCCGGGGATAACCCAGAATGAGAGGCTGTAAAGGAGAGTTGGAAAGATGGAAGCTCAGAAACTCTAGTTAATATGGTTATTGGCAATGATTAATTGAATCGGTTGAGTGCGATGAGTGACTCTGCACAGTAGGCGACCATCTAGAGTGTTGGCCTCCAATGGCTTGGGCAGGGGAACAACATCAAGGCCAAGTCTCTTGACTAACCTCCAATCAATTAAACTCTCATCTGCTCCGGAGTCCACAAACACAGGATGATTGAGAGTCTGGGATGGATTAATAAGCCGAGCAGGAGTGAAACAACAAGAGGGGTTAGCAGAAAAACTCAATGATGTAGTCGGAAACCCGCCTCTTGCCCTGACGCAGGCCCATGAGCACTCTTGCTGCTTCTTGACCGGGGGTTGTGTGGTTGAAAGAGTGCGGAGAGTGTTAGTAAAAACTTCCAGGGAATTGCACACTGGAGAATCCCAAGCCCACTCGGCCGTGGCCCAGGCTTCAGCTCCGCCGGCAAGGTGGGTGATGACATAAGCCACCTTGGCTCGTTCCGTCTGGAATGATGATGCTTGTAGCTCAAAGTGCAGCCCACACTGAACCAGGAATGCCCGACAGTTACTGGAGTCCCCAGAGAACTGCTCAGGTCTGGAGAGGTGAGGAGCCGGTGCCGGTGGTGTGAGCAGGGGAGCAGGAGCTGGAAATGGAACAGGAGCGGGATCACGGGTCGGAACTAGTGCCGGAACCGGAGGAGAAGAGACAAGAGTCTCGAGGCACGCCATCAGCTGCTGGATCTGGTCAGCCAGCTGGCAAACCTGGCCGCCAATGGAAGCCTCGAAGCCCTCATGTCGTTCTGACAGCCCACTCACCCCCAGGCAGATTGAGGTGAGTTGCTCGTCATGGCGAAGAATCCGTCTCTCCTGGGTTTGAAGAGCAGCTAAAGAGCAGATAGATCGCTAGTATGTTGGCACAAAGGACAAAGACGAACTGGCACGGGACAGGGGAACACACAGATTAAATACACAGGAGAGGGAAGGATGATGAGGGACAGGTGACACCAATCAGGGTGGGGTAGACACAGGCGGGAAACACACAGTGGCAGGAAGTGAAGTGTCTGAAACGAGAGGTGAGAAAAACTAAATAAAACAGTAAACAATAAATAAATAACATGAAACAAAGACAAACATAAACTAAGGAACAGGGCGAGACGTTACACAACGGCTTCTGTCCAGTTCAGTGTCTCCTCCATTTTCCACCTGAGAAGCCTGCCTAAGGCTGCGTTAGAGGCTGAGAAAAGATCACAGGAACATGGAGTACTCCACCACAGTCATCTCAACTGACCACAGACAGTGTCCAAGACTCTATTTATAACACGTATCATAGTCCTTTATGTAAGAAGCGGGGTTGGGTTTATTGTCTGTTAACCAGGGAATTGTAATGCATGGAACGGAATGAGGAATGGTATCAAACACATTCCTTATTCCATTCCATGCATCACAACGAGCCCATCCTGCGATTTCTACCTCAACCAGCCTCCACTGGTCTACATGGATGCTCTACTCTAGTTTTGAAATGCTATTGTGCTGTAGCCTCTGTGCACATGTGTGTCACTAATACTGATCTCTCCTTACATTTGCAAAAGCAAAGCAGATTCACCCATGGAAATACTCAATATATCAATACATTGCTTACACCTAGGTTTAATGTGTTCTGGATTAGCAAGGTACCTCACAAAACCAATGAATGTGCCAACAAACAAAGGCATTGTATTGGAATCTTAAGCAGGCCACATACTAAAAGAATGTAAACACTATTGTTACATAATGAGGTGAGTCTTGGCTCAGGGAGGTGACATGTTGCTGAGCGCAGCACAAAGCGAATGCTGTTGCTTCAATAATTAACCAGGGCCAGGACCTTCAGACCTGTCCCCAAAGAGTTACTGTGCAATCTGTTTCATAGGCCACCGCATGTGTCACACACACGCACGCACGCACACACACACGCACGCACGCACACACACACACACACACACACACACACACACACACACACACACACACACACACACACACACACACACACACACACACACACACACACTGTCCGTCACACACATTTACCACATACATAAACTATACGCACCGCCACTATGTATTTTACCACTCATACCCTTTCAAAGTGTTACTGTTATTACTCTCTCTCACACCCACACAAACACACACACACATACACACACACACACAAAATCTCTCCCTCTCTTTCTCTCTCACTTAATGATCTCTCTCACTTAATGATCTCTCTCTCTCTCTCTCTCTCTCTCTCTCTCTCTCTCTCTCTCTCTCTCTCTCTCTCTCTCTCTCTCTCTCTCTCTCTCTCTCTCTCTTCCGTACTCTCTCAAACATCATATTAGAAAGGTAGTCCCTCGATCCCTTATTTACCATAACACTCATATGTTGAGTTGATGAATATCACGACCAGGCAATTACATCAGTATCGGACGGACATACAATCGCAGCTCGATAAAGTCTGGATCCGTAGCTCATTTGCAGGGTAAACCCAGGAGACACCACAGAGCAGAACGTTAATCTAGTTATCTTGAGTTTACTCTTAAGTAGACCAGTAAAACTCTCATTCACTTGAGGTAGTCATCGCTATACAGTAACCCATACTGCCACCTACTGGTTGGTAATGGAAGCACAGCCAGTGTCTGCCCAAAGTCAAATATATACAGTAAACAACAGTATCAGTACTGTTATTAGGATGATTATATTTAAATGAAAAACAAGCATCAGAAGATTGAGTGTTGTGCAAACATCATCAAACTGAATTTCGAAGCACTTTTTTGCTTTTCAGAGGCCATCTTTCTTCCCCTCCCTCTCTTCCCCTCCCTCTCTCTCTCTTCTCCCTGACAGAGCAGCAGGTTCGATCCCCACAGACTACTGGGTCAGATAGAGCTAAGGCTGCAGGATACAAACTGCCGGATCGTTGGCTACAGGCCACTGACCACAGCTATGTCAATACTAGATGCTGCACTGTGAGACACAGTACCTATTTATAATGGCTGGATCAGGGGAGGCTGGTGGAGGTAGAAATCGGAGGACGGGCTTATTGTAACGCATGGAATGTAATATGGAATGGTGTGAATGCATGTGATACCATTCCTCATTCCATTGCATGCATTACAATGAATCTCTGGATTTTTACTTCAGTGGGATGATAATGAATAATTTCACATTATACAAATAACATTGTTTTTCTCGCATGATGACACTGCAATACCACTGAACCGCTAAAAATACGTGTCAAATCGTGTAGAATCATGTGTTTTAGGGCTTCAGTGAGTTTTTTCTCCACCCCAATAAGCAGATGCTACCGCTATCCTCCTCATTAACAATCAGCGGCAGCGTCTAGCTGAACCGCTAATGACCTTCCACTGCCGCCATATTGATTAGAACATCAGAGAAGTCGTTAAAAGCCCCATTCCGGGGCTGTTATTGTAGGACCGTTTAGCAGAGCCACGCTGGCTCTGGTGAGTCCCTCCCTCCCTCCCTCCTTGTAGTTTATGGAGAGGAGGACCCGGTACCCCCACCCAGGGCTAATGTGAGTCTGGAGAGGACCCAGAGGATCGGTAGAGGTCCATTAGGGAGAGAGGGATGTGGTTCCGTGGAGAATCCATTGATTCTCCCAGAGGAGAGAAGAGATACAAACATGGAGGCATCGATCACACAGATGTGTGGACATCAGGGGAGGCTGGCGGAGGTAGCAATCGTAGGACGGGCTCATTGTAATGCATGTGTGTTTGATACCATTCCTCATTTCGTTCCATGCATTGCAATGAGCACGTCCCTCCGATTCCTCCCCAATACAGATACAGATACCACCAAAAAGGGTTACTCGGCTTGACCCTGTAAGAACACACTCAGACACTCCTCAGGTTGGAGGAAAGAACAGAAATGATACTCGAGACAAGGGGAGCCAGCCCATCTTCCATTGATTACATTAACCAGACAGTTCCCTGGAACTCTTTCCCCTCGCCCCCCTGTACTGAGAGGGTTATGCCCAGGGAGGTGAGTCCTCTCCCCCATACTGGCATGCTGCCACCCCCTGGGTCTGGTAGTGGTGGTGGTGAGGGAGGAGGGATGGTAGATGGGGCCTAACCCTGGCAGGCTGCCCACCCCGGCGGGACCAAGGCCTTGTTTCTGTCTCAATCCAGTATGGATTTTTACAGCAGGACAATACAATCTCATCTGGTTCACTCCGTGTCTGGCTAAACTGTCATCCATCACCCACACTCACCTTGTGACACACACTTAGAAGTGAAGCACTGTCAGGCTCACACTGACAGGCATAGGAAGACAAGGAGGGAGGGAGAGAGAGAGAGTCACACATACTGGCTTACACACACACACACACACACACACACACACACACACACACACACACACACACACACTTTGGAAGTTCTAATGAGAAAGGAGTATGTATATAGAAAAACGTTTTTGTGAGCTTCTCAAGGCCACTGCATACAGAGCTGCATACTTGACTTGGAATACACACAATGTGTGTGTGTGTGTGTGTGTGTGTGTGTGTGTGAGAGAGTGACACTGGCATTCTTATATGCACACACACACACACACACACACACACACACACACACACACACACACACACACACACACACACACACACACATACCTGTTTTTGTTGTGATTTATATTCCAAGTCAAGTGGAAAGCAAATCGTGACATGGATAAGAACCATTGGTTAAGAACTGTGTTTGTTCCTTCATTGTCGTCAGCTCTGTATGCAGTGGCCTTGAGAAGCTGCTGTGAGAAACACTTTATTCTATATACACACTCCTTTCTCATTAGAACCTCCAAAGTGTGTGTGTGTGTGGCTTGCGTGTGTGGGTGTGTGTCTGTGTGCATGCGTGTGTGTGCATGCGTGTCCGCGTGTGTGTCTGTGTGTGGGTGTGTGGGTGGGTGGGTGTGTGTGTGTGTGCATGAGGAAGACAGAAGAATAGGAGCCTTTCCCTTGACGCAATGTACCCTTTGTAAAGGTGTGAGAGGGGGAGAAGGTGTACGTGTCATCTGTCACCACATTCTCTACTCTTCCTTGGGTGGATAGCAACTAAACCCAACATAGCATAGAACACTGGTAAAGCAAAAACGGAAATAGAACATGGTGTGTGTGTTCCATTTACAGTACAGTGAGAACAGGGGAGGCTGGTGGAGGTAGAAATCGGAGGACAGCCTCATTTTAATCCTAAAGACCTCTTCACCCCCACTACCCCCCCTGTACAAGTTTCTCTCCTGTTAAAAAAAAAGGTACATTTTCCTTCTTCTAGCATTGTGACTGCCTATGGCCCCTGGTCCTACCATAGATTACTTGTTCTTATGATGACTGATGGATAGATGATTCACTTACTTAAACAAATGTATTTGTTGTAAGTCGCTTTGGATAAAGGCGTCTGCTAAATGCCATAAATGTAAATGTAATGTAATGCATGGAATGGAATGAGGAATGGTGTCAAACAACATTCCTCATTCCGTTCCATACATTACAATGAGCCCGTCCTCTGATTTCTACCTCCACCAGCCTCCCCTGAGTGAGAATGAATAGGAAGTCATAATTCTCCCCGTACAAATAGAATTTATGAACGTACATGTTATATATATCATATAGTATAAATAGTATCCTCCTTTATATGAATTCACATTAAACACCTCTTATTTAATTAGACTCACTCACCATGATGAATTTACACTCATAGTGGGCCATCTAAAGAGATTAATGACTTAACTAAAAACATACTGTACTGCAATGAACTACTTTCAAGTTGTTGGAATACGAAACTAAAAGAGAACTCATGT
>NC_139676.1:7489791-7492291 GCF_951799395.1 Argentina silus
GCAACAAAAGCAGAAATCCCAGATCGGCGCCCACAGTGTGATGTCGACGCCGTTTGAACCCATCGCAGGGGCTTGTTTGGGAGGGGGGGGGTGGGGGTGGCAGAGGAGCAGAGGAGGGGGACGTAGAGTAGAGCCACTCTCGTTCTTATCACTTTTGTGATAATGGCTGTCACATAAAAGACGACCCGGCGAACTCGGCAAATGCCAGAGCGGCCCTAATTAGCCACTATGCGTTTCATACAATTTGCAAAGGCCAAATGTTCCCAAGCTGTAATTATGTACTCACACTGCCCACCTCCGCTGACCTGCCGAACCGGTCTGACTCTCTGTCTGTCTGTTGGTTGGCTGGCTGGCTGGTTGTTAGCTAGCGGGCTCAGCCTCACCACACGCTAGTGCTAACAATAACAGTGGGAAAGTGAAGCTGTAATTGGTCAAGTTGCTCTCGTCCTCTTCTGACTAAGTACAGGACGGAAAATATCGTGTTATTGTTTGTGGTGACTGTGTTTGTCATGAGACTGATTTTACTGTATGATGTGTTGCTAATGTTTGTTGTTTCTTTTAGCGAACAAAATGACATCTCCCTTTTTTGGGAACTCCAGTATATTTAAAGTACTATTTTAAGACCACATATATCTGCTTCTTTGTCAATATAACTCTAGATTTATATTGCCTACTTTAGCTCCTGAAGGGTTCCCTCCAGTTGATTCAGATTCCAGTTGATTATCATGGTTAGGGTTAGGCTGGGTTAGGGTTAGGGTTAAGGTTAGGTTGGTGGAGATAGAAATCAGAGGACAGGCTCATTGCCACTCGTGTGTTTGATACCACTCCTCATTCTGTTCCATGCGTTAGAATGAGCTCCGATTTCTACCTCCACCAGGCCCCACAGCTGCTTATCTACAGCAGATCCTCTCTATCTTGACAGTATGAATATGCAGTATTTTATCTCTGGCTTAAAACCTCCTGAATAATGGTTTACAGGAGACTCCATCCAGGTCAGCCTCTCCAGCCCGTAAGCCCATCTCACTAGCGGACCTCCCTAATGTCTCCATTGCCTGCACCTGACCCCGGTAACATCGGTGGCCAAATTTAGTTTGGAGGCGTGCCACCATGGGAGAGCGGACAGGCCCATTAATCAGCAGGAGGCTCCCCCCCCTCAGCCTACAGGTCAGAGGGAGAGCAGCTCTCATGCACACACACACACATACACACATACGCACACATGCACGCACACACACACGCACACACACACACACGCAAGGAGACACACACGCACAGACACACACACGCACACACTGAAGGGCCTGGCTAACACTGGAGCTTACTGAAGCGTGTATGTATAGTTAAATACACACACACAGGCACACACACACACAGACACACATATACACAGAGAGACAGAGATACAAGTTCACAAACATATACAAATGCATATACACACACACACACACATGAACACAAGCACACACACACACACACACACACACACACATACCGATAGTACAAACACACACATACACACCCTCCCTCTGTCCCCCACCCTCTCCCTCACACCTGGTCCTCTCTCCATCACTCACACTCACTCCAGGTTAAATCCAGACCCATCCCTCAGCTCTGTCTGAGGTTTCCACCAGGTTCCCCCCCCCCCCCCCCCGGTCGCCGAGGTTATCCACAGACCGCTACCCCCAGCTCACCTACCCTGTGGGGTAGATAGGCTCCGCAGCCCCTCACCGAACCTCTCCACAGCCCCTCCACGCCCGGGAAGATAGATGATGGATTGATAGGCTGGATCCAAGCCGGAGAATCCCATTCTGGATAAGGAGTGAAAAAAAAAACGCTGAACATATGACATCTGTTATTGTCTCTGAAAGGAATATAGAGTGGTGTATGCTTTGAGAATATTTATTGGTTTCAGCGAGGGATCCGCCGCCAAGCTATATTTCATAGACTGCCGACACTTCAGGGCTTGGGTTGTGGCAGCTACCGTAATCCGAAGCTTGTTACACATTAATTACCGTGTTATTAACGTTTATTACCGTGTCATAAACACTGTAAAAAGAAAAAAAGTTTGTAGACGAGTTAGGAAAACCAAAAGCATTTGTTGCGGTACTGTACCTGTATGCATCCCTGTGGTCCTAGAGGATATTAAAAGACTCACAAGTGTGTACAGTATGATCCATTTGTATTCGCAGTGTCACTAGTGAATTTATCCTTTACAATGTAAAACACAGGGGAGAGATGAATCGTTACGATTCCGCTAGATTAATGAAGGTTACCACAGTCCCCAGATGTTTTCTGGTAATTAGAGCTTTTGTTTATCAGGGAAACAAGTCACACGAAGAGCACAACATTCATTGTAATTATTCATAATCTTAATAATTCAAGTGCAGCCACTTCATTTTGCACCCAATTCATCATGCTAATGTCATGAATAAATATGCATAATTACTTTTATTAAATGTGCCTGTTGGAATCGTGTTGGTGGTCCAAGTTTAAAGGGGAA
>NC_139676.1:7497291-7509791 GCF_951799395.1 Argentina silus
TTTTTTAAACGCCGCCAATCTTTTTCTGCGGCGGGCGGCGAGGGGGGGTGGGGGATGGGGGGGGGGGGGGTGCCTGGTGGGCCGCTCCATCCGCCCTGCTGTGTGCGCTTAATGAAAGATAAGAGGGGTCCCTCCACCACTGACACTGAGCCAGAGACCCCTCAGAGGACTGCAGAGCTAATCTGTTTGGCTCCTAATGGAGGCCATTTTGTGCCGAGCGAGGATCATTTTGCATTTCATATCAAACAAATTGTGCAATTTTTCCCGACGAGGTTCGTCGTGTTTTTTTCGTGCTTTTTCTTTTTTCTTTTTAAGATTTAAGATGTGTCTCCCCAGTGGTGGGGATTGAGGGGACGATGGTGTCTTTTTGTGTTTTTTGATCAAAACGATGTTTTTGAATGTCAATGTGTTACATACGGGTGACAAAATGCGAAGGAAGGAGGGAGGGGGGTGTCTTTGACATGTCTTTCAGGGAGAAGGAGAGAGGAATAAGAGGACTAATGAACGTCCAGCCTCATTTTACAAGCATTCAGCTTGTTAATCTCCTCTCTGCATGTGGTGCTATTTCATGTCATCAAAATCAAGAATTTTAACATATGCTGTGACGTCTTCAGCGACTGTAATCACAAGTAAGAGACACCCCGTTTTGACGATTTTGCAATCTTTTTGAGATCCGCCATTTCGTTTTCCCTTTAAAATGAATCTAAAAAAGGGGAAAATGGAGATCTTAAACGACAAAACGTTAGGGGGTGTAGACATCACATCACTGACACCATGTACCTAATACATCTCCTCTCGCGCCGAGACGAGAGCACAAACGCCACGGTAAGCAGAGGCAGCTGCTACACATGTAAAGTAAATTTCTATTTGTATTGACAATGGTGTAATCTGCAGGGACACTGTCGCCCCTTGTGCAGGTCATCACTCTTAATGTTGCGGTGTGTGTATGTGTGTGTGTGTGTGTGTGTTTGTCATTGTGTGTGTGTGTCGGTGTGTCTGTGTCTCGGTGCGTGTGTCTATCTATTTCAGTGTGGGTATGTGTGTGTGTGTGTCTCTGTGTGTGTGTGTGTGTGTGTGTGTGTGTGTCATCAGTTCTACGGGAAAACAGGAGGGGAAAATGATCCAGGGCCGATACATATGAAACAGGGCCTCATACATAAACATAGCTGCAGGGCCCCGGGGCCAGGCAATCTAGGAGGCAAATTGCTCACCAACCAGCCATGGAGGCTGTGCTGTTTATTATGCATGAGCTCCGGTGACATGCTTTAAAGCCACTCCTAAAGCGGCCGACTAGCTGGCTGGAGTGTTACCAGTCAATGTCGAGAGGCGGTATCCAATGTAGCTAGGCGAGTATCATTGTGACGGTCTTTTTTCTCATGAAAATTACAGTATAGGCAGTGAATGGGGGGATCATCACTTTATTTCAGTCTTCGGGGGATGTTTGTAGTCATGAAGAGAGTCGTGGGTGTTTGTCGTGGTGGGAGTCGTAGGCGCGGGGGTGTGATGTCACTGTATGGGGAGTCTGAGCATTTGGAGTGAGGAGTCTGGCTGGGTAGGGGGTGACTCTGGGTCAGGGTAAGGTGTCGTATATAATATATAATACATATATAACCTCTGCCGTTAGTCTGTGTGTTATGATAGATATGTGTTCTGTTGGATTAGAGTAAGTCATGTGATCCACGTATATGCATATAAACATTCATTGTATCATGTTGCCGATGCTGTAGTGCTACTAAAGCCAGGGGAGGCTGGTGGAAGTAGAAATCGGAGGATGGCTCATTGAGCGTTACAAAGAGCTCGTCCTCTGATTTCAACCTCCACTAACCTCCACTGATATGATGTGATACTTCCACAGGCCCATTGTACTGTTAGCATTGAACCTCCCAACGCCAACGAGCGCAGAAATGCAAATCAACCTAAGGGCCAGGGAGATGCATTAAACACCAATGCATAAACAACACCGCACAACAATGCATTCGGCCTCTTCCCCAGATTGCATTTCCAAGCCAAATGCCCAGGGGGAGCCCTTTTTCAATAAAATTTCAACCAGGCCAAGCCCCACGGTTCAGGTTCAAGTTCAAAGTCACGCGGAATCAAAAAAGCGTACCCGTATGAGAATTGCCACCCACGAGTGGACCTCGCCGGAGACAAATGTACATGAACTCTTCAAGATGGGATCGGCCTTGTAGTGCCATTCACCCCGGCCTTTATGGGATTTTTTCTTTTTTTTTACAAGCTATGGGGGAGGACCGCCACTGTCACACCATTACAAACACCTCTAGAACGCCTCTCTCTCTCCCTCTCTCTCTCTCTCTCTCTCCCTGTGTGTGTCTCTCTCTCTCTCTGTCTCTCTCTCTCTCTGTCCCTCCCTCTCTCTCTCTCTCTCTCTCTCTCCCTCTCTCTCTCTCTCCCTGGGTGTCTCTCTCTCTCTCTCTGTCCCTCTCTCTCTCTCTCTCTCTCTGTCCCTCCCTCTCTCTCCCCCCCCCCCCCCCCCCTCTCTCTCTAGCTATAATTATGTAAATAGTATGTATATAGCTTCAGAGCTTGGGCCCTGGAGCTTGGGCGCATTGAAGGCTCTCAGGTCTCTCCCATTCAGTGGTGTAACAGTATTAGGGGAACATTGAAAGGCGGGCGGTGGTGTAAAAGGGGCAGGATAGAGAGATAGGGAAGGGTGGCAAATGGGACATGACCGGCGTGTTCCCCTGTCACGGCGCGCCCATTGTCTGGCCGAGAGAAAAGGGGCCTCGCAGGACAATAACGGAAGAGCAAGAATGGGCTGTGCATATTAAACAACAACGGACAGCCCAGACCGTGTAGCGCAGAGATGAACCTGGGGAAGATACCATACAGGGAAAGGGAGGGAAAATAGACAGAGGGAGAAAGAGAGAATTAGAGAGGGAGGGAGGGAAGGAGGGATGGAGGATGAGGTGGAATGAAAGAGGTAATTAATGAGAAAGAGAGGAAGAAGAAAGAAGCAGGGGAATAATGGGAAAAATAAATGTTGTTACCAAACATTGAAACGAACATTTCGGTTGGGACCAAAAAAGTTGAACTAAAAAACATATATGATCAAGATATCAATCAAGATATCACTGTTGTTCAAGATAAATCTACGGTATTCCAACATCCTATTCCCTACTCATTCCGTTGCATGCATTATAAAGAGCCCGTCCTCCGATTTCTACCTCCACCAGCCTCCCCTGGCAGAGTATGTTCATCTCCCTGTGTCTTGAGACATGTCAACAGAGGAGGAAGCGTGGGTGTGGGGGAGCCATCCCTCCATCCCTCCATCTTTCCATCTCTCCCTGGTTTGCGGCTATCGTATCTAGCCTCCACGGCCATGCAGTGCATCTACCATCTGTCCCTGTGTCACACAGAACACAACGCGCTCTCTCTCCCCCCCCCCCCCCCCCCCCTCTCTCTCTCTCTCTCTCTTTCCCATCCTCCTCTACCCCCCTCTCTCCCTATTCTCTTACCCTCTTTCTCTCCCTCTCTCTCCCCCCCTCCCCCTCTGTCCTCTATGTTGGGAGATTGTACTGTATCTCCAGGGCAGGGTGCATATGGCCACTGTGGAGTGAAGTTATCACTCCATAAAAGAGAGATACAGTGGAGGAAGTATCTCTGACAGAGGACTCTGTCCTGGGAGAAGCCACAGATCCTCTCAAATAGAATGGAGAACGGTGCTAGAACATGTGTTTGGGAGGATCAGAATATCATGTTCTGAAGTTGTATTTCTACTGCCTCTGCGTTGCGGATGAAGATCCGGTTAACCGATGAATCATCGGCACAGGTAGAATTTCGTTCTTGCGTTGGGGTACAGTACATCAAACGCTGTGGTGCTCTTTCTCTTGGAAAAGAGCGAGTGGGAGATGAGAGAGAGAGAGAGAGAGAGAGTGTGGGAGAGAGAAGTAGAGAGAGAGAGATGCGAGAGAGGAGAGAGAGAGAGGAGAGAGAAAGGAACAGTGATCAGTTCCGAAGAAAAACACGCAGCACCTCTTGCAGACCAGTATGTGGCAGTGTGTCACAGTTAGAGTGGTAACTCCAAGGAATACACTGCATACTTGCCTATATGTGTGTGTGTGTGTGTGTGTGTGTGTGTGTGTGTGTGTGTGTCTGTTTCTGTATGTGTGTGTAGGCTACTGTTTGTGTGTGTAGGCTACTGTATGTGTTTGTCTGTGTGTGTGTGTGTGTGTGTGTGTGTGTGTAAGTGTGTGTGTGTGTGTGTGCGTGTGCGTGCGTGTATGTGTCTGTCTGTTTTTGTATGTGTGTGTAGGCTACTGTATGTGTTTGTCTGTGTGTGTGTGTGTGTGTGTGTGTGTGTTAGTGTGTGTCTGTGTGTCTGTGTGTGTGTGTGTCCAACACACAGAGAGAATGCAGGCATGAGCGAAGGAGAGAGAGAGAGAGCGTGAGTACGGAGGCAGCTTAAAGGCCATAATATTGTCATTACGGAATTCAACAGATTAATTGCTCTAAATACCTGGAAATGTCTAAGATCTAGTGTCTGTAGGTTGTAATTTCCTCTCCAGCTCCTAAGCACTAAACCCTCTGTGTTGTTCTTGGCTGTCCCCTGTTGGAGCAGAGAGCATCACACGGACACTGATACCTTCCACTGGGATCCATTCTCCCCTCGTTTGATGGAAACCCAAAAAAGAGGGCCCTTAGCCAGAGAGAGCCCATAATGTCTCCATGACAGGACCTGCAGGGTGAAAAACATTGTGTTTTTACCTCAGAGCACCTTCCCCCGGGAGAGATGACCTAGACTTTGGGAATGAGGAATGAGAGGAGGATTTCTTTTGTTTTTTTTTGTGTTAAAGACTTTCGCCTCCCCTCTCTCTATGCTAAACGTTAGCAGTTAGCCGTTCACTAGAAAGTGGCCTTACTTATAATAATACTGTAGCTGTTAGCAATTAGCTGTTAGCGCTAATCCCTCAATTCAGAGCCCCCCCACCCCCCCACCCCCCCGCCGTCCTATGCTCTCTTGTCACATTCCCACCCCATGACCTCATGCGTGGATGTATGCATTAAACAGATGTGGCTATGAGGGTCTGAAACAGGATAGGACAGGGCTAGCCCTGGTTGGCCTTGAAGTAGGCCTCAGGATCCTTGCACCAGTGAATGGGGGTGGGGGGGGGGTGGGGGGGGGGGGAATAAACGAAAAAGAGATATGAGAATGAGATCTGATGAACAGAGTCTGAGCCACTGCGTCGACGGACGAATGGCCCTTTGATGACAAATTGATGTATTCCATTTGAGATACGGATACGGTCCTCTCCCGGCGCCCCCAGATGAAGTGTCGTGCCGGTGTCCCACGGCATCTGAACACAACCTCATTTCAATTACCGCAAAGCCCCCCCCCCCCCCACTCTCTCTCTCTCTCTCGCCTATCCCTCCTCCTACCTTATCTATCAGCGGACGACGTTGTCGTTGTTGTTGTCGTTGTTGTTTACCACACGCTCGACGTCGACTGAGAATGTAGAACGTAATCAATAGAGGAGACAGATATGTTGATAATGTCCACTGCCGAACGTGGTAGCCTGCAACCCACACACTATGAAAAGGTGTGTGTCGGTACAGGATGGCAGTCATTAGCGAGGCTGTCAGCTACCCAGGAGGTACAGTGTAACTAGCCCACAGGCTACAGCCCCATCTATTCTCACCCTGACACATTTGTATTCATTTTTTTTCCTTTTTTTTTTTCCTTTTTTTTTTTTTTTTTTTTACCTGACATCGCAATCTGATGATGATCCAAGGGCCATTATTTCTCCCTTGCAGTATAGAGAGAGAGAGGGAGAGAGGGAGAGAGGGAGAGGGGTAGAGAGAAAGGGAGGGAGAGATATAACCCCAACGTTGTGTCTCCGTAGAACCAACACCATCCCTCTATGTCAGAGGTTGGTAATATCCTGGCGGTCCGCGAGTCCGGAGGTGCATACGGAATGATGTCATTAATCCTCCCAGGGCAATCTCTCTCCCGGTCTTCGGAATATGAGAGCGAGGGAGCGAGAGAGCCGATTTGCATGCTGCATATGTTGCCAGGTGGCTGGATCCGCGGCGGGTACAAATTAGATTTCCTGACAACAAGGTATAGGGAGAATGGAGGGAGAGGCTGTGTTCTTTTTCTCTCTCTCACTCTCTCTCCTCCTCCTCCTCCTCCTCCTCCCTCGTTCTTTCACTGTCCTCCAAGCTGGAGCTGTATCAAAACATTACCGTTGCTAAGATTCGCTGCTGTACTGTTAATGTTGATGAATATTATAGCGTGTGACTGAAAGAGAAGAAAATGCAGAGTTATAAACTGCACATCATTGGCCTTTGTGACAAGACTGAATGAGTGATTGAAGTGTCTTTTTGTCACTGACGGCCTCTTGATGAGACCTTGGGCAAAAGTGACCCTCTAAAATGGACACTCTTCAGGTGCTCCACCCGCTACTCTTTCACTCTGACACCCACACACACACACACACACACACACACACACACACACACACACATTCGACACAGATGCTTCAGGCCAAGGCCTTCACCTCGACATGGGTGGAGAGGGGGTGGATAAAGAGGGAGAGAGACCTTATGAATGGGGGGCTTAAAGTTTTTGAGACTGGTCTTGAAAGCCGAGAGCTATGTGTCTGTCTGCCCCCTCCCTGGCTCCCCCTTGGCCCCCGGGGGTAATGACATTGTCTGTGTCAGTCACCCTGGAACTACCTTGAGCGATGGAGGACTTCAAGCGGCTACACACACACACACACATTGTTCCCCACCCCTCCTTTAACAGTGGACAGGGAAAGAGTGTCTGGGTTGTGTCCCATCGCATGGCGTCGATGTACAAAGAGGGGTCTCATCAAAGGGGACAGCGTGACATGGGAGTGGCGGTGGGGTGAATATGGTTTTGGTATGAGTGGTGTTTTGTGTATGAATTCGGACCACGTTAGTGTGTATTTTGGTATGAATTCGGACCCAGGCAGTGTGTATTTTGGTAAGAATTCGGACCACGTTAGTGTGTATTTTGGTATGAATTCGGACCACGTTAGTGTGTATTTTGGTATGAATTCGGACCACGTCAGTGTGTGTTCTGGTCCTCACCAACAACGTTGAGAGTGTAAGCCTGCATCCAATGTCATCTTCTTGCTCATTTACCCCCAGAATTCTCCCTCCACCACCGATCGATCGCTGCCTTCAATTAACGCGCTGGTTGGTCCCCAATCAATTCCTATTCTATTCCACCCCTCCCCCCTCCTTCATCTGTTCATTCATCCCCCCCCCCCCCCCCCCTTTCTTCACATTACCCCTCTTGTCCTCCATTCTCTCCCCCCTCTCCTCCCTCTCCTCCCTCACACCCTTTAGTTCTCTGGGGTCACCCCCTCCAAGGTGATTCGTAAACATTCGCTCCAGCAGAAATCAATACTTTATCAACAAGCCATGAGGGCTTTTGCACTTATCCCATATGATCTCTCTTGGTAAAAGGCCCCTATAGAAGCATCCACCTCCTTGGTCTTATAAGCTCTCGGGGTGGGTTAGCGAGGCTAAGACAATCAGAAGAAAGAGAGAGAGAGAGGGATGAGGAAGAAGGGGATGGAGGGATGAAGAGAGGGAGGGAGGGAGGGAGGGGGAAGGAGGGGGTGGTGTAGGGGGTGTGGAGAGAGAGAGAGAGAGAGAGAGGGTCTAGAAGGGAGCTTTTAGAGTAGGGGGGGATTTGCTGCTCCGGTGCTTTTTAGCTTGATCTGCATCTGTTTAAGGACGGGGGGGGGGGGGGGCGAGAGGCGTCCTTCACCCCGCCGCTCCCCTGTCCCGCCATTATGTACCTTGGCACTGAGATCCATCATCCCACGTAGGGCCTGGCTGCCTCAGCCTGGGGACTTATTAAACCGGCCCCGCTGACTCGCCATGGCCCACTCTACACCAGGGGAGGCTGCTGGAGGTAGAAATCGGAGGACGGGCTCATTGTAATGCGTGGAATGGAATAAGGAATGGTATCAAAGACGTTGTGTTTGACGTTGTGTTAGACCTTGGGTTTGGTATCATTCCTCATTCCGTTCCATGCATTGCAATGAGCCCGTCCTCCTGATTTCTGCCTCCTCCAGCCTCCCCTGGTCTACCAATGGTAGGTTCTATTACATTACACTGTGCATACTGCTATAGGGGCTGTAACAAGTTTGCACTGCAATCTGTATCCAATCTGTATGTAAAACTGTATATAAACTGTGAGTTTAATCTAAACTAATCTAATCTGTCTAATCTAATAGGTGTGTTAACATAGGAAAATGGTGTGTGGGAGCCAGGTCCGTTTTATTTATACAGTACAGTGTGTGCGTGTGCGTGTGCGTGTGCGTGTGCGTGCGGGTGTGTGTGCATGTGCGTGCGTGTGTGGGTGTGTGGGTGTGCGTGTGTGTGGGTGTGCGTGTGTGTGTGTGTGTGCGTGTGCGTGTGTGCGTGAATGAAATAAACATGTTTTCCACCAGCCTCCCCTGCTGTACTGTATCTCTCACCAACCCGTGCTCGACAAACGTACTACCTCTCATGTTGAGGTATATACACCGGAGCAACTTCATAACAAAGTTGACTTATCCACTATCTTTTGTACTCCAGATTCCCTCTCCCATCTTCCCCCGGTTGGGTGAGCCTGCGTGCGTCAGAGTCAGACCTACAGTAGAGAGAGAAAGAGAGAGAGAGGAGAGAGTGAGAGAGAGAGAGAGAGAGAAGGAGATAGAGAGATAGAGAGAGGAGTGAGAGAGAGAGAGAGAGAGAATGAGATAGAGAGAGAGAGAGAGAAGAGAGAAAGAGAGAAAGAGAGGGAGAGAGAGAGAAGAGAGAAAGAGAGGGAGAGAAGAGAGAGAGAGAGAGAGAGAGGCCGGTCACAGCGTGTGCAGACATCAATCCTAGATTTCCAGCCTCAATACGCGACGTGACCTTGGGTTTGGAATGACATCTATTTGCTGGCTGGCTGCACACATCTCTCTTTTTTTTGCAAATTGTATAGGCTAGGCTAATTTGTTTTTATGCACGTTTAGTCAGGAATGCGCTGCCACGTCGGCGTTGCCGGGGAGAGCCGCCAACCAACCGATCCGGGGATCAGAGTGACAGACTGAAAACAGGTTTGATGGAGGATGATTGTTCCGCCGGGTTGTGTGTTGTTGATGTATGAATACTAGTAGGACCCTCTCTCTCTCTCTCTCTCTATCTCTCTCTCTCTCTCTCTCTCTCTGGATGTGTCCTAGCTCCTGAGCTCAGAGGCTGGAGCTGCCAGAGAGGCTCATGGGATTTGCTGAGCTGTGCCTCAGCGTTGAGTCTAGACGGAGAGAGACGGAGAGCGGCGCGCTGAAATAAACAACGGTTGTAAAAAAAAAAAAAAAAAAAGTTTGAGTTAGCGTACTGTCTATGGATGTGTGGGCGGGGTTCCAACCTAGATGGGTGGGGTTCCGAGCATCTAGTCCATACGGATGAGGGGACATCCTCAAGGTCTGAGGGTGGAGTTTCTGTGTGTCAGACAGGGCTACCTCATCAGGAGAGCGTGATTCCAAATCACCCCCCCCCGCTATATACAGTACTGTACTGTATATCAGTGGAGGCTGGTGGAGGTAGAAATCGGAGGACGGGCTCATTGTAATGCATGGAATGGAATCAGGAATGGCATCAAATAGGTGTATGACGATTCCTCATTTCATTCCATGCATTACAATGAGGGCCGTCATCCAAATTCTCACACGTGTTTGATACCGTTCTTCATTTCATTCCATGCATTACAATGAGCCTGTCCTCCGATTTCTACCTCCACCAGCCTCCCCTGCTGTACATACAGTAGTAGTAGTGATACTGCTCTGCTCCTCTGACCTGTAAGTGAAGCCCAGGCTCTGATGCTTGTCAGACTGTAAACTGTAAACAAACAACACTGTGTATCATGGCACATGTTAGAACATAATTGCTGTTCCTCAATATTGTTGTTGACCTCTCTGCTCTATAGCCTACAGTCATTGTTGCAGTAGATGATCTCTTGGGGGGGGGGGGGGGGAGAACTGGGGTCCTAAAGCTCAGATGCTGTAATGTAATAGGTGTTGATGTAGTGTTTGTTGTGCCTGTTCAAAATTGTCTTTTTTCGGCTGTGTGGTAGGTTTGTTCAGGCATAATTATCAGCGCCAAATGAAATACCATCCCTGGAAGGAAAAAAGGAAAAACACGGTATGACTTGACATGACCTGACTTCACTGTACAGCCTTTGGATAACACGTTGAGACAAAGACAAACAGAAAACACCTCTGCTCTCTTATCTTGTACGCCGTTGGTTGTTCTTTAACATGTCCCTGCTTTGAACATGTGCTGTTATCTCCCCCTGGTCCCTCCCTCTGGTCCCTCTCCCCCCCCCCCCCCCCCCTCCCCCCCCTTCGCCCCCTCCCCATGTCCTCCCATGACCGGAGCTCGGTTCACCAAGCTCACATACGGCCTCTTCAAATTACATGACTGAAATAGGCGCCGGCCCTCTCACACACACACACACACACACACACACACACACACACACGGTCCTAGGATGCCGGGACATACGTTCAGGGACATATATAACCTGAGCCATGCTCCTTCACACATGCTCCTGCATGTACGCACATTCGGTGCAGACAGACCGGCAAATATGCGCGCACACACACACACACACACACACACACAGAAAAAAGGCATGCACACACACGCACACACACACCCACACACACACACACAGGTGTGCATGCCTTTTTCTGTGTGTGTGTGTGTGTGTGTGTGTGTGTATGTGAGAGAGAGAGTGTGTCTGTGAGTGTGTGTGTGTATACAGCGAAGGGTCAACGAGTACGCAAAGGTCTGCATACCAACGATATAGTTCACATACGTCCACATGAAATATACGACCTATACATCATGTACTGTGTCTACATATACAGTAAATATAACTCAAGGGTTGGGAAGGAAAAGTTTTGCATAGAGGGTAAGAAGTTATTTTTTCAGTTTAAGTGACCTTTGAAATTCTGAGCTAAATAAATTACCTTCCTTCACACGGTTTAACACTGTGGCTGTACGAGACTTGCATTCTTCTCCACAGCCCGTGTGTTCCTCACGAGTATTGTGCATAAAAAAGAAGCTTCCATCTGTGCTTCTCCAATGACACTCACTGAAACTGGCAGACGAATGAAAGGAAGAACGAAGGAGAAGAAGTAAAGGATTCACTCCAACAAAGGTAGCAAATGGAACTTTTTTTTTTTTTTTTAAAAACACAATTGTGAAACACAGAAGAACAGGATTCACAATGCGTCTCTAATAGTGAGGGTCATCGAGATTTAATCGAATTAAACCTCAATGCAATGTATCTCCTTTGTTGTTTCCCTTCTGTCTGACCTCTCTGCTACAATGGTGAACAAATCGTAAACGTTATCCTTTTGAAAAAAAAATGTGACAATGAAAAAATAGACATTGCTGTATCGAAGTGTATAATTGATTGAGACGTTTCTCCTTGTCCTTGAGTGTGTTGAGTTTCACATGTTCCCCAGATCTGGTAACAATAAAACTTTGTCTTTGGCGCACGGACGGAATGTCGGTTTGCAAGCCACACGCGGGTCGGCACATCGGCCCCTGTGTAGGCTTAAGGGTACGCAACGACTGGGACGTTCAACCACCGCTTGATCGAAGCTGGGAAAAAAAGAAATAGAAGATATGAAAGCATCATGGTATGGCTTCAGGGACACGGGGAGATTTTAACATCATCTCAAAATATATGACCAAGAACCGTAATATCATAATATCTGTTGTGTGTTCGTAGCCGGGGGTTGTTATAGTATATACTGTATTAAAAACCAGCCATTCTCTATCTCCGGTGTTAGGTTTTATTAAAGATAGACCAGGTCAGGTTTAAAGGTGGGTAACCACAGGCCCACTGGTACAGTTATGGCTTTTATAGACAATATTACCCAAGTGTGACAGAGATGGATAGAGAAACACATCAGGGGAGGCTGGTGAGGGTTGAAATTGGAGGATGGGCTCATTGTAATGCATGGAATGGAATGAGGAATGGTATCAAACACTCAAATCGTCCTCCGATATCCGACTAATTAAGGTTAGATTTGTCCTGCTTAACATTCAGTCATTTGTTATACTGTATCAACATAGCTAGTCTTATTGCTAAAACCCCACCCAAATAAATAGCTGACTAAATCAAGTAGATACATGATGCGTTTGTTTCCCAAGTTGCATAGAGAGGGGGAGCTCTGACCATACGGTAACCTTAGCTTCCCTAGCCTCTGACCATACGGTAACCGTAGCTTCCCTAGCCTCTGACCATACGGTAACCTTAGCTTCCCTAGCCTCTGACCATATGCTAACCTTAGCTTCCCTAGCCTTTGACCATACGCTAACCTTAGCTTCCCTAGCCTCTGACCATATGTTAACCGTAGCTAGCCTCTGACTATACGCTAACAGTAGCTTCCCTAGCCTCTGACTATACGCTAACAGTAGCATCCCTAGCCTCTGACCATATGCTAACATTAGCATCCCTA
>NC_139676.1:7519791-7529791 GCF_951799395.1 Argentina silus
TTGAAACCTCACTGCTGTGGCTGGTTGAAAACTTTTTTATTGCTTCTTTTGGATACATTTAACCCCGTTTTACCCTCTGAACGACCCCCAAGACACGCACAGACCACCCCCCCCCCCCCCCCCCCAACACACACACACACACACACACACACATGCACACACACCTATTTTCCCTCCTTGCCCAGTAAACCACATTCAGCAGCATCATTATTAACCCATGAGTAGTAGAAGAAGAAAGCTGGTGTGGGGGTTTGTGTGTGTGTGTGTGTGTGTGTGTGTGTGTGTGTGTGTGTGTGGGGGGGGGGGGGGGGGGCAGACAGACTGACAGTGGGGCTAGCACGGCAATGGCATTGTCTGCTCTTTCTCAATGGGGGGCACGGCCACGTTCTCTCCCCTCTCCTCCCCTCTAAACCAGCCACGACCCTCCAGGTGTCCCCTCTTTAAATGTGTTCCCCAGACCCTCCAGATCCCCTCCAGCCCACCGTCTATGACCCTACGCGACCCTGCCCCCCCCCCCCCCCCCTGCACGCCAAGCCCCGCGACCCCCTCAATACAGGGCAGGGTCACTAATAGACTGGGCCGCTTTCTTTGTGGGTCACCTACAAAAAAACCTCCCTAACCTCACTAAACCCCCCCTCACCCCCCCACGCCCCACCCTCCTTCCACCACATACTTATCCTAACCCAGGCTATTCAAATCGAAAATGAGAACTTTTAATTGTGAACCCCTCACGCCTCTCTTTCCACCTCCCCTCCTCTCCTCTTCTTCCTCCTCCATCTCCTTGTCCTGCTCTTCTCGCCTTTAAGCCCGAAGAGGTGCTCCATCGCCAGGCTAAAAGGTTCCTAATGCGTCTGCATTCATAAAGAGAGACCATTGGGGCTGTTTTTAACCCTGTTTACAAGGCTACATCCATTTGCCATGAGTCCCCCTCTTCTTCCCTCTCGCTCTCTTTCTCTCTCTCTCTCTGTCTCTCCCACCCACATCCAGTTTCTTTTGTGATAGGATATGAATGCACTTTCCTGGTTGATAATTACTCCCCCCCCCCCACCCCCTTCTCTCCTTCTCTCCCTCCTTCTCACTCTCTCTCTCTCTCTCTTTCTCTTTCTCTTTCTCTCTCTCTCTCTCTCTCTCTCTCTCTCTCTCTCTCTCTCTCTCCCTCTCTCTGTCTCTGTCACAGGGATCCACAGGCAGTCCTTGTTCAGCCAATAATTTGCCTGTCCTCCTTATTCATTGAGAAGGTACAAATTATCCCTCACGCGGGCACTAGCTATTCTCACTCTCCATCCCTGTGATGAAGGGAGCACACTGCAGAAAACAGTTGAAAAATATGGATTCTGTAGTCTCTCTCTCTCTCTCTCTGTCCTAAATGAGGTAAATTACCTCTCATTCACAGAGTACGAATTTAGCTAATACGGCAGTTCATTTTCAAATAATGTAATAGCAGATATCAGTTTTATATTAGATTACAGCACTACTGGATGTGGTTCTGATTGTATGGCCCTAGAACAGGACGCTAAGCTATTGGAGAGAGCAAAAAAAAAAAAAAAAAAAAGAAGCTTGTAAATGGTGTAATTTAAATCAAAAGTATTTTAGCCGGGCATTTAGCTTGAGTGCTGTAATTACATGCCACGGTCCTCCGGTCTCACAGTGGAAGCCCATGTGATAATTCACTAACATGATTCCTGGCATTATAGTGTCCAGGTTTGGTCGTAGCGGACCGTCGGGCTCTCCTATTCCCTAGTCATCACCCATAACTTGAGGTCTCACCACCCCACCCAACTGTGTTTAGCCCATGTCCAAAATAGGACAAGTGACAAACAGATAGTTAGCAAATGAATGGATTCGACGATGAATGACTCAGAGGCTCTGGGAGTCTTGTGACCATCCTTGGCCGTTTCTGTCGGTTTATGACTTTGTACTGTTAGCTCTCGGACGTGATTTACGACAGGAAGTGCACATGTTTCCGCATATAACACCCTTCCCGAGCAAGGATGTTTTGAATCTTTAGGCACGGTGGGTTTGCTTCTGCATATCTGTGTGATTTTAATTACAAGCACTTAGGAACGTCTCAACTCAGTTTTAGAAGTACGGCAGCACTAGGGGCCATTTTGGTCATTTATTTCCAGACTGTGTTGGCTCTGTTAAGGAACCTCATTGGTTCAGGGCAAGGTTCAGCCAATCGGACCCTTTCCTTAGCCTAACCGCCACAAAGGTCCAGGAAGTCTGACGGTCACAACTAGACTAAACAGGAAGTGTGGACCAAACAGGAAACAAACAACAACACTATCAAACATTAATCCATCTTCACAAATGTCACTAAACATCTAAAAATATCTCAAACATAATCCCATATCATCAGGTAGAGCAACTACAGCAGTAACATTATAGCCAGCAGTGGAGGCTGGTGGAGGTAGAATATCAAATGAAATCAAACTTTATTTATATAGCACATTTCATACATGGATGCAATACAATGCGCTTCACAGGAAAAAAAACAAAAAAACAGAGAGAGAAAATAAAAAGACAATGAGACAAAACTTAAGTCGAGACAAACGCATGGAATGGAATGAGGAACGGTATCAAACATATCAAACACAAGAGCCTGTACCCTCCACCACCCCTGGTAGCCATATAGCTAGCTGTCTCACATACGGTACCACACGGTACCTCCATAGACAAGGCCTTGAGTGTAATTGTACAAGACAATGCTTCTGGATGGCCATGTATTGTTCCCTGACACTGCGGCCTGTGCAGCTCGTTAGGCGGAGCCCCCGAAGATTAAAGAGGGAGGACATGAATAGAAGAAGTCAGGGCCCGGAGGTTGAGAAGGCGAGAGGCGAGAACCGACACGCCACCAACGCCACAGACGCTTCGCCCGCTTCGCGCTCTGCCTGCCTGACCTTTGACCCCTCAGCAGGCTACCGCCTTTGATACTTCTCCTCCCTCTTTTCATCCTCACATCAAGGACCCCCCCCCCCACCCCTCCTTCGCGTATACGGACGTTTCATCTTTTTTGCATATCACGCCCCACCCCCTTCCCCGTGATCTCTAATAAGAGACTCCTGTCTTTCATTTCGTTATCCTCATCCTCCCCTCCTCTCCTCCTTACCTCTGTCGTCCCCTTCCATCCTTCCTTAAGGGGGCCTGTAATTGATGGATCTCATTGAAGGGTGTAGGTGTTATATGCATATCTGCCAAAAGGGCCTAATGCATTGATATTCTCCCCCAGGCAAAGGAAGGAGAAGAGGGTGACCCTGCTCGCTGAGTGGCAGTGGCCGTCATGCATAGCATCTCTAAAATGGGAGAGGAGGGGGAGAGGGGGGGGGGGGGGGAGGGGTGGGGGAGGAGGGGGGAGGGTGAATGTCACTTTCAAGTGTCTTCTCAGCACTCTCGCCTAATGAGAGATGGGTTCAGCTCCCAGAGCCAGCCAAGGGGACCATGGAACTGCCCTCCTCCCCTCCCTCTCCTCCCCCTCTTCTCCCTCCTCCCCCTCTCCTCTCCTCCCTCCACCCCTCTCAGATCCTCCAATCCTCCACGGACCTGACAGTTGTAGACGGCTGCTCCTCCACCTGCACTAGCTATGGAGTGTGTGTGTGTGTGTGTGTGTGTGTGTGTATGGAGAAGCCTTATTTCCCTCTACAAAGACAATAATGATCTCACAACGTTTCTCTACACCACCAGCCCATTCTACATGTTTCCTCTCTGGACATCAACCTGTTTAAAGTGGCACCCAATCATTGTCTACCGCCGAAAATTATGCGGCCCATCTCCTCTTTTAGTCTCTCTCATCCCCCTCTTTCCCTCTCTCTCTCCCTCTTCCTCTCACTCTCTCCCCCTCTCTCTCTCTCTCCCTCTCTCTCCTTCGGCAAGGTGCGCCCGGGCCCCGCCGTTCATCCATTCCGACTGAAGGGAAAGGTGAGGAGGAGAGATCTCCCAGGACGCCTCGCAGCCCCCATCTGTCAGATGCTCTCGGCCTGCTGATTTACATTTACCGCAAGGATTTATGGGACGCTGGCGCCGAAACGAGTCGAAGCAGCAGAAAAAATGGGCGCGGAGCGACGAGGAGCGGAAATTATTCAAAGCAGTGATTATTTTAGGACGGCCATTACGCATGCACACCTGATCAGGGGGTGTCACCCGTGACTCCGCCCGTCCACCATGATGGAGAGGGGCCGGGATCGCGGCACGCTCTTGTTTTACCTGGCTTGCATAAAGGAGAATTCTCCCAGGCACAGAGAGAGCCTACTAAAGCTAAATTAGGCCCCCGGACGCAGGGAGAGAGGGGAGAGAAGAGAGGATGAAGCAGTTATCTATGCACAGGGGATTCAGATGAGGAATACCGGACAAATGTACGGTCTCACAGTCCCTGTGATGCGATGTATATATTACAGATGTATATTCTATGGCTCCTGTAGTGGAGTTTTTGGGGGTTTTGCGAAGACGCTCACTGGCCCTTTTCATTACCAGACAGTCAAACTGCAAAATTTGCAGTTTATGATCATCATGATTAATCTTACATTTCTGTGATGCTATGTACATATGTTTTGGAAAATGTATTTCATATGCAGATTTGTTGTTGTTGATGGGTTACATTCGCTGCCCAGCTTCTTCCCGACGATTCAAAGTGCCGGGAAAATGCCACGACTGCCTCCTATGTCAATTACAACATCAGATTAGCGTCATTACCTATCCATCTGTAGCACTTTACACTGTTGCGGAAAGGTTAGCATAAGCAAGGCTCGTATCGGAGGCTGTGCTGAATCTGAATACACCGTAGCATTAAAAACCGAGGTCAGCCCAACCCTCGTCTTGTCTCCCTCCTCCTCACCAAGTTCATTACCAGTGGCCCCCAGGAACGACCTGATTTCAATTCAGCCGCACTTTGTTCAATTGCCCTACATGGAGCAACTTTCTCGAATGGGGCCAGTTGATTATACCACCACCACCACCACCACCACCACCACCACTACGCTTATTTTATTTAATGCCCAAAACAGGAGATAATTTTAAAAATCTAGGGCAACTAATCATGGGATTTTTTTCTTTCTTTTTTTTTCTTTCTTTTCTTTCATTCGCTCCTTATGTATCTATCTCTTTTTTTCTCTATTTTTTTTTCTTCTCTCTCTCTCTCTCTCACTCTAAGGCAACAGCTGGAAATGTCGCCGTTCATTAACACACTTTGAGCGAGAGAGTGGTGTCAAAGAGCAGTCAGTGCCTAGTGATTAGCTGTTAGCGATTAGCGGCCTTTGGGCAAGAGGAGCATGGGGGGGGGGCACAGCTGTAGGGTCGAACTGTAGGTAAGAGAGGCGACCCTGGGGGGGTCACCATAACTGCCTTGACATTTCAACCTCCTCCACAGAATGGCAGAGGAGAGGCCAGAAGACCGTTCATAATGGTATTCTATGTGCCATTTAGCAGATGCTTTTACCCAAAGCAACTTACAGTTCAGTGAGTGCATATTTTTTTTGTATATATGTTCCCAGTGGGAATCGAACCCCCGACCTAAGCCATGCTCTACCAACTGAGCCACACAGGACCACAGTACTCTGGTAGTAGTCGGGTAAGACAGTAGACACTAACTAACTGTATGCAATATTTTGAGCTATGGCCATAGTTGTCCTTAATGTAGCCTAGGTTTTGTTTTTATTGTTATTATATTTTTAACCACCACCCCCCCCCCTCATTGGAGGACCTAAGAACTTTGTTTGTTGTATTTGTTTTTACATATACATTTTATTACAAGGTACTTTTTTCTTTACACAATATAAAATTTTTGCACATGGTAATTTCAGTCCTATTCAGTCCTATTTAAGGCCTACAGTTTGTTGAGCAGTGGAGGCTGGTGGAGGAAGAAATCGAGGCTCATTGTAATGCATGGAATGGAATGAGGAACCGCATCAATCACAGGACGGGCTACCATTCCTCATTCCGTTCCATGCATTACAATGACCCCGTCCTCCGATTTCTACCTCCACCAGCCTCCACTGCCTCATAAAGTACCGTAGTGGGTGCTGTAAGTAGCAAACACATTTGTGCTCATGAGTGTCCCCTGCTCCCTTGTTTGTGCAGATGTTTTAATACACGGACTCTGACAGCACATGTTGAATTACAGCGGTCTCTGCGCACTTAGCAGACATCTGGCTGAAGACTTGCACCAGTCGGACAGACACTTCAGACAGAGACATGAACTCTTGTAATCCAAGTTCAGTGGTTGTGTCAGAGGAGCGGGGTGTTTTATTGGAGCTCTCTGGCCAGGGCTATGATCCCCCTACCCCTGAGACCCGTTTACACGCATTAGAGAACTGGACAGAGTTCAACACAGCCAACCCAATATTTCTGTTTTAGTGCGTACTCTTTTCCCCTCTCCCTCCGCTGGCGTCTCGTTTATAAGCTCTTTATTAGGATGGAAAATAAATGAGACTCGCCGTTTGAATCCAATTCAAAAAGTATTTTCTGATATTCTTTTTCCTGGCGAGGGAGCGTGTTGGCGAACAAAGATGGCCGCCTCCCGGTGCCAACTGATTCTGAGCTGATGAGTCGTCGCTTATTCACGTCCAGAGAAAGTTCATTTGCCGCCGCACACAGAAGCACCCTGTCTGCTTGGAAAAGGAACACAGAATCTCGAGTCTACAGTGGCCCATTTGTGCCAAACTTAGCCAGGGAGATCTACTCAGGCTTACAGTAAGGAGGTGTGAGGAAGCTGTCTTTAGGGATTTAAAAAGCGGGAGTGAGGAAAGCAGCTTGGACAGGAGAAATGTGATACCCAGACTAGGAAGAGAGATTAACATCACACTGATTCTTATAGTGGGGGATGAGGTGATTATAGACCAGTCTGTTAAAGGTTTTAGATCCAAATATTTCAGCTACTTTCCTCTGCGAATCTCAGGATAGATAGAAAATGTGGACGGTCCAGAAATTCTATCACATGTCCAACTAAATAATATAGTCTTAATAACCAATATAATATTCTTTAACCATAGTGCAGTCGTCGACGGAGACAGGGTATAAAGGAGACATTATAGTGCTTTGATGGGATCTCTCTTTTTCTTCATACCAATGTTATTCTCCAGACCACAATACAACAGTTGATTGATGTTCAATACCGACCTATAATTTTCATTGTTCTATTTTTAACATTATGTCCATCGCGCCCATCCACCGCCCCCCCCTCCTTTTCTCCATACGTATGTCAGAGATTGTACATGCTAATTACTTCTCTTCATAACGAGCATTGTAACCTCTGCACCCTGCTGTCACATCACCTTCGTACAACCTGCGACTGACGAATAAAACGGTACCATCAACGTTCCCTCATAATCACTCACATCTGACCAGAGCGTGGTCTCAGACAGCGAGTCACATATATGGCCATTGTGATCCCGGACAGGACCCCGTAATCTGCGCGGGAGATGGATTTGTCTCAGAGATCATGTCTGAAAGGCTGTCGAAACCACATAGAGGACAATGAAGCCCTTAATTTCCAATATGGCTATGTCGCCTGTCATCCCAATTAAGAACACGGGGAGGGTTCACCTTGTGACAAGTATCAGAGCACAGCCCGAGCCCCCCCCCAAACACAAAACCCACCATTGTCCCTGGGAACCCAACATGGCTGGGTCTCACAGGATAGGGCCAAAGGGGCTCAGAGGATAGCGGGGATAGGTGAAGCATTACATGTCCTCAATAGCCATGGAGAACACTGTCATCATGTCTGGTTGTTGCCTGGCAGACAGGCAGGTGTGTGTGTGTGTGTGTGTGGGGGGGTGGGGGGTGGGGGGGGGGCAAACAGGCAGGTGTGTGTGCGTGTGTGTGTGTGTCTGTCTGTGTGTGTGTGTGTGTGTGTTGTGGGGGCAGAGGGTTGGGGGGGGAATGTGTGTGTGTGTGTGTGTGTGTGTGTGTGTGTGTGGGTGTGGGTGTGTGTGTGTGTGTCAGGGGGGGCAGAGGGTGGGGGGGGGGAGTATGTGTGTGCATGTTTGTGTGTGTGTGTGTGTGTGTGTGTGTGTGTGTGTGTGTGTGTGTTTACGGGGTCCAATGAAGCCAGGCACAACGGCTGACACAACGCATCCCGGGTCGCGGTGGTGTTGAAGATAAACGTTGGTGACAAACAGAGATGCCTGGAGGACTCCTCAAACGTCCATCCTCATACAACATGAAGCAGACTGGACCTGCAGCAGCTAAGAGCCCGAACGCCACACGGAGCATATGCTAGATTGGGCTGCAGCTTAGAGAGGCGGGAGAGAGAGAGAGAGAGGGAGGAAGAGGAGGGGGGGGGGGGGGGGAGAGGAATGGACACAGAGAGAGGGAGGGAGAGACAGAGAGGGCAAGAGAGTGAGATTTGAAGCAAAGCCGTTGGGACGTGTGTGACATTAGGACAGTGAGGCCCTTGTGGGAGTCGTGTCATTGGTCCATATGACTTGCGTCGTCCCTCCGTGAGGTAACGCATTGTAACAGCGAAGGAATGGTCACTGTATGTCACTGCCCTTTACGTCAGATGCTTCGTAATGACATGTCAAAACATTTAGAGTGTCCGTCTGCTGAAATGTTGCTGATGACAAAAAGGTCACTTGTTTGACAGTAATGGTTGCCGTTTGCTTTTTAAACTTGACTGCAAATTTAGCTTTGCCAAAACAGTCGGTGAATAAGCAGATGTTGACAGTCCGGAAATTCCATTACATGTCCAACCGAATAATAGTATTCTTTAACTGTTAATTTTATAGGTTAAATATCCCTATAATGTGTTAAAACAAGGCAACCAATTAGATATAGACATGTCTCGTCTTGCAAAAATTATGGGGTTTTTCCCCCTTTATCTAAACAAGGAGGTTGTTTTCTTATGAGAAGCACAAACTTACATACAGTATAGATGCTATGATTGTAAACTTTGGCATATTTTCACTCTGCAGGCAGATGAGAATGAACAGAGTCCTCCGGGCCAAGTAAACAAAGGCCCACAGTAAAGAAATGCCAGGGTGCCCCAAACCCCCCGACCAAGAAATCTAACTTGACAAGAACCAGACCCAAGTTCAAGCCTTGGCCCTGAGGCCCTGTGTTGCATTCTTCGAGATTCCACAGAACTTTGGTGGTGAAAAGAGGACATTGACGTGGGGCATTCTTCCTCTCTTGAAAATTAGCCAGTTAAACGTCCATCTCACGTTAAGATTTATTTTTCTTCTTTTTTCATTCATCATACGTATTTTCCCTGTTGATTAATGAAAACTGGATCGTGATGAAACATTTGAAATGTTAAACTGTAGTCAACCAGGAGAGATTCACAGATTTATTTAGCGTTTTCCGATAGTTTTGTATGCACTTCCTGTGAGCACGGTGAATAGTAAAAAGAGTTGTCAGGGTTCTCCCAAGGTGGCGCTGCATTGCATTATCAAAACACTCGCATTTATTTATGTCGAGAAAATATGCTAAAAATAAAACACTGAATTAACTAAGGAACACTTGCACTGTCGCTTTTAACAACGATGTCATTGCCGATCAAAGGTAGTTACTCTTTCATTATTAAATATCAGTTTCATTTGCTCTGAAATGTTTACATAGTGGCAGAGCCAAGTCAACAAGGTGAAGCAGTGCCTCTGCTTACATTCATTGGAGAGAGCCCTGAGTGGTATACACACATTTTATAAGGAACACTATACTAATACTGGGTAGGGCCTCCCTTTGCCCTCAAAACAGCCTCAATTCTTCATGGGATTGATTCCACAAGATGTTGGAAACATTCCTTTGACATTCTGGCCCATGATGACATGATTACATCACGCAATTCCTGCAGATTTTTCAGGTGCACTTTCAAGCTGTGAATCTCCTGTTCTACCACATCCCAAAGGTGTTCTATTGGATTCAGATCCTTTGACTGGGAAGGCCACTGAAGAACACTGAACTCATTGTCATATTCATGACAGTTTGAGACAACTTTTGCTTTGTGACATGGTGCATTATCATGCTGGAAGTAGCCATTAGAAGATGGGTAAATTGTGGCCATGAAGGGATG
>NC_139676.1:7534791-7540463 GCF_951799395.1 Argentina silus
GGGGGGGGGAGCAGCGAAAGGGGTACAGGGGGCCATACAAGGGAGCATAACAGCCAGCAGATCAGGATACAGACCCCACACACACACACACACACACACACACACACACACACACACACACACACACACACACACACACACACACACACACACACAAACAAACACCGCACCCTCCCCTTTCTTTCCCTTGCCCATGCCCCTGAGTTGCCAGATGGCACAGGATCAACTCTCCTGAGGGGAAGTGGAGTGACAACCCCCCCTGCCCCCCCCCCCCCCCCCCAAACCCCACACTCCTCTCTTACACGCTGGAGAAACAGAGGGGGCGAGCTTACGAGTGACGCCCATCAACACATACTGTACACCTCCTCAAACATACAGTACATGCATATATACATGAGAATACACACTACCTTCCACACACAAAGCAGATGAACTGATAGCATCATGACATGCATGGACGTGTCCCAGCAGGACAGTTAGGAATGTGTGTGTGTACTGTACTGTGCATTTCATGGGAGGCTGCTCGGTTCACCTGCAAAGTCTTTGGCTGGACCTGTTTCGCCACAACAGAGCCCTGTACTATACATCAAACATTAGGAGGCTTCGTTGAATATGTTACACACACACGCACACACACACACACACACACACACACACACACACACACACACACATGCGCGCACACACACACACACACACACACACACACACACACACACACACACACACGCACACACGCACGCACACGCACACACACACACACACACCTGCCCGCGCAAAGCCTTCCTGCCTAGAGATGCTATCTTACCTCCGCCTGCATGGGAACCCCCCCGGTGACCACCCCTGGCGATGGTCGTGTAGCAACAGACCCTGGAAGCCAGAGTTGGGGAGTGGTAATAGGGGTCGTTGTGGCTGTTAGGGGTGGTGGTGGTGGGGTGAGAAAGTGGAGGTGTGGAATGTAGGAGTGGGTGGGGGGGTAGCTAAGGGGGAGGGGGGTATTGATATCAATCTACCGTCCACCATTGAAGATAACATCCAAGACCCTTAAAAGGCTGCCCAACATGGTTCTATGGTTAATCACCTTACATGTAAATGTTGGTACACTGTACCATCAGGGGAGGCTGGTGGAGGTAGAAATCGGAGGACGGGCTCATTGTAATGCATGGAACGGAATGAGGAATGGTATCAAACAGGTTCATTGTAATCCATTGTAATACACGTGTTTGGTACCATTCATCATTCCGTTCCATGCATTACAATGAGCCCGTCCTCCGATCTCTACCTCCACCAGCCTCCACGGTGCACCATACACTCTAATGGTATCCTTCTGGGTGGTAAGATAATGTTATGTCTTGGTGTGTATTTGTATACAATTATTGTTATGTGTCATTAATGGCATGGTTCCTGTAGTGATGTTAATCAACAGTCAACCACTAAATATTAAATTCAAGAATCTCAGAAGATCTGCCTTTATGGTTAAACCTCAAACATATACGATGCAATACTCTACAGCACATTCAAACAATATCCTTCTGGGCGATACGATAATGTTTTCATATGTTTTGGTATTGCAATAACTGGCCCGTCGTTATTCATTCCATTCCGATGAACAGATTAACCAACAGTAATAAAATAACCGTACGTGCGGCATACTGGTATCATTTATGGTCTTGTAATATACAGTAGCTCATTAAAAAGACTTTTGTTAATCAACAGAGAGTAAACAATTGAGCAATGCTTCATTAATTATCTTCATACACTTTGTTTTTGTTTATACCTTGTGTTTGATACACACGTGCGTTTGACACCATTCCATGCATCGCAATGAGCCCGTCCTCCGATGTCTACCTCCGCCAGCCTCCCCTGATGGTGCAGACGGTGGCAGTGCGTTGGCCTAGTTGCCCGTCTCCCTGTCCTCTCCTCTGGTGATGGGTCTACCGCTGGTGAGGAGCAGCACAGAGGAGACGCACAGAAGGGGATTAAACAGCACTGCCTCCCCAACGGGGTCGACCACTTATCACAAACCCTTCTGAGATTCCACCAAGATTCACCCCCTCATGAATAATCTGCACCTACAGGCATGATGGCGAAGAGAGGGGGGGGGGGGGATGGGGGGAGAAAATGGACAGATTATTTAGAAAGACAGAGGGAGGGAGGGGACAAGGGGGGTGGGAGGGAGAGGGAGAGACGGGGGGAGTCGTTTGATGTGTTTCCCCTCAAGACTGGGTGCTGGGGTGGATGCGTTCGTCGGCCGTTGGGGAGCTAAGCGGACTGACTGGTTTATTAAACGCTCCTGCCCGCCGATGCCTCCGAGCATGATGGGATTAATGCTGGCGTAACCCTTTACTTAATTCATTACAGAGGGACGCCGGCTAATTTGATTTGATATTATTTTAATAAAGTCCTGTGATGATTTGGGAGATTGTTTCAGGCTATCAAAAATAATTTTCCAGTTATTACAGCGCCGTTCAGGCAAGTCCTTTGATAGTGGCAGGCAGGCAGGCCCTGGTGTGTGCGGAATACATTAGCGTTAGCCTTCGCATTAGCTCGCTAGCTAGCTACAGTACACAGCCGCGCTGTAGAAACAAACGCGAATACCGAGGGCCGCTCTGAATCGCTGAGAGAGAGAGAGAGAGAGAGAGAGAGAGAGAGAGAGAGGGAGAGAGAGAGAGGAGGGGGAGATACTGTAGTTTGTATGCATTGAGCTTACACATGTCAGCATTGTTAAGCCTCCCAGAGATACATGGATGCCTTCTGAAGTGGACCAGTGCTGCTTTGTGTTATTCATGTATTCAGGGAGCTTTTTTCAAAGCTTGTGTGGGTGTCTCTCGACTACCAGCAATTGCTATCCCTCGCTGGCGACATCATAGTCGATGTCTCTCACCTCCGTTACAGTAAACAGTCTAGGACAATAACAAAAAAAATGAATGCACTCAACGTACTGTACGTCGCTTTGGATAAAAAGCGTATTATATTCTAGATTTATTCTCATATGTTTGTCTTGTAAGTGGGTCGTACTGCGACGGAATCTTCCGCATCACAATGGCTTTTGTCCACCTTGTGTCACAGTCTTGTCAGCCGAATGATCTCACTTCTATTTCACCCACCTCTTTACATAGTCCTCAAGCTCCGGTGTTTAGAAACACACATTCGTCTCACATTATTTTCTTAAGCCTGCGTCCAGACTCAACACTAGTCATTTTGGGGGTTTGGGATGGGGGGGGGGGGGCGTAGTTCACTCAGGCAGGGGTGGGGTTAGGGGTGGGGGGGGGGGGGGGGGGGTGAAGGGGTAACAATGTTTTTGTTTTGCTTTTCCTTAAACCCCAAATGACACACATTTCCCTCTGAAAAGATAAGCCCCAGTCAAAGGCCGCGGGAGATGTCTGGGACCCTGTGAAAAGAGCGGGGGAATTACCTACTGGGGGTCTGTGGGCGAGAGGGGTGTGGGAGGGTGAGGGAGGGGGGCCGAGGGAGGGAGAGGGGGGACCCCCTCATTCATTAGTCCGTCTGGAGGCCAAGGCGGGGTCACACAATGTGTCGGTTGTTCTGCAGACCCCCAGACCCGGGCAGACACGTTTAATGGCCACCGTTTCCTCTCCAGACAGAGCGAGAGAGAGAGAGAGAGAGAGAGAGAGAGAGAAGGTAGAGAGAGAGAGAGAGAGAGAGAGGGAGGGAATTTTAAGTGCTGGGGCCCCTACCAATCAGGGCCGAGCTGGGGTTTTGGTCGTTAAGGTTTCCCTCTGTTTGTGCGTCGGTACCTGCCTTGAGAGGGAAGTAAAGAGAACACTCAGAGATGCATCGCTCCCCATGTTTTTCACTAGCCAACAGGTCAAAGGTCACGATTTAGAACAATTATTGGGGTCATAGTTCATGGTTATCTTCGGTAAGTGGAAACATACAAATGAGGAATTTCACGGCTCGTAATAAACGTTGTGTATTTTAGAACGCCGATAATTTGGAGTTATCTGCAATACTTACTCACCAGAAGCTAACTGTAAATAATTTTGAATAACTTTGAACATCTTTGAAGAGATAGGGATCAACGTTATGTGAGTGAGCGGCGGTGTGTAACTTCCCATCAATTATGGAAATGCGATGCAAATCATATGTTTATCGTTTTCCAGCGGACGTTTTGGCTGAGCCTTTCAAAATGTCAAAATGTCAAAGGTTCCTGTAATAGCTAGCTTTCTTTAAGTTCATTATATCCACAGAGATATGCTTCCCTAGTTCACAAGCATGGCGCCCAAGGCAGAAATCAATGTCCACAAAAAAGGGTTTTAGTTCCACAGCAAGTAATCAAGGTTAGGGAAAAGGGCACGCATTAATAACTAGATTCCGCTGAAATATGCAGGGCTTCGTGTTGAGAGATTAAATCAAAAACTGAAATGTCAGGAGGCTACTGGTGCTGATATTGATAGTACCGTATGACTAGAAGACCAACTGTTTTCATTCATGATTACCTGTCGTGACAAGAAAAATCTGATAAAATCATAGAATAACATTTATTTATTTAACCTTTTGTTTTATCCAGGTTAGTCTCATTGAGATATCATATTTTTTTCAAGAGAGACCTGTAAGAAAAAAAAGTAAACAAGATAAATACTAAATACGAAAATGAAAATGTTCCTTAGAAACAGTAGAATGAATCTCTGAATGAACTCTATGAATGAGATGAATGCTCAGGACAGTATCAGATAAATCCTTTGTTATCTGACAATCGGTTTAAAAATCACCTGCAGAAAGACCCAAAAAAAAATAGATTAAACAATTCATGGAGGAACTGGGTATTCTCTTCTTTCACACTTACGTCTCAGGAGATTCAGTCTTTTTGTCCCCTGTGTGAAAGATTGTAATTTGTCACTTTGCGCCAGCACCAATTAAATTAATTGCATTAGACAAGGCAGTTTAGAGAAACCCCCTACTAGGGAGTCGAGGGACGCAGGCTTTTCTATCTTCTTTCTCCTCTTTCCCATCCCTCTCTCCATCTTTCTTTTCCCCAGCCACACTCTCCTAAGACTCTGCAAGTCCAGGTCTTAAGACCAACTCATTGATCTCGTGAAGGGAAAAGAGGGTACTCCAGCACATGAGCTGGCTGATTGATTATAACTATGCCCCACAGTTTTTCCTGGCCACGTGACCTCACCAGGAAAAAGTCCTACAGTAGGAGTTGTTCCCCAGTCAGATGACATGGACGGGAAAAACCCTTGGCCCTACTCATAACACTAAAACTTCTTTCCTTATGATGACGGAGAATGACACAGCAAAAACTGAAATACCATCCAAACTATCTAAACCAGGTATTATACACATCCTGACCACAGACAAGCCCACTCCTCATAAAACCCTTCCCTGTCTGCACCTCCTCTTTAACCCCCCCCCCCCCCCCCCCCCCCCGCCCCCGGCCACCCCCCCCACCCAAAAAAAGCAGCAAAAACACATGTTTAAGCTGACGGTATAGTTAAGCTAAAGTGCCCTCCCACTTGTTGACTCTGGTGCGGGGGATTAGGGGTCATGTCAACCCCAGATTATTGGAGGATTTTACATTATAAACCTGCGCTGCCTCTAATTTAACTACACCTTCAGGGACCTTAAAGCAGGGCTGGAATGAGAGAAACAGATGTGCCTCCATGTTAATGTGGGGAATAGCAGCGCTGCCACGGGCTGCCACGGCC
>NC_139676.1:7558163-7570663 GCF_951799395.1 Argentina silus
AAAAAGAGAGGGACAGAATGAAAAGGAGAGGTAGACACAGACAGGATTAGAGAGTCATTGATTCAATACCTCCACTCTCTCTCTCTCTCTCTCCACGCAGGGATTTCCCCAGCTCTGACTGTGAGGCCTCTCCCACTTTAAACATACGCAGACAAGTTAAAACATGGAGAGGTGGAGAAAGAGGCAGAACGAGAGAGAAAGAGAGAGAGGGAGAGGAGTGAGACAAGGAGAGGGAGAGAGTTTGGGAGGGAGGGGGGGAGGGAGAGGGGAGAGAGAGATAAAGGAAGAGGGTAGGGCTCTTTGTCCACCTCTCTGAGAGGTTTTGTGAAATAAAGTCCCGTTTTGCATAAAGAACTAATAAACTGTTGCATAATGAGCTAATAAACAGTTGCCCCACAACGGCGAGTCAACACACTCCCCCCCCCCCCCCCCCCCGGAGACCACGTTGAAAACGAAAGTAACAGAAATAGCATATTTCATTTCTCAAAATCGAGTTTTCAAAACCACTTCTTTTTTTCTCTCTCCACATATTAGCCTTTCCACACACAAACATTTCAAGATCAGTTCCTTGTCAGAGGAAAGTTGACTGTTGCCTTTCTAAGTTGAAACCATATGCCTGCCCAGGCTGGAGGGGGGATGGGATGGGAGCTAGGGGGAGAGGGTCTGCTGTGGGAGAAGTATGCCTGCTATGCATGGGTTGTTTGGTAGATTTGTGGGGCATAGCATTGTTGCTCTCCTGACATTGAACTTGGGAGATGGGAGACAGGGGGCAACCCCCTCCCTTCCACCCCCCTCCCTTCCAAAACACACACACACCGAACATACAAACACACATACACACACACACACACACACACACACACACACACACACACACAAACCCCCGCTTTACACACCCACACACACACACCCACACTCCACCTTCTTTCCCAACAACCACCCCCACCCCACACTTCCTCGCAACTCTGCTTTATCTTAACTGTCAACACCTCGCCAAAGCAGGAACCTCTCTGTATCTGTGAACTTTAATCTGGCCCTGCTCGGCAAACAGCGCGGGCTCGGACAAGGAGAGTGATTAGTCTGTCACGTTGCCCTCCAGTCCTGGAAAAGAACGAGGGGAGGAAACGATGGGGGGAGAGAGAGAGAGAGAGAGAGAGAGAGAGGGACAGAGGAGGGCAGTAGGGGGAGAGTGATAGAGTAGGGAGGGAGGGAAATGGAGGGAGGGAGGGAGGGAGGGAGGGAGAGGCAGTTGGAGATATAACACAGACACACAGATGACCAGACAAGGCCAGAGACGAGAGATAAGGAGCTGAACTTCCACCCCCTTGTCTGACGACTCAAGTTGAGCCAGGCAAACACACCTGGCGTTCACTATCTCACACAGACACACACACACACACACAGAGACACAGACACACACAGATACAAACGCACACAGATACACACACACAAAACACACACACACACACACACACACACACACACATTCATTAGAACACCCTGTAAGAGCGGTGATAAAGTGTCACGAAACTGAGCGGAACAAAATGCAGCAAGCATTCAACAATTGTATGTAATACCTTTTATTTTTCATTTTTTCAAGACAAAATGGCAGAGTGAAGAGAATAATGCAGACAACAGTTGAAAATAGAGTGGCATCTCCAAAACAAAACCAAAAAAGAGCAGATTTCAAAAAACTGTATGGTGGTCAATGACCTTTGGTCATTTTGACAAAAGAGAGCAAAAGAAAAAACACAAACCAAAAAAACGAAAGCGTCAGAGTTCAAGGAGAGAAGAACATACGTATCGATTCATTGCTGCGACTCCGTTCTCAACAGAGCGTGTGTGTATAGTAATAATAAATAATGACAACCATTGGAGGAGGCCAAGTTTCAAGTTCAGTTCAGAATAAACAGCTTGCAGAACGGACGTAGAGAGAGCTGAATACCAAAATGTACCTTAGTCATCGCCATTTACAACAAAACATGTACAGTACCAACTCAACAATGCCTCTTCTTTTTTTTCTCCTCACCCATGATATGATTTTTTTTTGTTTTTACCTAAAAAATATGCCTTGCATATGAGATTTACCACATTTTTTTTAAAAATCATAAAGCACCATGTTTCTTTTGGCAATGAATGGATAAATGAAAATTTAAAACTGCGAAATTGATATCCAGATTGACATTTGATTGACTGCATATGACTATTTTTTTTTTTCTTTATTTTCTTTATTTTTCTTTATGGCTGGAATGTTGTCAGGTGGTAAAAGTGAAAGGACAGTACAAAGTAGACTACTGAGAACCCAACAATAGGTTGTATTACTGCATATAAAATGGCAGGAGAGAAAAATATAAAAACAAACTAAAAAGATATGTACAACCACCTGTTTTTACCGTTTTGTGGGCGTTCCGACGGGACTGCTTGAAAAGGCCATCACATGACCTCTCATCCATAGAACGCCACAACGTTTTATTTTTCAAAACATACTTTTTTTTTTCAAGCATACAAATTATTCACACTGTATTATCCTGCCAAATTAAGAAAATATACGGTGGCAGCTTGTTGGGGTTTTTTTCACTACTGAAAAGGGTACATTGAAACCTTTAAAGAGAACAAGCAAACAGTTAAAAATACAGGCTTCAACATAAATACTATAGTGCCTACACTAAGTGAACATTAATTTCAAATACCATTCTAAATACAGGAAAAAGTAGACCATAAATGTGTGTTTAGCATAGGAACCGACATGAGTGTGCATTTTCCTATGTTTTAAGTTCTCTCTATATATTCATATATATAATCATAAATCTCTCCCCGATGCAAATTTTGTTCAACCTGAAGACCTGTGTAGAGCAAAGGCAAAAAGATGACAGTCATGTTCATTTCATCATGATATAGTGATCAAATCTTGAGCATCACCAAGACATAAAAAGAGAAACAACAACAAAATCAAAACAAACTTAAATAAAGTCTCCCCTAAAGATATTGAATTGTTATTTAAAAGACACATTTTACTTAATTAATTTTTTATAAAATTTGTAGAAAAAAAAAAGTTTCTTGCCGTTTTGAGCAGCAAGTATATTGTATTTATATCGGTCTGAAGGAAGCAGGATGGTCTATGGCGGTTCCTGCATTGATATTGTTACCCGAAGGCCCAAACTGCTCGGCCCCCTGGGAAAAAAAATTGGCTGGCAACGGTTTCTCGTTTTGCTCTTTTCTGCATTAAGCAATGACACCACGTCAGTCTGTCAGCATTAGAGCAAGTTTTCCCTTGAGCTTCCACCTGTAAACTGGGAAAATTGAACAGTGCACGTATTTTGTCCTGGAAAAGACAAGTGTTATTTTATACTCAACCGACTGTACCTCCGATTAGAGAAACTGATACAGGATCCAAGGCAGAGTGACAAGTGCTATATCATCGACATTAACAGGGGGTGATGCAAGTAGAAAAAATAATAACAATGAGGTCTAACATGTCAACCCAAAGAGCACAACACATGTGAAAGGTTTAATTCAATGTCGAATGGGGACATGTTACTACGTTATCGAGAAACGTCTCAAAAATCTCATTTTGAGAAACCGAATTAGATTCTATTTTGATCATTTCCAATATTAGTTTATGCAAGGCGAGTTTCCGTTTTCTGGATATCTGATATATGAAATGAGAGAAACAAAAGCTTATAATGAGTTTAAAAAAAAAATTGAATTGTAGAGAAACCTGGTCATCCCAGCCCCCCACCACTCCACCCCCACTCCCACCCCTCCCTCCCCTATCCCACCCCATTCCCAAATCAGCCTGGCTTGTCTCAACTAAAATCCCCTAAAAGTCCTCAAGGGCCTGGTCAGCCAACACCACCTGCTGAGCCACACTGAAGATCCCAGCAACGATGACAACAAACATAGTTTTGTGCTACTTACAAAAAACTGTAAAACCTTTCATTTAAAAAAAGAAACACTCTCCTAAAACATTAAGAGCTTAAGTTTGCAGAATTATAACAACTCATTAAAGTACCCTCTATGTACGGTACCAAAGAATACACAAATAAAACCTAAACGCCACACACAACCCCAATAGCATGTAACATGCCGGTAAACAAAAGAACCATAATCTGAAGAATATACAATGAAAAAGGCAGATAAATGATTTACCAGGAATAATATTTTCATTTCAACTGGTTCCTTGTGTTCTGCTAAGTCACAGAGGACTGTTTAGTTCAGGTGCTTGATGCAAGAACCTATTTTTCCATGTTATACACATGTCCAGAATCTTTTGTAGCTGAAACTCAGAGTTTACAGCGAAAAAGGAGGATTAACTTTATGCAGGTAAAATATCCAAGGCACTCTTTTTTTTGTTTTTCAAACGATACTAGTAATTCAAATTCATTTTTGTGATAGTGCCTAACATTTAATAGGCAACCCAATTGATATTTCTTTTTTTTCTTTTTTAACCCAGTACGGACAGAAAATCTTTTACAAAGACCAGTTTAAATGTGACCCTGCTTGTCTTGAGCGTGAGGCAATACACCACTGTCCACCATGTTCGAACACAAAACTGTACATGATATGCAAAACAGTATGTATGCAGCATGGGTTTTCTTACTCTATCTTTTTTTTTTTTTTCTTGAAAAATCAAAAGTACCAACAGCAACACAATTACAACCAACCAACCATTCAAGGACAAATTTCTCTAAGTAGCCAAAACACACCGAGCATGCTGTCCAGTTACAAAAAGTACAAAACATGTAAATTATTGCACAATAGAAAGACTCAAAAGTTTTGCGCCCGATGCGATAGTATTGCCCCAAATACGGATCATGGATCATGCATTTAGCTTTTGTCGATAGAACAGGGGATGTTGTACTGATGTGGTTAACCCTGTCATCCTCCAACCTCCTATCCCCACTTTGCCAGGAGTCAAAGAACCAAGAGAGGGGGGTGGGGGTGGGGGTGGGAGGGGGGGTGGTTCCAGAGAGACTGACTACTCAGTCTTAATGTCACTTGCAGACAGGCTGTCACTTGCAGACAGGGGCCGGTCGCTGTGCCACTTCTTCATGTGTTTCTCCAGAGTGCTATAGACACTGAAAGGCATGTGGCAGATTTCACATTTGAACACGTCCTTGCCCATCTGACCGTGGGTCTTCATGTGGCGCGTGAGCTTGCTGCTCTGGGCGCATGCGTAGCTGCACAGCCCGCACTTGTAGGGCCTCTCGCCTGTGTGGCTGCGCCGGTGCACCGTCAGGTTGCTGCAGTTCTTGAAGACTTTCCCGCAGTACTCGCAGGTGTCACTCCGCGTGCCACTCTTGGAGCTGGGACGCCCGCCGCTGCCCGTCAGATGGGGGGTGCTGGCCCCGCTGCCCGTCCCGCTGCGGCCCGAGGCCCCGCCACCTCCGTCCAGCTCCCCCGGAGGAGTGGAGAAGCGCAGGCTGCCGTTCTCGGAGGAGTGCTCTGACGAAGAGGCGAAGGGAGATTGTCTTGAGTCCCCGAAGCTGAGGAAGGGGTCCTTGACTTGGCGGGAGGCGGCGTAGCCGGCCAGCCACTGGGAGTAGACGTTGTCCGTGTTGGGGATGGTGGGCGTGGGGGGGTCCAGGTCCTTCTCCACCTTGATGCGTTTGGAGAGGGGGCTGAGAGAGCCAGGGCTACCACCCAGCAGCTTCCTGGTTATGCTTTCGTTGGTGAGTGGGCCTATGCCATTGACAGTGGTGCCACAGACCTCGTCGGCCCGGTCCGACTCCAAGGGCGAGTCCTCGTCGCAGGGGTTCCGGGGAGTGCTCCGTCTGATGGGGCGGGGGTGGAGGGCCTCGCTGTTCTGGTGGTGGCGGGCGCCCTCCAACCGCAGGCTGAAACGATAGTCATTCGCCTCTTCTCCTCCCTCCTCCATCTCCTCTTCCTCCCCTTCCTCGCCCTCCTCCTCCTCTTCTTCCTCCTCCTCTTCCTCCCCCTCCTCTTCTATCTCTTCCTCCTCCTCTTCCTCCTCCTCTTCCTCTTCCTCCTCTTCCTCGCCGTTCTCGCGGATCAGGCCGTTGTTCTCGCTCTTGAACTTGGCCACCACAGACTTGAGGGCGTTAGTGGCGCTGCCGAGCAGGTCACTGGTGCCCGGCTCCGGGGAGCTGGCGGTGGAGAGGCCGTCGTCCGACTTGGAGTTGATGGCCGACTTGTTCTGACAGTGGGTCTTCATATGGCGCTTCAGCTTCGAGGCCTGGGTGCAGGCGTGGTTGCACAGATGGCACTTGTAGGGCTTCTCGCCGGTATGGCTGCGCCGGTGCACGATCAGGTTGCTCTGGAACTTGAAGGTCTTCCCGCAGAACTCGCACGACTTGGACTTGAGGGGCGTGGTGGGCTGCGCCGGGTTTGGGGTGGAGCGGGAACCAGAGGGTGATTGGGAGGTGGAGAGGGGCGGCGTGGCGGAGAACGGAGGCTTGGACCCTGGCTGGAATGGCTGCAGCAGCCGTTGTATCGGGCTGGGCCGGTTGGGGGACAGGGGCGGGGAGGCCCCGGACGGGTTACCGGCCAGCTCCCGCAGTCTCCGTGAAAAGTCCATAGCGGGCGGAGGGTCTAGAGGCACTGAGTTGAGGCGCATCACCCTGTCGAAGGCGCTGGGGTGGTGGGTGGCGAGCGTCAGGTCATCCGGGCTCAGGTGGTGGCGTGGCGGGGGGCTGAACAGCGGTGGGGTCCGAGGGTAGCGTCCCTCGCGGGGGGTCCCGTCCCTGCCCGACCCGGAGCCGGGCATCCTCAGCAGGCTGTAGGGGCTCCCTTCGGCCAGGTGGACGGCATGGAGGGGAGGCTGGGAGGCGCAGTCGCCCCCCATCCCGGGCGGGGCGGCCACTCGGGGGGTGAGGGGGGTGAGGGGGCTGCCTGGCTCGCTCTCCAGGTAGATGCGGAAGCCATGGGTGTTCTGGGCGTGCTGGAGCAAGAACCAGGCGCTGCTGAACGGTTGCTTACAGGTTGTGCAAGTGTAGCTGCTGGGCTCATCTTTATCTGTAGGGAAGAGAGAGAGAGAAAGACAACCAAGGTTACCTGACTGTAGTAAGAATGAAATAAAAGCATTGCTTGACTGACATAATAAAAGCACTGCCTCTTATTGAAATAGCCCTACTTTCATTTTTACAGTCTCCAATTTGAGTTCCCCGAGCTTAAATTCATTGAGATTCAGACTATCCATTCAATTACACAGCTTGACTAAATAATAAAAGCAGCAGAGAGGGAAGGAGATCTGAGGCACTGTATACAATTTACCCAGCCGAGGAAGCGGGAGGAATATTTCAAACAATAATTCACTTTCAATGGCACTTGTACGATGACCCTCGATCTGCCCGACAATGCGTTTGTAATCTCGTTAAACACACTCGGCTCCTTCCGCTGACTTGTTTACAGAATTAGCAAAGTTAAGTGGGACATGTATCTGATGCCACACATGCCGAATACAAATAACAGGTCAGATGTGAATAAAATGTACGGGCCCCCGTCTATGAAAGAAAAACATAAAATATAAAAGGGAGAGGGAGATAATTTGCGGGGTGGTGGCTGGGGGGAGGGGGAGGGGGGGCGTTTCCTGTGGAAATGCATTTCATAGGTTATTATTGTATCTGTGCTATTTCATGGTTTATGGATTTATTCTAATCCTCTCAGGTGAATAGAACAGAAGGAGGAAAGCAGAAGTGAGATATGCAAAATAAGTAGCATTCTCCACTCTTTCATCTCTGCTTTCGTTTCTTTCTCATCCTTTCTTTTTTTCTTCTTCTTCTTCTTTTTTTTTTTCTTTTCTTTTTTTACCAGAGGGCGTTTTTTTCAGTTTTTTTTTTTTAACCAGATTCTTCAGCAGACGCCGAACCCAAACGTGGCCATACTAGTGCCAGTGAGAGAGAAAGAGAGGGAGAGTGAGTCTAACCATCGCTAAGATGGCGGACGGGCAGCCTTGCATGTTTAAACCCACCGTGGCTGAGAGACTAGGGGGTGAAGGAGAGGAAAGTGCAGCCGGCTGCTGGGGCTGTCGGTAGGAGAAGAATGCGGTAGAAAAGGAGTGAGTGGCGTCATTCCCCCGCAGCCCCCCAAACCTCACATGTCTGCCACCTTGCTGCCCCTCTCATAACAATCTCACTTAAAGACCAGGGACTGCTGCGAAATGTGCACCCAATCAGAGCTCCACAGAACCCCTATTTTTTTCTTTTCTTTTTTTTACTGAAAAGAGATCTGGGGGGCTGGTAAATTATGGATCATTACAATCTGCAAAAATTACAGTTAATTGCTGCCACCTGCAAGGGGCTTTGACCTACTATGGAATTTTTCCATCATAAAAAGGCCATTTGCCCACGTTTTCTCCCTCATTCCACTTATACACATATAAAATGTACCCCGTTTTTAAAGCCATTATATTACTGAAAGCGGCGGTATATGCATGTATGTTTTTCGAACATTCATTTTTTTATTGCTCAGAATAAAGGACCCATATTACTCGTAAAATGTTTATGACTAAAAAAGGCTTTGTTGTCTATTCTGCTTTGATTCTAACAGCAATATATATATATATATATATATATATATATATATATACACACACACACCACAACCTTGAGGTATGTGTCCACCTATAGGCTACACATGCAGGGAAAATATATATAAATTTCCCTGTTATTGAAAAGGACGGCTCACGTGGCGTCTATACAGAGGAGGCTGGTGGAGGTAGAAATCGGAGGCTCATTGTAATGCATGGATCGGAATGAGGAAGGGTATCAAACACGTGTGAGAAAACACGGGGGTGGGAAGTGTGGCGTGAAGGTGGCATTCATAATGGCCGCCCTGCGATGACAGTCCTGAAGGACAGCGAGCCACGACGCTGCACTTAAGCGTCCGCCAGTTCATTTGCCCATATATCAAAAAGGTATACCCACCTCGGCTATGCAATCATCCCAACCTCTACGATGACGTTTGAAATATTCCTTGCTCACGAAACAAACGGGCTATAATTGATACCCTCGTCGAGGGAGAGGACACATTGATTGGCACAAAACAAGCTCTACCAATACGCGTATGTAACTAGTTGTCGTTGTCGCTGTCGCCGGACACACAACATCTCAATCCCTCTTCTTTAATGATCAGCCTCCAAAATAAGGATAGGCAGTGTGTGGGAAAGGAGAAGAAGCCGTCTTGACAAGGCGTTTGATGGCCTTGAAGATTTCTTTTAAAACTGGTTGGGGGAGCGAGGGAATGATCTTATAAAATAGGCTCTACTACTCTCTACTTCTCTAATGGAAGAAAAGGAGGAAGAAAAGGAGGACTAAAAAAGGAGAAGAAGAGAGGCCTGTCAGGGTCCTTCTCTTGTGAAGCCCTCTGCAGTGCAGCTATAAGCTAAGTCGATGTCTCTTTGAAATAGGATCAGCTGAGGAGGAACTGCACTGAAACTTTCTGCCATTTCATGGCCAAGGCTGCGAGAGGACTTAGGGAGGGAGGGAGAGAGGGAGGGAGGGAGGGAGGGAGGGAGAGAGAGAGTGTGTGCAAGAATGAGAGAAAAGGGAAGAAAAAAGAAAGAAAGAAAAAAATTGAAAAAAGTGGGAGAGAAATATGGAGAGAGAGGGAGAGAGAAAGTAAGCGAGAGTGAAAGAATGAAAAGAGAGAAAGAAAGAAAGAAAGAAAGAAAGAAAGAAAGAAAGTCAGAAAGAGAGGGAGGGTAACAACCCCTCCAAGGCCATTTCAACGTGAACAGGAGGAGGCTATTATGGTGTCTTTTTGGGCACAATGTGCTGCTATCACCAGAGAACACGATCCAGAGCCATGCAAGGAGCACAAGGCCAACTGACGCAAGGGCGAAGGAGAAATTACATGTCTTAAACAGCAGATATTGCTCAATACAGGGGGCCTCAAATGTATTGGGTTAGGATGTCTGTCCCCCGAGCCAGACAAAAGGGGAACGGGGTAGACAAAGCAATAGAGGGCTGATTATGAACAGTCTACCAGTCTGAGGCAGAGCAGAAGCTCTTTGCACATGCAGATCCTCCCATTGTTCCTCTGCTGCAGTGACCCCCCCCCCCCCCCCCCCCTGAACTGACACCTCCCCCCCCTTCCCCACCCTGGCACACACAGACACACACTGCACCCCCCTACACCAGTGTCAATCCCATCCATCCGTTCAGACCAGACACCCCCCCCCCCACCTACCCACCCACCTCCAACCGCCCACCCAAACACAGCAACGACACCCAAACAAATCAACGGTCGACAACAATAAACAGTGACCTTGACCCCCGCGGGTAAGTTCACGGACGCGTCGACCCCAACTGCACAAATCCAACTGACCGGTCAGTTACCGGTCCTCCTCACGATGATTCGACTTTAAAATCCTCCATTTTGTTTTGTCCTTGACCGACCCTTGGCGAAGTCTGTCCTACAACCACCTCGCCACACTCTAACAGATATTGGTCATTTAGATAATGGGGGAATGTTGTAATGGGATTAGAAGGAATCCGAGGAGGAGGAGGAGGAGGAGAAGAGAGGCAGGATACTCAACCCGTGTCAGGGCCATTTTTGGAAAGTTATCAGTCTACCGGGCTTCCAAGCACACCTGAAAAGTGATTATGCTAATAGTGGGCCCATGCCAATATTCATAAGTGTTTATTGGTGTTAGAGGTTGTGCTTGGCTGGGATGGGGATATGGGGGGGGGGGGCAGGGGGAAACCCTTAAGAGTGCTTTCATAGAAAGTGTTAATATGATTACTACTCTGTTTATGTCATTAGGGTATTCATAGTCAGGGAGAGGAGGGGTGAGGGTGGTGGAGGGTGAGGAGAGTGGGTGAGCAGGGTGAGGAAGGTCCAAGGCAGCCATTAGCAGTCCCTCCTGTGTGTGTGTGTGTGTGTGTGTGTGTCTGGCCCCTCTTTCTATCAGTATTCACCCCAACGCGGTGGATCCCAGCTGGCCGTGGCCCCGCTCTCACAAACACACACACACACATACACACACACACACAGACACACACACACACACACACACACACACACTCTCCTCTTTGTCCCAGGCCAGACACTTTGTGGCGCGCAGAGCCACTGGCCACAAACAAAGGGTCTGTTTGACCACCACTTGTTCCTGAGACAAAGCCGGATGTAGGAAACGCGGTTTACCAACAAAGTAAAACCCTGAGAAAGACTAGACCAATCCATGTTCTAACAAGTCTGATTCGAAACAGTCCAGGATTCTGGTTTTGAGACATGCATTAATGTGTCAACAGTGGAGTCCAGCCTGACCACTAACTACTAGTACACACAACACAGGGGAAAGGAGAGTGAGAGAGAGAGGAAAATAGAGAGAAACATAGAGAGACACAGAGAGAGAGAGAGAGAGAGAGAGGAGGGGTGGGGGTGGTAGAGAGAGAGAGAAAAGGAGAGCGAGAGACAGAGACAGAGACAGAGACAGAGACAAGACATAGACAGACAGAGATAGGGAGGGAGCCAGAGAGAGAGAGAGAGAGAGAGAGAGAGAGAGAGAGAGAGGGGGAGCCAAAGAGAGAAAAAGAGAGAGAGAGAGAGAGAGAGGAGGGGTGGGTGGCGAGAGAGAGAGAGAGAAAAAGAGAGCGAGAGAGAGCGAGAGTGAGGAAAGGAAAAAAGTTGGCTGGCATTGCGGAGATCTTGGGATAGCGGTGGAGCACGGTGGTCTTTGGGCAGAGCGCTGTGCCAGTAAAGTAATCTGTGTGGGTTCGACTCAAATCAGACTTTCACACTTATTACCTTTCCCCTCTCTCATGAAAGCTGATAAGAGCAGCACTGGGGACGGCGTGTCTCTGACCCAGTGAGAAGCCATTAGGGACAGATGGCATCTAGAGAGAGGCAATTCACCGCATATACGCATTGCACAATGGACAGAGTAGAGTATGTGTGTGTGTGTGTGTGTGTGTGTGTGTGTGTGTGTGTGTGGGGGGGGGGGGGGGGTGTGTCTGTGGGTGGGTGGGTGTGTGTATGTGTGCATGCATGCGTGCCTAATTTTAGTATTTGTGATTTTAGTGTGTGTGTGTGTGTGTGTGTGTGTGTGTGTGTGTGTGTGTGTGTGTGTGTATTCATTAGTGTTTGACTAAGTGGGTACGTGCATGTGCCTCTGCGAGTGTGTATCTAATTAATAAATGTTGTGTGTGTGTAAGTGTGTGTGTGTGTGTGTGTGTGTGTGTGTGTGTGTGTCTGTGTACACTTGTATGCCTGTGTGTTTCATCACAATCCATGTCTCTGTCGACCGCCCGCGTCCCCTTCAACCCCTTGACCCTCGACATCGCCACTTGGTTGAACTACATTTGAACTGACTAGACATCCCCTCCCTCCCTCCCTCCCTCCCTCCCTCCCTCCCTCCCTCCATCCATCCATCCGTCCATCCATCCTCTCCACTCCAACCCCCTCCTGCTGCGGTTCTACTCAAGCCCAGTGAGGGAGCTCATGACTGGGACATCGCTCTGTCCAACAAGCCCTATAATAGGCACGGCCAGTTTGTTCCCTGGTGCAGATCATTATGCGGTCTTTACTGCGAGCCGAGC
>NC_139676.1:7573163-7578163 GCF_951799395.1 Argentina silus
ATTCCCATCCCTCCTCCTCCTCCTTCTCCTCCTCCTCCTCCTCCTCCTCCTCGCCCATGCCGCCACCGTAGACGTGGGAGCCCGGCTATTACTGGGGTGGGTCGGTTCTCACAAGCAACAAGGGCGAGCAAGACGACATTGAGAGAGAACGGCTATCAGCCGATCTGACCTTTAGCGAAACACTGAATACGGCGCAGTGTCCCAGTGAGGCTCTCTGAGGGGGGTTTTACATTGGCCCAACATTTAGACAACCACCAAACAAAGGTTGTTTCAGACACCCTGTTATTTTGCAGCCTTCCACTGCCACCTCAGGCTATAGGTCCAGTGGCTTGGCGAGGGCATGTGAGCTTCAGCCAATGAGAGGGGCCCATTCTGCATACGTGCCCCGAGGCATTGTGGGGAATGGGACGAGCAACAAGAAGGCCAGTGTTCGGAGCGGCCCGGAGGGCCCGGGCGATGGGTTTAACACGCTTCCCATCTGGTGTGTGTGTGACTGTTCGCACTGCGGTCGAGTGGTTAAAGTTCAGGACCGTCAATAGCCTGGCTCTTTGCTCTCTGTCTTGGGTGGGAGGGGGGAGAGGGGGGGGGTTTTCTTGAGGTCAAACGCAACCAAGCTCATTGCTCTTCCTGAAGTCAAACGTTTGAAAAAGAAGAGGGACACATTTTCTATACAGAGAATGTTAAGCACGACTTAGTTTGGATGAGAGCCATCAGACGACAAAAACATCATGAATGATTCATGGAATAAAGAGATAGTATTATACTGGCTTAGACAAACAGCCATGAATTACTTTTTTATTGAAGTGAGACCGCAGACTCGTAAAATGATAAAATCACACAAAAACCAAGATAATATACTATATATAGGCCAGTAGAGAGGCTGACATCCTCCGTCATCCCTGCCAGGGGAGGCTGGTGGAGGTAGAAATCGGAGGACGGGCTCACTGTCATGCATGGAACGGAATGAGGAATGGTATCAAACACGTGTAATCGTAATGCATGGAGCGGAATGAGGAATGATATCAAACACGTGTGTTTTGATACCATTCCTGATTCCGTTCCATGCATTACAAGGAACGCGTCCAACGATTTTGGGCTCCACCAGCCTCCCCATTCCCTCCCCGTTCCCTATAATTTATTCATACAGGACTTGGAGGGGGAAACAACCAAAGATCCACTTCTCAACCCAAAATGCTTTCCAAAACGGTATTAAAATTGCAAAATGTCCTCCTGTTCGGGCACCACTCTAACCGCACCCCCTCGCCCCCTCTCCTCCCCCTCTCTCCTCCCCCCCTCTCCTCCCCCCCTCAAGACATTGAAAATAGCAGGAAGAGAAATGGCACTTACAGGAAAAAGGAAGTGGTCACACACTCGTGGTGACCTACAAAAACGGTTTGTTTCGACTAAACCGGTGCCAGGGTTCACACACTGCGCCTGCAGAGCGTTTAGCCGCTCCGTTTGTGGCGAGGAGGCGTGGATGTGTGTGTGTGTGTGTGTGTGTGTGTGTGTGGGTGTGTGGGTGTGTGTGTAGGGGGGGGGGGGGGGGGGGGGGCAGCCAGTTAATACATACATGTAACGTTTACCATCAATAACGTTTGTGTAAGATGGATGGACCATATGCTTGGTAATGGCAGGCCACGCTCCCTACTATTCCTCATCTCAGTGACTCGCTGTACTGGATACCAGGCGGCTAATTGGATACATGTGGTCTGATCTAGGACCCACATAGGAAGCATCAACACGGGAGGCTGGTGGAGGTGGAAATGGGAAGACGGGCTCATTGTAATGTCCTTCCGGATAGGAAGGCATAGCAGAGGGTTCGACAAGAAGGTGGCTAACACTGGACACAATGCTAATCTGAAAAAAATCTGCTCATCTTCGTAAAATCCACTAAATGCTCTTCACAACAACAACAACAACAACAAAACGGCGTAAATGGCGTTTACTGTGCTTTACGTATGTTTTACCCTCCACTTCATCGCTGTAGGCCATGGTAGTGTAGTGTAGTGTAGTGTAGTGTACAGCTGAGAGGAGGCTCAGCGGGCACTAGGACCCAGTCAATGGAAACGCCTCACCTCCCGCCCGCCTCTCCATGCTGCCCAGGCCTGAAGTAGGCCTGCTTTGCATAAACAGATGTCAGTGATAGGCGTTCCACACGGGGCGTGTGAGCGTTCTCCGAGTCGCAGCAACTCCATTTCAAACGACCAAATCAATTAAACATGTCGCTACTCAACTTCAGCCACAGCATAACATGTTTGTTTACAGCTGAACCCAGTTGGACGCAAAACCAACCCAACATGTGTTGCACAAGGTCTGGACAGGCCTATCGGGTTATCTTCCGTCGTTACCGACAGTATCTGCAGCATATAGTGGCATGCATATTTAGGCGTAACGGCAATGAGAAAAATGTTAATTAAGGTAGCCAACCTGTCAGGTTTCTTGTACCCAGCTGGAGTCTATAAATCAGTGTTTTAACGAGGCAGGGCCCTAAGATCTCAAACCGTGCTGGAATGCTACCTGCGCACCCTTGCCAAAAATGTGTCTGAAGGGCCCCTATAGATCACAACACTTATAGCAGGGCACTATGGAGCCCTACCCTGAGGGGTGTGGGGTGTGGGGGGTGGGGGGGTTGGAGGGCAAGGGTACAGTAGGAGAGAGGGGGGGGGCTATATTAGGTCATCTGGTTTCGGTAAACACGTGTGCTCCAGACTGCCCCACACCACAACAAACACCTCAGTCTTCTCTGTTGGAGGCCTCCAAGTGCCGGAGGGAGAGAGAAAGAGAAAGAGAAAGAGAGAGAGAGAGAGAGAGAAAGAGAGAGAGAGAGAGAGAGAGAAAGAGAGAGAGAAAGAGAGAAAGAGAGAGAGAGAGAGAGAGGAAGGCCGACCTGCGTGCCCTCCGGTCGCTCACGACTCCGAAAGCGTCGACCGCGACAACGGACGGTTCATTACTCCATCCAAACCGTTCCCAAAGAATTCCGATATCTGTTCTTTGAAATGCTGCGGGCGCCTCAAACATTTTCTTTTTTTAAATAAAGCGAACCCCCCCTTTAGGCTGTTCAACGTGGAAGGGAAAGGGAAAGGCCGTGAGCGGGATGTTCTAGAGGAAGGCTATGTTCCTCTGGTGACAGCTGAATTTATACGTGGACAGCTGCAGCAGGACACAGTCAGTCTTTACTCGGAGCCATCTTCTCCTCCACACGTGAAAGGCCCACAAATTCAGACATTCCAAACAGGCACTGGCAAGACGGCCGCACACACACACACACACACACACACACACACACACACACACACACACACACACACACACACACACACACACACAAGCAGGCACACGCACGTACGCACACACACACAAACACACAAACACACACACACACACACACACAAAGACACACACACAGACAAACAGTTACACTAGCCAGCCCAGCGGGGGGGGGTCAGAGTTCAATCGAGCCATAACTTTTAAGATGTCCGTTTCCCTGCCTGCAGAGAAATTGCCTGTGAGCAGCATTGGCGTGCGTTCTCTTCTCCATCAATGCCAGGAGAAGGAAACCGTGGTATAGGGCTGATAAAGGAGGGCCGTGGCCGGGTTTCAGGCGGCTCTGAAACGGCACTCTGGGGCAGCAGGAGATTTATGTGCCAGATGTTTGTGCCGTCGCTTGTCTACCAGACAATAAAACTTCATTTACAGAGAGCACCATTTATTTTATTAATTTTTTTCCCGATCATTGGAAGCCTCGCCATAGAAGACAATAGGAAATTGCAAAATGTCAACGTTATATTTCAGAGTTCATTCAGGATACATCTATATTAATGTCAGACTGTCATCTAGTCAAGGGGAGGCTGGTGGAGGTAGAAATCGGAGGGCCGGCTCATTGTATGCATGGAAGGGAATGAGGAATGGTATCAAACAATGGCATTACAAAGAGCCCATCCTCTGATGTTCTCCCTCCACCAGCCTCCCCTGATCGAGTCCTACCCTCTATCCAAACCCTCTTTCAGCACGGTCTCTGTGTGTGACACAAGAGAAACACAAACAGGACTGACATGACACACACACTTTCACACACACACTTTCACACACACACACACACACACACACCTCTGGTGTCACTCGTACAGCGACAGCTCTGTCACATGGTGTAAGTACACTCATCACCAGTACCAGTGCAGACTCAGGTTCCCATGCCTACCGGCTGATAGAAGAGGGACTGACAGCTCCGTTGTGACACTGGGTCCCCAAGGTCATCGACCTTGACAGCCTTGCTTGTATTGCATTCCGAGAACTGTGTGTGTGTGTGTGTGTGTGTGTGTGTGTGTGTGTGTGTGTGTGTGTATCTGTGTGTGTGTGTATGCGTGTCTGTATCTGTGTGTGTGTGTGTGTGTATGTGCGTGTCTGTATCTGTGTGTGTGTGTGTGTCTGTATCTGCGTGTGCGTGTGTGCGTGCACGCGCGTGTGTGTGTGTGTGCGCATTATCGTCTGGTTGAACTGTAACCTGGGTTTGTGGGTGTGAGCGAGGCCAAACTAGCAGAGTTACTGTCCATCTGATAAGGAGCACAGACGAGTAACTAGGAGACAAGTGTCAGGCAAAACTTCAGAAATTGCACGAAGGCAATCATTAACACCAGACACCTTCACACCGATAACGGAACATAAAAAAGACATGAGTTCGCTGTAAAAGACATATCCCTTTTACTGCTGATGTTTAAGTCAACCACGTTCACGTAGCATGACAAAGCAGACCAAAGTAGTCGAAGAGAGGGATATTATTTTTGAGGAGGGTGGGGGTGGGAGGGGGCAGTAGTGGTGTAAAAAAGCTGCAGAGAGGGAGAGAGAGAGAGAGAGAGAGAGAGAGAGTAGAGGAAAAAACAAAAGAGTGGTAGACAGCTTTTCGCCACAACACCCCATCCTTGAAGGGTGCTAGATTACATTAGTGGCAGCTGCTTCCTTTGTGTGGTTTACGGCTAGGCCCGAAAAAAAAGCTGCTAAAATTT
>NC_139676.1:7590663-7618163 GCF_951799395.1 Argentina silus
CTACGATTCGGCTGAAATGGATATCGACTTCGCCGATCGCTCATTCGCGTAATAAAACGCTAGACAACCGCGGGGCATTATGCAACGTAAACACCTATAAACGTGTTTATTACATTCATTGGTAATTACAGCCATATCTGTTACGTGTGGAAGACCTAGTACTCCACCAGCCCCTCAGCACAGTGCTACAGTCTATAGCCATGTGTTCCGGGGGTCCGTCTGCCAACAACCTTCGTCTGCTCTGTTTCTGGGACATCGGTAATCTGGAGACGGCCGACATGTCTCTGTGCATATCTTAAATTGTTTATCATGCAAATCAACAGCGCGCTGTTGTGTTCTGTTCTGTCCGCCTAATGGCCAAAGCTCCAGCCCCCTGTCCTCTGGCCCAGCCCTCTCTCCCGGCCCCAGACTCAAGCTCCAGCTCCAGCTCCAGCTCCAGCTCCAGCCCCATACCCCAGCCCTCTGGCCCAGTCCTCTCTCCCAGTCCTCTCCCCCTGACCGAGACCACTCTCTCTCCCAGCTCGTCCCCAATCGCAGCCCTTTCTCCCAGCCCCAGCCCTCTCTCTCTCTCTCTCTCTCTCTCTCTCTCTCCCATCCACAGCCCTCTCTCCCAGCCCCAGCCCCCTGTCCCAGCTCTCTCTCTCCCAACCCCGGACCCAGCCCTCTCTCCCAACCCCGGCCCTAGCCCTCTCTCCCAGTCCCCCCAGACCCAGTCCCCCCAGTCGCCCCCCCAGACCCTCTCTCCCAGCCCCAGACCCCTCTCCCAACCCCGGGCCTATCTGTGGCCCAGGCAGGATTCCATCTGTCACACAGGCATCTGCCCCCACGGTGGACAGCCACGACGCTGCATTTCAACCAGGCAGGGTGGGATCATGTGCGTGGCTTCTGTAAATGTGACGGTGTCGTGTCACTGTGTCCTAGGAGCTGGCTGTGTACGGGGACAGTATGGGGACAGTATGGGGTCAGATCATCTCAATGTCACAGGCTGACTGGACAGGCCCGCTTGCCTGGCTGCATAGAGCAGATACCTTATGGAGCGAGCCGTGGGGTCGCGCGGGGTGATGGTGGCGGACTGGCGTTGTCTCTCCATATGTATCAATTAGAGCGACTGAAGATTCACTATTCTTTTTAATCTGTCTGAGACTCCTTCTCTCTCTCTCTCTCTCCCTCTCTCTCGCTCGCTTGCTTTCTCTCATTCTGCCACCTCATCAAAGGAGAAGAAGATGACAAATAGCAAGAAGAAGAGCGTTTATATGAGCCACACGCCGCGATAATCATCCCGAACGACGCGCCTGTTTAAACTGCTGCATCACAAAGCTGTTCAAAGGCTGTTATGAAGTGACACCCTTTTAATAATAATACCGAATGTGTGTGTGTGTGTGTGTGTGTGTGTGTGTGTGTGTGTGTGTGCGTGTCTGCGCGCACACGCATGTGTGTGTGTGTGTGCGTGCGCGGGTTTCTGCCTCTTCCTCACACAGTGTACAATGTAGAGCCATTATCCATTCCACTAATTCTATAAATAAACCCACAGTTCATAACGTTAGTGACCCAGTGATATCACGTGAACCCTGGTGCATGATGATCTAAATGAGCGGAGAAGAGCATGTTGGAACAGCTGACAGGGCCAAGAGGCATGTCCAGGGGATGGGGACGGGGGCGGAGGGGAAGGGGGGGCGGGGGGGGGGGATGCTTAACAAACTGCATAATTACTCATAAACATGTAGAGTGGGTTATCAAATGTGACAATTGACTAACAAGTGCCACAGCGAGAGAATGTGGGGTAGCTACTGTATGTGGGGGGGGGGGTTCTATGAGGTTACTCATCCATGGTGGGGTCCACACATTAGAGGGTGTTTCGCTAGGACAACACTGACATTGTAGGCTACGTGCTTTCAAATAATCACGGAGGACCCTGCTAAATGTTTCAATGCAAGTTTTGCAAAGCGCACCGTCAAAACCTCATGTACCGTACAAGCATCAATACGTCACTATGAATATTCTAATACTATGACATACACTTTTCCTCAAATGTATCAATACTCCCTACGAAACAACGTTGACGAACCCAACGACTCGACTCAACTCAACGGAGGGTCATCCGATTAAAAAAATAAATAAAGTTGTTTGTACAGTCAGTCATGGTTTCGCTAGTCTCATTTAGCTGCGGTGGACGACCACGGAACGAACGCCTTAATTAACGGAAAAGGAAACGAAACACTGACAATTAGCGGCCGTAAGATTCCTCAAATAAATGCCTCTTCCTTGACAGCTCAGTATAATTACCTTCCTACGTAACGTTCCTTCTCTTTTTTTTTTTTTCTTCTTCTTCTAGCACCAGAGTGAGAAGTCACAGGCATGTATTTGAGGGAGAGAGATATGGCTCCATGGAAACCACGCGATGGAGATACATCTGTCAAAACCACATGAGAGGAGAGGGGGAATGAGAGAGAGAGAGAGGGGAGGGAGGGAGGGAGGGGGGGGAGAAGAGAGAGAGAGAGAGAGAGAGGAGGGGTGGGGGGGAGAGAGAGAGGGAAGGAGAGAGTGGGAGAGACAGAGCGAGACAGGGAGATAGGGAAGGAGGGAGAGGGGGGGGGAGAGGGGGGGGGGGGGAGAGGGGGGGAAGAGAGCCTCCCTCCCTCCCTCCCTCCATCCCTCCCTCCATCCGCCTATATGAGGCCTATACTGTAAGCGTATGAGACATGACATATTCATAACCCTACAGTACATGGAGCAGCAGGCATGTCACACGTCGTTGTAATCAGATCCACAGAACCAGGAGAATCTCAAACACCATCTGCTGAGTCTCTCCCCCATGCTAATCCTCTCTTTCAACAGCACCACCACCACCACCACCACCAGAACCCCAGAGCACCCCACAGCCACGACCTGAACAACGTCTAGTCCAAACATCGCTAAGACCCGACGGAGCGCTCAGAACCTCGACACCTCGTCGCCTGTGTCGTTCGTTTCGGGAAAAAAAAACAAAGAAACTCTCAAATCTCTCAAACCACCACAGACATTCCATGAAACACCTCCCTCGTCGTTTGTTTTGTTTTGTTTTGTTTTGTTTTACACGGGCAGCCATTTTGTTTGTTCTGGTTGTCATTCATTACCTGTGATATTCTCCAGCTTGGGGATAATTCCTTGCGTGGGCGTGGTTAAACAATCCTCGTCGAGGGGCGAGAGGTGGGGGGCCACCTCTGCGGGGTGACACACCCGTCGCGGGTGAGTGCGCGAGTGGAGGGACGAGGAGAGGGAGAAGGGCGAGGCGCGGGGGGCCGAGGGGGGCCTGTCTAAAGGCTTGTCCGTGCACAGGCCTCCCTGGCACTGCCTCCTCTTGTGCTCGATAAACAGCAGGATGTCCGCCAGGGGGAAGCGGGTCTGGCACTGCCCGCAGGTGAGCAGGTCCTGGTCCCCCTTGGGGGGGTTTCTCTGCCCCAGCCTGGGGTGGTCCTGGTGGTCCTCCTCGGGGAGAGTGGTCGCAGACAGGGGCTCAGCTGTGGAGGAGAGGAGAGGAGAGAGAGAGAGTGAGAGAGAGTATGATCACACTGGTCTACTATAGTGTTATACTCAATACCGTTATCATATTTCTGTGGAGGATAAAGGAGAGGAGAGGAGATGAGAGGAGATGAGAATATGACCACACCAGGGGACGCTGGTGGAGGCAGAAATCAGAGGACGGGATCATTGTTATGCATGGAATGGAATGAGGAATGGTATCAAACACATGTGCCCCTGTATTGTGTACTATACTATACTACTATAACACTAATTTCTATCATCTTGTTTCTGTGCAGAGGGGAGAGGAGAGGAGAGGAGAGGAGAGGAGAGAAAGTCACTGCAGTATGGATACATGATAACTGTGATGAAATCTACACTGATGGGAATCATATTACAATCTATTACTATTACACCCACGACTATTAGGCCTACTGTTCTTGTTAAGGAGAGGAGAGTGTAGACACAGTGAGGACACGTTATAATGATGAGATCTACATTCAAGTCTATCACAATGACGTTCAACACTGTTACCACTGTCATTGTCATTATGCTGTTCAGTATCATCACTGTGGTATCATATTACAGCATGAGCCCCTATGGTTTATTTGTGTGATTACATATTTAGCAGATGCAGTGTCTGAAAACACAAGAAAGAAAGAACGAAAGAAAGAAAGAAAGAAAGAAAGAAAGAAAGAAAGAAAGAAAAAAGAAAGAAAAAAGAAAGAAAAAGAAAGAAAGAAAGAAAGAAAGAAAGGAAGAAAAGAAAGACTAGTAGCACTGTTTTGATAAGCAGCAGTGTGTGACACCGTTCAGCGTGCAGCCGAACGATTAAGTCGCTTGACCCTCTTTATTTTGCTACCAATCTCGCGTTTTAATGAACCTAACACCTCTGAGGATCAAAAAATAGATTCTAATTTGAGTTCAAGATGATTGCACCCCATTTCGTTAAAAGTGCTGGGGATCTTGTGAACTAAGGTTAGACATTGAGGGGCGAATGTGGAGCAGGTCCCTGAAGCACAGCGAAGGAGCATTTAAAAAGAAGTAATCTACAAGTAAACGACATCGGCGCCTCAACTGGGACGTCGAGATAAGATGTGATGAATTCTTGCCGCCGGTTGAACCTTTAATTCGGTGTCGGGTCAGACGAGAGGGTGGTGTGGGACTATGCAAGATAGGCCTACCTGTATATTCGACTGCATTAAGGAGGAAGGAATTCTTCCCATTTTTATTCGAGCTTATCTCAACCAGCTTATGCTCCGGACACAGAAGTGTGAGGATAAGGCGATGTGGAAAGCTTTTCTTCAAACCAAATAATCTCATTTTGATGTAGGCAACTGAAAGCTGAATAACTTTCAGAACAAAATATAATCCTTTTATTTTCTCTCCAACATTAAACAGAGCACAATAATTTCAACTGACTGCAGTATCCAATAGGAGGGAATTCGCTTGTGTTGAAATGATCATTAGCCTACTTGTTCTAACCTAATTACTACATGGTAATAGTAGTATCAATTAATTTGCGTGTGCCTGAACACGTTGTTAGTAGCATGCATCGATACAAATGCGTTGTCTGTATAAATACATAGTAAAGGGCTCACTTGAATATGGAGGCATTCATTTGGAATGGGCCTGAACGGAATATTCAAATCCGTTTAAAAATAACTGTAAAAGAGAAAGAATTCATTGGCCTTATATTATAAAGATGCAATCCTATCGCAATCCTATTCATATCGAATGATTTACCACGTCCCTCGTGTGAATGGATTAAACTAACGTTATGGTAATTATGTTTTATTTTCATAATATTTGTATACCCAAAGAAACTGTGTCAGACTAAGATTCACTCTCACGAATACTGGACTAATTGGAGAGTGAATGATATGTGCAATAAAATAGGTTTCAATGATATGCTATTTTTCAGAAACCATTATAATCATCTAGGGGCACATTGACCTATATGGTCGATGATACATTAGGCCTGTTCTTTGCCTTATAAAATATTCCGGTAGAGAAATTGATTTATTTTTTATTTGTTTGGGATATTGACAAAACACTCTGGAATTCGCAATGGATATATAGTTTTATCCATTTTCAAATGTAGTGGAAAAACTGAACAATGTCATGGAAAACGAATTTAAGTCTTTCACAATCGTTTTAGTATTTTTCTTTTTTTTTGCACTAGTCGACTGGGGAGCTATTACAAGGAACATCGAATATACAACGGAGCATTTATAATATAAACGAAAGGATGAGGTTGGTCAAGCAATGTAGATAAAGCGATAAAGTAGATCAAGTTCAAGTTCATAGAAGCATATGACCACAATCATGTTCTGCCCCCTACTGGCAACCACTAGACGAATACAATTGAAGGCATGTTCCGAGAACGTAATTGGTTTCCACCAAGATCGGAATGGCAGAAGAGAACGCGGTGGTAACATTATAACTACTGAATAATAGCTACATGGGCTGGAGAACGACACACCTTCTTACTATCATTTCTACTACTTGCAGTGCGCTTCCTCATTCTTTAGCCCCGGTATTGTTTGACAATACGCACGGTTGACAGTGTGCTGTCCTCGTCTCTTCCTGACCACGACATAAACATATTCGCACCAACACACGGATCAAAAATTCATGAAGCGCATGAAACAGAATAGCCTAGGCAATCGAAACAATCCACTTCGGTAGTGAAATCTTATTACTGTGTTTGCGTAAAACCTAAAGCCTTACCTCCCGAGTTTTCTCCCCGATGTGAACCCATAACAGTGGAATGTCCAAAGCAGTCGCGTTTATTTAACCCGTTTTATAATGGCAATGCGCAACGTGCCCATTGAAATTAACTTGCTGTAAATAATAATAAGCAGATAGCTGACGATGGTGCGGCAGAAATTCGTAGCTCGATAACTCTATCCCCGATAGATATCCTATCAAAGCTGGCTGGGTTCCGCACACGAGGTCCGCCTTATAGACGGAGTATGTAAACATTATCCAAGTCAACGAAAACACTGCTCCAAATATCTTACACAATAAGTGGACGGAATTTCATACAGAGGAATACACTTTGCGCTTGTATTCCATGTTGACTGTTGTGTAGAATGGCAACAATATGTATAGGCTACTATAGGCAAAGGTCTCTCTATAGCCTATGCCCTTTAATGGCGAGAGAAACCTGTGTAGTAGCCTAGTAGCCCCTGTTATACGGTCGAAAGTGGATATTGGCTTTACGAATGGTCGTTTTCCACATATTCCAAATATGTTCCTGATAGCTTTCACAATAGTGATTCAATTCAGTGTGAGAATGAATTCTTGCCACGCTTTTAAGTTATGTCCACATGACCACGGTCGGTCCGCGTCGGGTCCAGTGCAATAACACTCTCCAAAGAAGTTGTCCTTTCGGAGAGAAGGCTGTAGGTTTGAAAGATACAAAATTATGGAAAATACAATTTCATTCTACTTACGCGAAAACTCCCGCTTGCTCAAGTGCTGGGGTTTGCCTTGCTTGCGGCGAGACATGTTGGTTAGTGGTGGCTTTTCAGCTTGGTTCACATTGGGAGAGCCGTGTCCTACAATGTAGACTCCAGAGGAAATATCTTCATCGATGCGTTTGACATCCAAAAAAAATGAATTATAGATCATACGGAGCTGACGCGCACGATACGGGCTGTGCTGAGGTCTTCATGACTTTTTTGAAAAGAGAGAGGGATGGGATACGGCAGAGCCCCCCTGAGCAGCAAGTTCAAGTGCGGACGTGACGTTCCTGCGAACTTGAACGTCAGGAGATGGATGGACACAGACATACAAAACATGGGCAGGGCGAAGACGGGGAGTAGGAGGGGGAGCGACGCTAATAAAACCAATGGACAGTCATTATGGGCTACATATGATAAAAGAAAGAGACCCTGAAGACGCCAAATGGACAGAGGGGATCAGGGGGCTGGGCCTGAGAGAGAGAGAGAGAGAGAGAGAGAGAGAGAGAGAGAGAGAGAGAGAAAGAGAAAGAGAGAAGGGGGGAGTAGGGGGGAGGGGAGAGAGAGAGAGAGAGAGAGAGAGAGAGAGAGAGAGAGAGAGAGAAAGAGAAACAGCGCGGAATAGACGTGAACGCTGGGATACAGCGTATGTGGCATGGTTCTTGATAAGAAAATCTATTGATTTAATGGGAATAAAAATGGGACCATTAGGCTATTTGTCAGCCCTAGAATAATGCTGAACAACAATACATTGGAGAGGAAAGAATGGGCGTGTAGCCGACTTAATGGATCAAATTGTGTGGATATTGTATATTTAAAGACAATTGGACATATAACTATTTGTCTCCGCGTGCGTGTCGGACAGGTTCGGTTTGGAGAGCACTATATGGTGCATTGGGTAAAGAAAAGTTTCCAGCGAATCTGATATTAGATTGATATTTAATAAAGTGTTATTCCACAACATTACGAAACCTCTCCACAATGCAATTGAAATGATTTCACATGGAACTCGGATCAAATGCGTAAAAGGAGATCTCGTTAAATAAGTTCCCAACACCAATCTGCTATCCTGGGAGTCGCATACGTTTTGTAAGAGCAAATAAAAGCATTGTATTTAATCAATCACGACACATGTTTGATGACAAACATGTAAACGTATTAGCAATTCCATCATATTCTACAGAATGCAAGGACTTGCGCATGTATAACACATCTAATTTTAATTGAATACAGCAATATAATTATAGACCTATAGCATGTCATTATAATAGAGTGATGCTTAATGAATTAAGAATAGATCCTTAGTTGATATTATTGGAATATTATCAAAGGCCAAAGTAAACCAACCGTGGTGATCTAATCATCAATCATATAATACATCGACAACAGCAGGTGCAATTTTAAGACAGGTAAAGGTGCACATTTGCCATTTTACATTAATATGTACAATATGGACACATAAACAACAATGTACTTAATATATACGAATATACCTATATTTTTACATACGTTTTATATCTGGCCTAAAGAAAAGATAAAATGATCTAAAATCAAATGTGTTACCTATAGGCTATCTGCTCTGAGCTGAGGTATAAGCCTATTTTTGACCATTTGACCATTAATTCCCCTTACAAATACATGTATTATGACTTGGCAATAACAATGTAACGTCATAACTTTAACAAACCAGCACACGTTAAGCCCAACTTGGGGCAGTCCTGTTATTGTCTGATAAGCTGCTATTATTATTCCCAATTGTGTAGGCCTATATGCAGAAGCACAAAACAAATATTCGTTTCAGTTACACATTCTGCCTGAAATAAGTCACCTTATATAGCCGCAATATAGCCTTTTATCGGTGGGGCTTCTTATCGTTTTAATTGCCATTGATTTATTGTTTTTGAAAAACATAGTTAGGTAATAACTTACCGTAAAAGTATAAGTAGTATCTAAGTAATTAATATGATAGCCATAGGCTATCTTGATATGGATATTAGACTGATCTGCATGCATAAATTTGCCTCCCACGCCATTGAGATGTAAAAATATCATTTACAAAAACGGACGGTTAGATATGTCTGAATGTAACCTACTCTCTTTTTTTAGTTTTTGTTTAATATTTCACTCATTGATTTGTATACACATTTGCAAATTCGGATTTTCGAGACATTAGAAACCAACAGTTCAGTCCAGCCACAAACAGCTAATACTCTTTGGTTGTATCCGTGATGATCCTTGACAGTCCTAAAGCAGTTTTTCAGTTGTCTCTTTCGAAACAGTGTCAGTGTGAGCACAGGATTCCCATGTACTGATAACTGCGTTGCGGCTTGGCCTCTGAGCGCCAATGCGCATCTTGGAGAGATCGGCCTATTCTTTCTATCAAGTCAATACAACGGCGTCATCTAGTGGCCATTCGCAAAACAACTGCGATGGAAGAGAAATGTCACCTTTGGAAAAGCTGTGTTGATGATGATGAACCCATGTCCCTCAAGTTGCCATTGCCTGAAACATAAATAATAAAGCACTATGAGAAAACATATGAGACAAATGCCAAACAGAGAACACCTGAGTAATATTGGTATAATACAGAGACACAAACAAAGCTTTTTAAATAAATGGACTGAAGTCGCGGACTCTTCACCCTCACCCATCATCAATAAAGACCTATACGTTTTTAACGCATTAGAGGAGAGCACATGAATGAAAAAGAGCATGGGTTCGGTTCTGGAGTGGGGTAAAGTTAGGTATATATTGAACATTCGGTTTTCTCTCTTCAATAGCTATTGAACAAAGCTGCTTATCTAATAAAGGGCCTGTTTACATTTACAAAACAGACGTTGAACCTTTGGTTTAAAATCAAATCAAATCAAATGTTATTTGTAATTGACATCGTGAAATGCTTTGGGATCTTGCTCCTCGTTAGTAGGCTACACCAGAATAAACAGGAAAACATGAGAATTGATGCACTGAGGAGCTCTGAGTTAGATACATTTTGATTGTGCAGTGCTACACACGAGGTGAAGTGTTGACAAACCTTGAAGCACTCTGCTTGCGTGCCTGCGCAAGACGCGCCGTTCCTGTCATTGCGTAACATGGATGGATAGATTTTGGCTGGACGTAGACTAGCGCAGCGCCACCTTGGGGCCAAGAAGAAGAGGCGCTCGTGGACCAGGGCTGGGCAGCTGATAGACACTGCACCGTTCAACAGAGCTTTACCCGGATTCAAATCGGATGCTGAATTCACGGTACCTAAAAGGATAGGTAAGATGCACGTTTATTATTAGCCGACCACGGCAGACCACACCCAGTGATTTTGTCGGCGCGACCTGCCTTGAAGAAAAAGGACAACAGAATGACCGTTTTTTATTTGTGTCAGAGGGTAGCCTATCGTCCATAATGGTACAGCCGCGACGGGACATAATGTTGTCGACTTAACACGTGATGGTTATGATTGTAAATCCTTCAAATTAGCCATATTATGAATTAGCCATCCGCGCAACGGCGCGACATATACCGCGGATGTATCGATTATGATCAAAGCTATGAATAAGCTACTGGACGCCAGGTTGGCTGTCAGGCTTGAAAAAAACAGCAGGCTTGGCCATTTACGTTCAATATGGTGTCTATTGAGCATCTACTGTAGCCTGAATGTTGGATGTAAATATGACAATTGCATAACCAACAAATTGCCAACTGTATAACGGTTTTATCTGGAAGTCTTGGTCATAAATGATAGAATACGGCACTCTAATTTATGTCACGACAGCCAGGTCATTTTTGATGTCCGGTCTCTGGCCATCTAGCCTGCAGATAGAGACGATGAGCTGTCATTTAATTGAGAAAAGGAGTGTGTGTGTGTGTGTGTGTGTGTGTGTGTGTGTGTGTGTGTGTGTGTGTGTGTGCGTGTGCGTGTGCGTGTGCGCGCGTGCGTGTGTTCAAGCGACGAACCAGAACCATGCAATGTGGCACACAAAAGCGAGGCCTCATCAGGGTTAACCAATCCAATTCCACAATAGGCCATCAGGACTGTCAGGTCCCATTCGAATATGAATCCTCTGTACTCATATGGGCCCTAGAAATGACAGAGTGTGTATAATTACATCTCTCCTTCCCTGATGGCTCCTGGTGCGCGTGAGTCAGCAAGGCCCAGGCCTACTCCTCAGACACTGCCTATGGATGACAGTGCCAGAGCCAATCAGTGGGTTATATATAGGACTATAGAAATTATGTAAACAAAATAAACACCATATGGATGTGCTTTTTTTTTTAACAGACTGCATCTGTCTTTTCTCTCTCTCTCTCTCTCTCTCTCTCTCTCTCTCTCTCTCTCTCCCTCTCTCTCTCTTTCTCTCTCTCTCTCTCTCTCTCTCTCTCTCTTCCTTTCTCTCTTTCACTCTGTCTGTCTGTCTGTCTGTCTGTCTGTCTGTCTGTCTGTCTATGTGTATATCCGTCCATCTTATCTTTTCACCCTACACAGTTTCTATACAGTGTATCAGTTACTGCAAAAACGCAATATATATTGTTCTAACTTCCATCACTGAATCCCTTATCTGTCTTTCCATTCAGGGGTATGACATTCGTTTTGGTGACCTGGCAAGGCTACTGATCTAATTCAATTTGGAGGGTTGAAGCAGGATGTTCAGCATTCAGTAAGGCATTATCTCATTTCTTCTGGAATGGGGGCAATGTATTCTCTCTCTGCCTGTCTTATTGTTAGCAACAGAGTCCAGGGTTACACACGTATGCCAGTGTGCTGGGCATTAGTTTAGACTAGACTAAGAGATACACGACACAACAATGTACTGTATGAGTATCAGGGGAGGCTTGTGGAGGTAGAAATCGGAGGACAGAATGGTTAACCCTAACCCTTAAAGTTTGATTCCATTCCATTCCATGCATTACAATGAGCCCGTCCTCCGATTTCTACCACCACCAGCCTCCCTGATCCACAACCTCTTGGCCAGGTTTGAGAGTGAACTGCAATACTAGTTGAGTTTATCGGTGGTGAATAGTCACCGGTGGTGAACATATGATTCATAGCAGGTAACTGGGTGAAAACAGATGTAAAAGGAATTGGGTGATCTGATCTCCACTTTAAGGGGCTTCACACACTACAGGGCCGACCCGAACGAGTGTGCTGGCCCTGATATTTTCCTTTCACATTGTCCTTTCCAGCAACTATGGTGTATACGTCACCAGGCCAGCCCAGTACAGCTCAGCTTGGCCCTGTAGTGTGAATTAGGGTTTGTACTACTCTGTAATGCTGATGTTTAATTCTCCTATCCACAGGTCGTGCTAGGGGTCGGAGGTCAACTGAAGTGGCAGAGATGAGTCTGACTTCCTGGTTCCTGGTCAGTGGCGGGGGGACGAGGCACCGCCTCCCCCGGGAGATGATCTTCGTGGGTCGGGACGACTGCGAGCTCATGTTACAGGTGACTCCGCGAGGCAGATTATAATCCATAATGTATGGTCTGTACAGATTATAATCTGGAGTATGAGAGATTAGCCTGGGTATGTTAATTCAACTGGAGTTGTGTATCTCCAGTCCCGCAGTGTGGACAAACAGCATGCAGTTATCAACTATGATGATACTACTGATGAGCATAAAGTGAAGGACTTGGGGAGCTTGAATGGGGTGAGTAATCTGTAATCTTTTTTTAATTATAAATGTATGTCAAACAATTCATTGTGACTTAATAAACGGTCAAACATGGTTTACAACAACATTCCTCGTTTGCTTCCAGACCTTTGTGAACGATGTCAGAATACAGGAGCAGATGTACATCACCTTGAAAATGGACGACAAACTGAGGTTTGGATATGATATCCTTTCACGGTGGTATTTTCTCTTGCTGCTTTATTTGTTTTCAACTCTTATGTACTTCTATCAGGTTGTACTGTGTAGCCTATTGACTGAGAACATCCCCAAAGAGGATATTTGACAGACCTGGGTATGTATGGGAACAAACCATTTGTTTACTTTAGTTTATCAGGATCCTCATTAGCTGCAGCTAATGCGCTAATGCAGAAGCTACTCTTCCTGGAGTCCTCACAGGAAGAACAAGACTATTGATTGTATCTGTTTCTTTGTCTTTCGAAACAGCCTTGCCTGTTAAACTCAGTGTACTGTACTGCCCGTGATGATACAAAGCTTGTCCAGTCCTTTTCCTTAACCTCCCGCCTCACATACCAACCTGTTCACTGTGTTACGCGGAGAACTGCATGTTCCAGAGGAGGCTCTGAAGGTAGGTCAGCATGCTAAGAGGTAGCGCCTAGCTAGCCGGTGGAAATGTGCTTACAAAGTAGTCGCCTACAGAATAAAAAAGCCTGGCTAATGTTAATTTGCTGCATGGTTGATTCACTCCAGAATGCCATGGGCTTCTGCTGAACTTTGCGAAACATGAGTGCTTTGTAAATGAGTGGAAAACGCATCGTTTCAGCTTGTTTTTCCAATGCACTGATACATTGCTCAGGGAAAGCTTTGTTAGATGCTGTGTAATGTTTGCAGAGTTTGTGTATTTTCTTATGTCCCAATGGGAATGCACCTTGGGAGACTCGCTGCACTATTTGGTATTTTAACAAACAAAAACAAATTCCCGACTGTAATTCCATCGCTACAACAAACCCTGTCTCTGCCTACTGTTTAAACCCCTCTCTGTTCCTGCCTTGCCCTCTGCTGTCAGCATGAGAAGTTCACCAGTCAGCTCCAGCTGACTAAGAAGGTTCCAGAATCGGAGTCCTCCAGAGTACCAGAGGTCAAAGTGGCGGAGGGAGCGTGTGAGGGGCCTGCCAAGCCCCCTGAGGCCGGCAAAGGGGACGACAAGATGACAGGTGAGGAGGTCTGTGGGGACCATGCAGGTGACACAGGTGACAGGACCAGGGGACAGGGATGTCACAACAGTTTGCTGTCGTGGTAACACATATGGTTAGAGAGCGCTAACTGCAGTGGTTCTCAACTCTGGTCCTGGTGTGCATCCAAGGGCAGGGCCGTGCACAGACTTATGGAAGGGCAGGTGCTGGGGGCTGACAACCATTATCACTATCCAGGATGGCACTTGGTGCAACTACTCAAGGGATGGTGGACTCGTTAAGAGGATGAATCGGGTGTGTTGGTGCTGGGCTACAACAAAAATGTGCAACCCTGGATGCACAAATGTTTGATACCATTCCTCATTCCATTCCATGCATTACAATGGGCCCGTCCTCCGATTTCTGCCTCCTCACCTACGACTGTCTGCCACCTACATGTGATTCTAACTGCATTTACTCTTGACAATCCTTGAGGTCTAACCTATCTATCACAATATGTCGTTTTGAGATGAGTCAAGACACAAAATTGCCTGTTCAACATCTTTATGACTGTGTGTGTTGTGGTCTTGTGTTTTCCCAGGGGACCTTGCGGTGTTACACAGGGGCACGCCTTTGTACGGGCAGCCTGCGTGGTGGGGGGACGGGGACGCGGATGATGAGAACTCCGGACGGACGACGTCGGACAAGAAGCAAGAGAGATCTGAATCGGGTTGGTGCTGTCTGTTTTGTCTGGCAAAATACACATGACAAGACTTTGAAGGAGGCTTTTGCTTTGATATCAAACTCGTCCTCATTCCGTTCCCTCCATTACAATGAGCCCGTCTTCTCCATTTCTCCATCTGCTAGCCTTCACTGTGCTTCACTAACTTCATTATCTGATTGAAAACCACAGATGGTAAAGATCACAAGAAGACAGCTGAGACCCATGAGAACGGCCTATATGGCTCAGGCCAGGAGCCCAGTTACTTTGAGATCCCCTCCAAGGAGTCCCTCACGCCGGGTAAAGCCACCGGAGAGAGCCCCTCCCAAGACACGGAGGCCGGAGCTGCCGGTGCTGCCGCTAACTCCGCTGCAGGCCACGCCTCCTTCACCATCGAGTTTGACTCACAGGCGTCAAATAAGGTGCCAGTTAAGGACCGCGTGGCGAAGGCGGCGCCGGAGCAGAGGCCACGCCCCAAGAAGGGCGCGGGGGAGGAGCTAAGTGCCCTCCAGACGGCCATGGTGGCTGCCGAGGTCAAGGTGGCTGATTGGCTGGCCCAGAACGAGATCCCATTGGCCCATACGGAGTCGGTTGCGGAGGAAGACGGAGAGAGTGTGAAGAGTGATGTGCCTGTCCAGCTGAAGAGTCTCAAAGGTAGACCAAGTTATCACAGGTGTTATTACACATGTTATTACATTGTTATTAATACACAAGAATAGTAAATAACTTGATATAAAGTGTTATCTAACATTGTTGTTTTTCATCAAATAATAGATCATTGTTGATCATGTGGTATATTTTTATATTAACTTAACAGTTATGCTTCTCTTTCCATAGAAGAGCATTACACTTCCACGGTAGCAACATTACCTCTCTCTCTCTCCCTCTCTCTCTCTCTCTCTCTCTCCCTCCCCCCCCCCCCCACCTCTCAGGCAGCAAACATGAGGACGGCACCCAGAGTGACTCAGAGAACGCCCTGGGAGAGCAGCGGAGGGCCGCCCTGGAGGAGCGTTCCCGGGGCCTGTGGGGGGGTGGACGCCCCGAGGGGTCAGGGGTCAAGATCAGAGAGGGCCGCGCCAACGTCCCCGAGGGTCTGTTCGCCGAGGAGGACAGCCCCGCCCGCAGACACAGGTCCATGGGCACCAAGATGGCGCCGGTCGGAGAGGAGTCCAGTGATAGGCCCAGAGGTCCGGCCCTGTACCAGCAGACAGGAGGAGGGGAGGGGCTCCACGGTCGCCATGGAGACGACCACAGCGACAGGGGCACTTATACTATAGAGCTGGAGAACGGGGAGGAGAACGAGGAGGAGGAGGCCCGGCGCATGATTGACAAGGTGAGGCTGGCTGGCATGGACTGTACGCTGTATGGAATGTTTGAGGCCGTATATCATTTTAATATTTCTAATTGTAGAGCCTGTATTAGGATTAGAATAAGCCTGGTTCACAGAGTATACTCTGATTATCCTAGTATACTGTTTACCTCACACTCAAGTGCTGTCAGTTTTTCCTGCCATGTACTGTATATTCAAGCCAGCACAGCTGTAGTTGGCCCTGTAGTGCGTAAAGCCCCCAAGTGGTATTCTGCTATAATGAACCTGAAACAGGGGAGGCTGGTGGAGGTAGAAATCGGAAGACGAGCTCGTTGTAATGCATGGAATGGAATGGGGAATGGTTTGATACCATTCCTCTTTCCATTCCATACATTACCATGAGCCTGTCCTCCGATTTCCCCCTCCACCAGACTCCACAGACATGTGCTCTAATGCTGTAAGTCGTGGTATTCTAGATAATGAATGTTGATAATGAATGTGCTTGAATGTCCAGTGTATGTATGTGTCTGCCGGGGTCCAGGTGTTTGGGGTGGAGGACCACCAGAGCCTCTCCAGGGTGGGGTGTTCGGACCCCCAGAGAGACAGCAGGGTCACCTCCCAGAGAACGGGCTCGGGGGATCGGGGCAAGCCGGGCAGGATGGAGCCAGAGGTAACAGTTCTGGTACCAGGAGGTAGAATGCGTAGGACAGGCCGGCTCATTGTAATGCATGGAATGGAATGGAATAATGAATGGTCATCGAACACGTGTTTTGATACCAATTCCGAACTCCGTTCCGTCCATTACACCGAGCCCGTCCTCCGGGTTCTACTGTAACTCCACCAGCCTCCACTGACAGATACACTTCTTAGCAGAGGAGTGAAGAGTTCAGCTCTTCCTTTCAACGTCAGACTTTTTTTATGCAAAATAAATCTGCTTATCTTGTAAAAGCGCAGTCTGTTTACTTCTGTTGCCTTTCTATGTGTGTTTGTTGACTAAAATAGATGCATGCGACCTGATGTATGCCCCCCCCCCCCCGCCAAAAAAGCAACGTTTTGTTTCTATTTGAGCATGGCTATCTCTATTCATTAGATGTGTCTTTTCAACCTTAAAATACTTTCACAACAGTTACTATAAAGTTTGTGGTTAAAGTTTCACTTCTGACCTCCATCCTATTTTGCAATGAGTTGCTGGTTTTTCATAAGATCAGTCTATTTCAACCTATAAATAATGGAGCTATAAGCCCTATGACCACACATCCACTATTTGTAGGTTGAAATAGTTCAGCAGACTTGCTTCAGTTTGTCTGCACCATAGTTACAGATAAGATACATCAGAGACTATTTATTCCAAACTAAAGTTTGTGACGAACGTTCCTCCTGGTATTCCTCTTGTCCTCCAGCCCCTGCGAGAGGAGCTGATGGTGGGGGGGCCGCGGTGGGTGTCCCAGTGGGCCACGCTGGCAGCCAGCCACATCAGGACGGACCCCGAGGGCTCTGGGGCAGAATCCCATGTCTACGTCTCAGAGGACAGAGGTACTTCTGTTGTTGTTGTTGTTGTTGTTGCTGTTGAGATGTTCTTTGAACATGAAACACAAGGTATTGATCATTGAAATATATTAGATAACGATACATTATTAGATACAATGTATTTTAGTCGGATGTATTCTTTATGTTGACGTGAACAGGAAAATGAATATTAACTTACAGTAAATTGCTACTGTTATGAAATGGCTGCTCTTCCCGTCTGTAATTTGGAATATTAAGCGATTAAATTAGAGACTATGAACCTTGTCTCTTGGTAGCTGAGATCAGTGAGTCCAGCCACTCGGCCTCCATGGCGTCCTCTAGCTACACGGAGCGTAAGAGGAGAACCCTGCCCCAGCTCCCCCTGGAGGAGTACGCCCTCGGCAGGAGAGCCCCTGCCCCAGCCCTGCGCTCCGATGTGGGGGAGAAACAGGACACGGAGCTCCAGGAGAAGGAGAACCAGGAGGAGCGTACGGGGAGACCCAAGGCCAAGTATCCGACCGGCGGAGGGGTCAGCCAAGCGGCTAGCGAGGTTGGCAGCGCCAAAGGAAGTCCCAAGAGGTCCCCTGCCAAGGGACAGGAAGCGGGAAGTAGGAAAACGGGGCAGCAGCAGTGTGTGTCGGCGAAGTTACCGCCGCGGCCGCAGAGCAGCGGGGAGAAGAGGGCGGAGGAGGCACGAAGGAGGAAGAGGGAGGAGGAGAAGGCCAAGGAGGCGACTGGGAAACCCTTCCTGAGGCAGGAGAGCTTCACGGTGGAGAGGCCCAGCGCCAACGTGCTCCAGGAGCTCATCCCGCGCATCGACGCGCCACCGGGGACGCGGGTTCAGACCCGGGAGGGAGGCGTGGACAGCACCACCCTGGCCAAGGACACAGAGGCGGTGGCGGCTTTCATGGAGACGACGGTGACGGCTTCGGACCTGGGCGACCCGCCCAGCCAGTCCATCGAGGGGTCGCTGTCGCCCGAGTCGGACGTGGACACCACGAGCACCATCAGCCAGGCAGGGGGCAACGGAGGGCGCAAGGTGGTGCAGAAGCGCCGCACCCTGGGGGCCCAGCAGAGGGAGAGGACGGTCGTGTGCTCCTCCTCCTCCACCACGAAGGGACCCACCGGGGCCCGAGACGCCCAGGAGAGGAAGGCCAAGTCCAGGCCAGCTGGAGGGCAGGGGGGCCCTGTGCTTGCTCAGCCCGGTCGCCCCTGGACCTCCCTGGATCTAACGGACGACGACGTCAACTCCAACTCCCTCCTCTCAGACTCCCACCCCTCCAGCCAGGACGTGCGTTCCAACGCCAGGGCCCAGCCCGCAGGAGGCACCAGGGTGGAGGCTAGCACCAAGGCTAGCAGGGCTAAGATCACCCAGACCCCAGCCCCAACCTCAGGGGCCACCCCCAGTAAACCTAACACCCTCCCCAGGCCCCGGCCTACCCGATCCTCCCTGCTGAGGCGCGCTCGCCTGGGGGACTCCTCCGACACGGAGATGGCCGACCTGGACCGGGTCTCCGTGGCCTCGGAGGCCTCCACCGCCAGCTCCACATCCAGGACCGGGGTGGTCCGGAGGGGGTTGTCACGGATCGAGGCGCTGGCCCAGCCCAGGAGGCCCCGGGTGGGCTCGCCGTCGGCCCAGAGTGACTCGGAGGCGACGACCGTGGCCCGGAGCAGGGGTTTCGGTGCCCGGAGCGTGGCTGGAGATTATGCCATGAGGCAGGGGCTCCGAGGGGCCGGCGTTACATCAGTGCCAGTGCCCAGGGCTAGAGCGAACAGCGCCTCCAAACTACCTGACAGGTCTAAAGGCACCTCGTTTGGCCAAATCACCCCCACTGGTAAGGTTCTGTCTAATATAACTGTGTATGTTTTTTGTGCTATAAGCATGTTTGTGTGTAAGCATGTTTGTGCTATACTCTTTCTGAATGTCATCATGTATGTGTAACACAGGGGAGGCTGGTGGAGGTAGAAAATGACGGGGCCAAATTCCGTCCGATTTCTACCTCCACCAGCCTCCCCCCAGTATACTACCATACCACTGTATGTCGGTTGAATGTACCATAACAAACATAACACAACTTCTGATCATTTCTATGATGACATATCTTCTACCTTCTGACTCCTCTAGCCGGCGGTCGATGGCGTCGCATGCCCGTGGAGTACGCCTCCACCTCTGAGGACGAGTACGGCTCCAACCGCCACCCGTCCAAGCACGGCCACGCGCGCCCGTTTGCCCCGCGGGTGGCCCAGCTGGGAGGCTCCGCCCCGGCCACGCCCTGCCCCGGGGGCATCGCCGCCCTCAGAGGGCAGCACTCCAGAGAGCAGGAGGAGTACATGAGAGACTGGACAGCCCACAGTGAGGAGATCGCCAGGTAGGAAGTCTCCCTCCAGGGTCATCGCAGTCTATAGATACACATAGGGGCTTAACCAGGGGAGGCCAGGGGAGGCTGGTGGAGGCAGAAATCAGAGGACGGGCTCATTGTAATGCATGGAAGGGAATGAAGAATGGTCTCAAACATGTGTGTCAGCAACTATGGTGGATGCGTAACCAGGCTAGCCCACTACAGCTCAGCTCGGTTCAGATTAGTTTGGCTGTGTAGTGTGAATTAGGGTATAGAGATAAGAAATAGCATTGTGCATTGTGTTATATTCTATATCTATTGAAGATGACACATGTAAACTGTACATACAATCTGATCCATTCTGATGTGGTGTGTCCTCTGTGTGTGTTAGGATCAGTCAAGACCTGGCCAAAGACCTGGCCATGCTGGCCAGGGAGATCCATGACGTGGCTGGAGAGATCGATTCCGTCAGCCCTGCCACTACCGACCCTGGACCCCTGGTAAAACATCACCTGTTGGAGGATTTGTTTTATATATATATATATATATATATATACGGGCTATATATATATATAGTTTTTAGTTTTTTTTCCCAATACATAAAATGCATTTCACATACACAAAACATCACAGCCTACATTGTTCTATTTTAGGGTCCACAGCACAATACTCCCTCCCCTCTCCCCCTCAAGGCAGAAATCGGAGGACGGGCTCATTGTGATGCATGGAACGAAATGAGGAACGGTGTCAAGCACACACGTTTGATACCATTCCGTTCCATGCATTCCAATGAGCCCGTCCTCTGATTTCTGCCTTCACCAGCCTCCCCTGAAGTACGCCTATATAAGTCCAACGAGGATTCAGCCCATTGCGACTGCTGTCGATGAGATGAAACAGGATTTGATGTATTTTTGTCTTTATTTATAATCTCATTGATATCAAATCTATTTTCGACAGACCTGGTCCAAAACAGCAGCGCTGGCTTCACGCTTCTCATTGTGTCTTCCCCCAGATGGAGGAGCGCGTGTTTGACGACACCATAGACACGGCGAACAGCCCACCCACAGAGCACAGCAGCATTCTGGGAACCAACGGCCGCCCCGTGGAGCTCCGCCCACGCGGCTCTAACGGACAGGGTCACCGCGCCATCCGCCGCCAGACCTGGAACAGGGATGACGTGAGTCTTGAACCACAACTTTATTCGTCTTTATGAGTCTTTGATCATGTTTGGTATTGATAGCGTATAACGTTCATTTAGCCTGGCGGCCGATGTCTTACACGTTTTAGTCGTCTTTATTAGTCTTCGATCATCTTTGATACTCAAACTAGTTTTTTAGTAGTAGTTTAGCTAGTAGTTTAGCCTGTAGAACGGCCGTGGTTCGAACTCAAGGTCCGAGGGCAACTCTTGAGTTGACATGTCTCAGTCAGGGCTACTTCATCACGAGAGCGTGATTCCAAATCACCTCCTGGTTGCCAGTCTGTTTTTCTGCTTTAGTGAACTTGTTTAACAAGACAACGGTAGAAAATGTGGCTTTAGTAAAGATAGACTAGCACCCAGGCTTACGTTAGCTTGAGAGAGAGTGAGAGAGAAGAGAAATAGCTTGTATGAACCATTGTAGGAGAAGGGAACCGTGAAAGGGCGACCTGACCCTAATCTATCAAACACTGTATTATAGATGAATCAGAGTGTGAGTGTGTGTGTGTGTGTGTGTGTGTGTGTGTGTGTGTGTGTGTGTGTGAGAGAGGAAAGAGTGTGTGTGTCCTAATGAGCTCCTAACGTGTGTGCGTGCATGTGTATATGCGTGCGTGTGCCTGCGTGCGTGCATGCGTGTACCTCTGAGGGCCACTAGAGGGTGCTCTCCTCATGTCAAGGCAGATTAGATTAATCAAACAGACAGAGTGAACTCTTCCACTTGACCAGACCTCTGACATTAGCAGAGGAGAGTCATCCATTGATGTAGTGTGTCTGTTAATAACCCATCTATTACCAGTCTATAACCAGCCAACTATATGACTGCCTGTGTGACTGAATGACTGTGTTTGCTGCAGGGTTAGGCTGGTGGACGTAGAAATCAGAGGACAGGCTCATTGTACTACATGGAATGGAATGAGGAATGGTATCAGACACCTAATACCATTCCTCATTCCATTCCATGTTTTACAATGAGCCTGTCCTCTTATTTCTACCTCCACCAGCCTCCCCTGAAGTGGACATTGTAAAACTGTATAGTAACAATGATCATTACTGTAGGTTACCTATTCTACTGTATCCGCATATAAATAACCTGTTAATAACACATCTATTAGTATTCCAATAATGTATGACTGCGTGTTTGCTGGTAGAAGTCTCTGAGGAGATATTGTGAAAGTCTCTAACTTCGTAACGACATCGTAAAAATGATCCTAACTGTATGTTGCCCATGATACTGTATCGGGTCTAGTTGTTCTGATGTTGTTGACTGGAACCTTAGTTATATAAGTGCTTTTCTTCTCTGTGTTTACCCCCAGGCGGTGTTGGACAGTTTAATCTTAGCATCGGTGACTCAACTCTCTGCTAGGATACGTGAGTCTGTCGACAAGACAGCAGGAAAGATCAGGTGAACGTCACACTCAAATCTAGTTCAAAGTATGTCTCCTCTCCCGTTTTTTTTGACAGATGTTTTTGAAGAATGTCTTTTATTCTACATCGCACTTGATCAAGTACAAAGAAGAATGGGAAGTAATAAACCTTAAAACATTTAAATGTATCATATTCAGAGTAAGTGCAACAAAGTGCAGCGGAGGCTGGTGGAGGCTGACATCGGAGGACGGGCTCATTGTAATGCATGGAATGGAATAAGAAATGATATCAAACACACGTGTTTGATGCCATTCCTCATTCCATTCCATGCATTACTCTACAATGAGCCTGTTTCTACCTCCACCAGCCTCCATCAAAACTGGGGAATAATCATGCTTAAATTGTCATCGAATCAGAATATTCTTCTTTTATGTAGAGGCTACAATAATTTGCATAATATGAATGGCACTTCACAAGGCTAAGATGACAACCTGCAACATCTCTCATCTCTGTTTCAAACATCAACTTGCTACCTCTTTCATTTTTCCTTACAACTCACTTTAATAGTGATATATGTATTCATCTTTTCTTTCTTTTTTCATCATATTTTTTTTTAGAAACTTATTTAAAACTTAGCAGAGAGAGAGACATGTCTGATCTGTTATGATCGTACTTTCCCAGGATATTATTCAAGGATAAAGACAGGAAATGGGATGAAATTGAAAACAAACTCCAGGCGGAGCACGACTCTCTGCTACTCAAGACCTCCAACCAGGTGAGCAGCCAATCCGTTACCTCTTACACACACTTCACACACACGTCACACACACGTCACACCACGGGAGGCTGGTGGAGGTAGAAGTCTGAGGACGGCCTCATTTTAATGCATGGCACGGAATGAGGAATGGTATTAAACACGCGTTCTACCTCCACCAGCCTCCCCTGTTTCACACACATTTTGTCTCCTCCGGTACGGCCCATTTGCTGCTTTACTTGACTGCAGAGGACAGGTGGTAATGAAGAGGCAAAAAAACCGAAACCGATCGCTTATTTGGGCTGACCGAGTAAAACTTTGGGTTGTAAATATTTGATGAGTCTCTATCTCCATCTGGGTATCTCTCAGGCCCAGTTCTAAACCCCACCTCTGGTTGATGGTTGATGCTGCTGCATAAATCATGTCTGTTTAGCCCAGCAAAGACACAGCTGTAGCAGCAGGGCATTAAACAGAGGGTGGCCGTAAGAGTGTGTGTGTGTGTGTGTGTGTGTGTGTGTTGTGTTGAGTTGAAAAGAAAGTTCTATTAATTGAAAAGGAAGTTGGCTTCACCACTTAAGATAAAGAGCCTTTATTTTGGATCCAGATGTACAATTTCTGTTGTCCCCTGACTGCATATAAAGTATTTTGATAGCCTCTGTAATTAATTAGTTTTGAGCCCCCCACCCCCCCTATCTCTCTCTCTCTCTCTCTCTCTCTCTCTCTCTCTCTCTCTCTCTCTCTCTCTCTCTCTCTCTCTCCCTTCTTCCCCCCTTCTCCCCTGGTATGAAACAACACAACTGATTATTTACTGAGGCAATCAGAGTAAGTGCACGTCTCGCAAGCATTTTAGACCCACAGAGTTTGATTTGTCAGAGGACCTGACTTATAGGTTGTTGTGGCGGTCACGAAGATTAAGTCCCAAAATATACTGCCTTCCTCAGGGACACAGCCGTAAATTCAGGCTCTAACACCGCCTGGCCTTAAGCTACCTCTCCGTTATGTTCATTTACTTCCCTGGGAGAGGATAACGACAACCGGGTCCTTAATGCTCCACTCAAAGGTGTTCCAGTAGGAATGAGGAAGGAGAGAAGGTTGTGATGAGGTTGTTGTTGTTGATGTGAACTTTATCCCTCACTCATATCCTTACCAGGGGAGGCCGGTGGAGGTAGAAATCCCACGTGTGTTTGATACCATTCCTTATTCCGCTCCATGCAGTACAATGAGCCCGTCCTCCGATTTCTACCTCCTCCAGCCTCCCCTGATCCTTACCCAATGTTTTCTTCTAACATCGAACGTTTTGTTTGTGTTCTTGTTTCCTAGGAGATCACCACTATCCTCCAGGACCTGAAGAGAGTAGAGCGACAGATGCTAGGTATGGATCCTGTGTGATTTATTTTTTACATCGATTGAAAACAATGTTCAAATCCATAATTCTGTATATTAAAGGCACCCTATGTAGGATTGCGCCCTCTTTTGACTGCAATGGGAATTGTAATGACAGTTCAGAAGAGTGTCTCCTCCTCTCTCCCTCCCCTTGCTCAATGCAACTACTTCTAACTGAAATGAATCTATCAATAATGTTCACATTTTTATCTAGCAAATGTCTTTGAAACTAGCAAAGGACTGTGGTTGAAAGTGCAGCTTGGTTTGGAAACGTTTGCAGAAACATGAACACGGAAATGAGCCAGCCAACAGAGACATTATATATAATATATATGCCATTTAGCTGACACTTTTATCCAAAGAGACTTACATTGCAGTGAGTACATAAATTTTTCAGTACATATGGTCCCAGCAGGAATCGAACCCACAACCTAAACGCTGTTAGCACCATGCTCTACCAACTGAGCCACAGAGGACCACATTCACTAAACCCGAAGTTTCAAACAAATCCCCTCATTCCCCAAACAAAACTCAGACAAAGCTGTAGTCAAACATTTACATTTATGAGGAAAAGTCATCAGAATACATGTAACAAACTCTCCTAGGCAGTAGCTAGGTGGCCAATGAGCCACACACACGCAAGTCTCAGGTTTCACACCCACAGCAAGTGGTTGACGCCCAGAAACGTCACGAATATAAAAAAATAAATAAAATAAAAAGCAAATTCAGGCCAAGGTCTTGGCAGTTGCATGCACTGTCACAGACTGCCAATGCATCCTACGTAACGATTCAGCATGGTTATTTAGGGGAAAAGGCTACATATTGAAGATTTAAAAAAAAAAGTGAGTTGTCAAAAGCCTAAAAAAAAAAAAGGAAATTCAAAATGAGCACCACCAGCCATAACATCACCTTTGCACTAACAACATTTTCCAGCACACATCTTTGACACCTGCTATAGTGCTGTTGCTATGTTGGTCTACGATACTTCAAACAACCAATACAGTACTCAGTACTGGGTCGGTCGCTCAGGATTCAAAGCTATGCCGATCACGTAATATAAGACCTCTACCTTCTCCTCCCTGTCACCCAGTCATTGACGTGATGGTGGACCCAGACGGCACCCTGGATGCCCTGACCAGCCTGGGCCTCACCAGCCCCCTGACTATGCCTGACCAGAGGGTCATTCCTGGAGCTCAGGGGGCCAGCGTGGGGCACAGCCCCCCTGGAGATGGACCATCCAGCACCCTGTCAGCCCCCGTGTGCCCCTCGGGACCCACGACCCACTCTGAGGTGGCGGAGAGAGACGTGGGCCTCCATATGAACAACAACCTGCCCCCTAGTGGTGGCGAACAGAACTCTGTCTCTCCCAAGTGAGGGGGTTGACCAGGTCTCACTTGAAAAATAGATTTTATCTCAATGAGACTAACCTGGATGAAACAAAGGTTAAAATACAAATAAAATAATTCAATAAAATGATGCATCCTTCGATATGTGGACAAGCCTTGTGTCAGACCAGACTGATAGAAGAACCAGACTTGCCGTGGAAACAGAACACAAACATTATCATTCTTTCTCTCCCCTACCCTTCAAGATACAAGATCCTGTTAATCGCCACACAACAGAGGTTGGTGGAATGACCACAAAGCAGCTTGTTCTGTGTAACCTGTGTGTAAATGGAGGAGTTTTAAAAGAAATATTGTATGTAACAATCATATGCGGCTGTACTGTGCATTACTAATACTCAATATTCTTGAACACATTTTAAAAGTATCAAGAAGAATCGTTTTTGCTATACGGTCTACTAACTGCTGTTTATGGATTCTAAAAAAGAGATTTGATATTATGCAGTTTTCCTCATTCACAGCTTTCAACAGTGTTGCTGACTAAGTTTCAAGACTTGTAACATGAAGTCATTGTTTTGACTGATATGCTCGCATTTGACAGCTGCCTGATGGATTGCAACATTAAATAGCAATGACGAAAAACAAAATGGTTCTGCAGTAGAGAGATGTTGACACTATTCTTCCCAAAAATTCTGCCATTACTGTATGTATAGCATAGTTTAATAGTTTTGTGAAAATGAAAATGATATCTAACTGTTGGTAGAGCTACGTAGCACTTGCACTTCCCAAGCTTGCTCTATTAATATCTGACTTTTCCACTAAAGAGACCATATTGTGTATTTATGAAGATGAAAACAAAATAGGGTATGTACAGTATGTATCTGCTTCAATGTGTGTAAAAGGATAGAATGATCCTACCATGTCCATGCCTTTCCTTGTGAGCTGACTATGACTATGTCCATTGAAACCAGGATTGGGACGATTTCCTTTTAAATTCCATCAATTCCGGAGTTGAATTGAATTCCAATTCAGTAATTGAAATAAGGGCATTCATTTTCTATGACTTTATGAGTGTCTGGGTATACTGTGTGTTCCAATAGTCAGCAACTCAACTGTGTGTGTTCTCTACATTCTTCTATAAATTGAAAATAAAAAGCTTTGGAATTTGGAATGGAATTGGGAGTTTCCAAAAAAATCCTGAATTGATTGAAATTGAATTTAAAAGGAATTCGCCCCAACCCTGATAGAGACCAATGCCTCTAAGATAGAGCTGTGTGTTATTTGCAAAACTAAATGAAAATGTAGCTTCCCAGATAAGAATCTCATTTCCAAGTGTACTATGTCACAAAGTGCCAGTGTCGAAATCACAATGAGATTAAGAGTTGACGATCGAAGAGACAACAGTGTTAAACAAAGGTTGGGGATTAGGAACATTTGTTAATTTGCACATTTCAAAGATGAGGTCACTCACAACAGAGTGGTGTGGTGTTAGGATAGATTTGTGCTTTGATCAAGGTCCAGATCTTGGTGGACCCCTGTGTATGCTGGCTTTCATTAGAACTGGGTTGTTAATCATTATTATTATGATATAGAGATAGCCAAATGCTAAAGTGAATTGAACATCACTTGCCTGTTGTCAGCAGGATTGTTGTGGAGTGAATGAGGAGGTTTGAGTGAAAGGCAGCATATAGAGAGACCAGAACTGGGAGAAACCATGAAATGGACAATGAAATAGCTCTTATACCCATAACTTGATGTCCTGCCTCGTATACCAATGTTTACATATGAATGTAACCCGATCGGAACTGTTATTGTCTCTGAGCCAAAA
>NC_139676.1:7623163-7645663 GCF_951799395.1 Argentina silus
TGAATATTTCATTGTTGCAGGTGTAATGGAGTGTGTCTGTGTGTGTGTGTGTGTGTGTGTGTGTGTGTGTGTGTGTGTGTGTGTGTGTGTGTGTGTGTGTGTGTGTGTGTGTGTATGTGTGTATGTGTGTGTGTGTGTTTGTGTGTCGAGAGTAGCAATCTGGAATCTGGTATGGGAGAAGGAGGAGTGATGTGTGTGTCTCAGTTGGTAGTAGTGCCCTGTAATATGCAACATGTCCTCGGAAGCCCCGAGACACGCTTTACACACTAAATACGCTACTCCACAAAGCCCCAACTCAACCCTGCACTGTTAAACACCATGCCCTACATTGAGATCATGTTCAAATTACTCCCATGTAAATTGTACTTTGCACAGATAAACACCATACAATATTTCTCTCTATTAATGAGCATATTTCCATAATGACTCCATAGAGAACTGACTCATTTCATGAAATAATAGTGTTATACTAATTCTACTACCCTGCAAATGTGAGCAATGCTTAATTGTTCATAATTAAAAGTCACTCTATAGGAATGAACAAGCTAAAGTCGAATGAGGAATAAAATCTGCAGAAACAGCATTTATTGTTTACAATTCATTGGTCTGCTCTATTGACTGGACAGGTTTGCAATGGGAAAACCTACACAGAGTCTCCGATACACACACACAGACACACACACAGACACAGACACAGACACAGACACAAACACACACACACACACACACACACACACACACACACACACACACACACACACACACACACTTTGTGGCCCAGCGGCTCCAATTCATCTCTATTTCGACGCGGCTTGGAACTTCCTGCCCGTAGAACTTTGGGTCATTTTTCATTGTCAGGCCCGCTGCTGTATGCCCTCTCTCTCTGTTGGCATGTCGCCAGTCTCCCATGGCGACGGTCTCATTGTCCCTGCTCAGCACATCACAGACGTGACCCTCACCATGATGCCACGCCAACATGCAAGCACCACTTCCTGTTCGCTTGGTGTAAACGTGTGAATGTGTGAGTCATGATGAGTGTGAAGATGAACAACCTGAAACCTGTGTGACCTTCTGGTGGTGATGCCCTTCAAAGGTAATTGCAGAACAGGGGAGGCTGGTGGAGGCAGAAATCGGAGTATGGGCTCATTGTAATGCATGGAACAGAAAGAGGAATGGTATGCATGGTATGGAATAAGGTATCAAACACACATGCTCCCATGCTCACCAACCCCCCGTCACCTAAGTGGATACAGTAGTATAGCTTGTTTTTGTGTAAACACTTTTATCGTGAAATATACAGTGTATTCCGTCTGTATTATTTGGGGTACCCCCTCTTAGACCTTTATTGTGGAGCACTTAGTCATTCCCAGAAGGCACCTGGCCTGTGTCAGAGTGAAGGAGGAGAAACTCTGATGTTGATGTGGTTCCTACTTGGCTGCGTTTGCTAAAAGACTTGGTCTTGATGTTGTTCCTCTGCCCAAGACATTAGAGGCCAACGCTCTTGATGGTCGCCTATTGTGCAGAGTCACCCACCGCACTTTACCTCTTCAACTTATCATCGCCAAGAACTACACTGAGTTCCTGAGCTTGCATCTTTTCACCTCCCCTTTACATCCCCTCATCCTAGGTTATCCCTGGCTCTCTAAGCATAACCCCCACATAAACTGGTCCACTGGGGAGGTTACGGGTTGGGGCGAGGGATGCTCACTCTCCTGTCTTCCGTCAGTTCCTGCTCCGGTGTCTCCTCGACCTCTGGACTCTGCATCTCCTGTTTCTCCGGTGCCTCCAGTGCCTCCAGTGCCTCCGAGGTCTCCTGTCTCCTCACGCCTTCTGGTTTCATCGGACTCCGACTTCCTGGATCTTTCCAGTGTTCCCTCCTGTTACCTCAACCTCAAGGAGGTATTCAATAAGACCCGAGCTACCTCTCTGCCTCCTCATCATTCCTACGACTGCTCTATAGACTTGCTCCCAGGAACTTCACCTCCCACCTCTATTCCTTGTCAGCTCCTGAGAGGGATGCTTTGAAGAAGTACATTGACTATTCCCTTGCTACCAGTATCATTTGCCCATCCTCTTCTCCTGGGCTGGCTTCTTCTTTGTCGTACCCCCTCCCTCTTATCTCATCAGCAGTTGAGCTTTTTCAAAGAGCTAAGATCTTTACTAAGCTTGATCTTAGAAATGCTTATCATTTGGTAAGGATAAGGGAGGGGGACGACTGAAAAACGGCCTTCAACACCCCTAGTGGTCACTACGAGTATCTCATAATACCTTTTGGTCTCACCAATGTTTGTCTTTGTCTACCTGGATGACCTTTCTGAAAATAAAGACTATTCGTGCATTTGAGTCCTTTGCCTGAGTATTCCTGCCATTACAGCATTCTCAGAGAATTAAAACAAGAAAAAGTAATTTATCCGCTGTAACCCGTGAGTCATTCATTTAAGAAACACAAGTCCTTCGAAAGAGATACAGTAAGAATATTAAACACACACACACAATAGTACAGAATTGCATAACTTAATGTATGACAGTGACACTGCAAGTTTGTACAGTACATTAGCTTAACATGAGGAGAACAGCAGATCTGGGATATCATGTTCATAGTTCAAAACATACTATTTCTGTGAACACACACACACACACACACACACACACACACACACACACACACACACACACACACACACTCTCTTTTTGCGGTCGAGCAGAGTTCACTGTGGTGGCCTCTTTAGAGCAGGGACAGTTTTAATCAGTCTCTTGTGTGGGAGCACTGGCCCGTGTGTGTGTGTGTGTGTGTGTGTGTCAAGATAACGACGTCCCCGTTGGAGAATGAGTGGCAGTGAGGAAGACTATGGGGACTGATCTAAGCCCCTAGAGTGGCATTGTACATACAGTCTTTTGTTCATGGGAGTTCAAGGAGAAGTTATCTTCTTCGATCTGTTTTGACACAATTGTACCACGTTAGATTAAAGCAGATTTTCAAGGGTTTATTAGTACACTGTAGATTAGTAGGTTTATTTATAGACTGTTAGTCATAACTTTATCCTATTTGCATTAAGCTTTACATTGTGCAAGGGTAACTGACCCATACATGGACGTATGGTAGTGTATGGCCACCCTGAATGTGTTTTCTGTTTTCATGTCAGCATGGACTATCTCCTAACAGAGCTGTCCTTTAGAACGACAGGGGAGATCTATTCCTGTTGGCCATTTCCTGTTTCTTCCTGTTTCTATTGTACATGAAACTGTCTGTCACCTCAAGTGTGTGTGTGTGTGTGTGTGTGTGTTCCCTTGTGTATACGTTTTTGGCAACATTCACCTCTCTCGGGACATGACTCAACCCTTCCTGTCTATCCGCCTTTTTCTCCCCCCTACCCCCATCTCTCTCTCTCTCTCCATTCCTCTCTCCCTTAGACAGGGTGACAACCAGAGGGCACCTCTCTCTCTGTCTCTGACAGAGCACAGTGGGTTTCCCCATGACTTTGTCCCCCTGGTATTCTAACATTCTCCCCTCCCTCCTCCCTCCTCTCTCCATCCTCCCCTCCTCCCTCCTCCTACTCATCAACCATGTTCTATACCATACCCTTTAATGATCGTTACTATTTGCACATTTCGTTGAAAAGTAACTAGGAATGACCATTCATCACACTATATTGAAACATCACAGTATGTGAGCCAAGCTCCTCCTAACTCATCAAAAGTCGTACAGATGTTCATATTAAAGGCTGGGTTGTTGTTGTTGTTGTTGTGATGTAATGCCCCTAGGCATTGTTGAAATGCCAGTGTCATCACAAACAGCGCCACAGGGTTTTTAATTATAGATGAGATTCAAACACTTTACACAACATGGGTGGAGCACGGAGAAAGGAATCTTCTTCAGATTCCATAGGTTGTTTGAGGTAGATCTACTGTACTGTTAATCATATTGAACTGTTCCACCCCTCTCTCTCTCTCCTCTCTCTCCTTCTTTCTCTCCACTCCCCCCACTATCTCTTTCTCTCTCTCTCCCTCCCCATCTATCTCCCTCCCTCCCTCCCTCTCTCCTCTCTCTCTCTCTCTCTCTCCCCCCTCTCTCTCACTCCCTCCCTCCCTCCTCTCTCTCACCCCCCCCTCTCTCTCCCCCTCCCCCCCCCTCTCTCTCTCTGTCTCTCTCTGTCTCTCTCTCTCTGTCTCTCTATCCCTCCCCCTCTCTCTCTCTCTGTCTCTCTCTCTCTCTCTCTCTGTCTCTGTCTCTCTCTCTATGGATCTCAACTCCCAGTGCTCATATTCAGCAGTAGTCTCCTGCAGGAGCATATGCTCTTCACTAGTGTTAACTGCTAAGCCGTGCCAAGTATCCCTGAGTGAAAAGAGAGGGGGGAAACAACATTAGAGGTGGTTGAAAGTGAAAAGATGAAAGTGCTCTTGGTTTCATGCGTGCTTGATTCTAGAAGCTTCCTCACTGAAGTCTTTTAATGTGCTTTTGTGCACCGCACAGAGCATTTCATTTGCAGGTGTAAAGGCTGAAATATGACTGGAATGGATGTTGGGTGATTCATTGTGCGTTATGAATTTATATGAATTAAAATGATTCAAACCCCAGGGGATGTAGGACACACAATACAAACACGTGATTATGTCATCATTTAAAGCTTTTATTTCTTTATTACTGTGCAGCTATTCTTGTCATGGTGTGTGTGTGTGTGTGTGTGTGTGTGTGTGTGTGTGTGTGTGTGTGTGCATTTAATGTATCCAGCATATAAATGTTTAGGGTGTCGCTGATGCAGATGCATCTATACTATAAACCTTCAGAGAGAGTCCTGCGGCTGCTTCAGTAACCTGCTTCAGACAGCGGGTCTGTTAAGGGTTTCTCTCCCTAGCCCCCTAAGCCAAGTCTATTTGCTTTCTGACGCTTGAGTTTTGCTTCACAGGGCAGGTAAGAGAGAGGGGAGGGAGGAGGGAAAGGGGACAGCCGGGGCTCGGAGCGAGCTGTGTATTGGATGTTTGGGCAGAAGGGGTTGGGCACAGCCTTGTTTCTACTCTCCCTTTTCCTCTCCCTCTATTACTGTGGGGAGGGAAAGAACGAGCACACACACATGCGCGCACACACACACACACACACACATACACACACACACACACACACACACACACACACACACACACACACACACACACACACACACACACACACACACACACACACTTACAGAGGAGAACCAGAGGGACCATGTCAGGGCGTAGGGCAGACGTGGGGCTGCAACACACATACACAAACACACCGACTGGACCAGTGTGGCAGCCGCACTATGAGGAGAGTGGTGGTGTGTGAAGACACGGGGGGCCGCTTCCCTGCACATCTGAGAGGCTGTAGGATGTGATTAGTTTCCCACCTTTCAGAAGTTTAAATGACTGAAACAGGTATGGCGGGACCACCCACCCAGGAACCTATGAAGGTGAGATTTATCTGTAATCCTTCACTTTCTCTCTTTTTTTCTATCCTCCTCCCTCTTTTTAATTCTCTTCATTGACTTTGTTCCTACCTAGAATTGGTCTCCCTCGGCTGAGAGTGTTTTGTTCGTCTTATGCCTCGTCTTATTTGCATAAGTTTAATTGTCTTGAGATTGTAATGCTTGCTTTTAATGGGTTTTTAATGAATGTTAAAACGTTAAAATTCATGAATGTTAAAATTCATAATGGGATGTTAATTTCAATTTGAATATCCAATGAAAATTCAGATGGCATACAATTACCTTGAAATGAGTTGCATACAGATGTAATTAGTCGCAGAGAATAATGCTTGTGAAACTGGGAAATGGAATGTTTTTGTGTGTAGAACGAACAACCTTGTGCAATTCCTATCATATGGCTCCATATATACGAAAACAATATACAAATAACAGACGATGCAAATCAGCTGATTTTATCTGACACTCTCTAGGAGCATATCTCTGTTGCAGCTGCATTTCCCTGTAAACATGAACACAGTCGAAAATCACAGGGTCTTTGACTCTGCTAAATGAAATGAAGGGAGCAGCGGATCCCTGAGCGCCACAGACGAGTGCAAAGTGCATGCGGCTGCCTTGCGCCTTTCAGCTTGAGCGCCCGAGACAGACAGCAATGTCAGGAGTGGAAGAGTGGGTGATGAGGTTGGAACTGACTTGACAATGTTTTTCTGTGGGGACTGACTTTACTTGCCGCCCTCCTCCACCCACCTCCACCCACCTCCACCCCCAACCTCCAAAAACAGCCCATCTTCTCCATGGTGTAGGCTTGTCAGCTGTCTCTTTGTTTCTCTGTCAAAGTTCCATTGGGTTGTGACTCAGTCATATTTTGGCTGCATGGGGATTTGGAAATTGCCATGGACTGAGGAAAGGAGGGGTGCTTAACCTGCTCACCCCGGAAGACAAGTTGGCAGGAACTACAGTATGTTTCTTTTTTAGGTAAAAAAAAAGAAAGAAAGGAAAAAGAGAATATGTAATGTGATGTTGACAGCTTCACACAGTACGCACTGACATAGATGTCAACAGATGAGCCAAAGGGCCAAAACAATGGAGAGAATGAATTTGTAGAAACGTTAACGTAAGCGAAAACAAAACTGCCTGCCTGCACTTTGAAAACGAAGAAAATCGAGATTCCCAAGGATGGCTCTCTGAGAACTGAGACGTCCGCTCTGCATCCAAACCATTGAACACATTGACTTTTCAACAAGCTTCTCCCTCAATTTAACAGTCACACATTTCAAACACTGTAATGGTTTAAAATTTTTACAGGGCTTCAAAAAAGCACAGCAGCCGGTTTACGGAATCCTGCGTTTCAACAAAGCGGCGGGGCTTACAGAAAAGCACATACACCAAAGCACCTCGCTCGCCTCTACTTAATGGGGCTTTACTGTGAATCAATTTGCCTTCAGTTGGAGAACTTTACACATCACTTGTCCTCTCTGCTTCTTGGCATAAAGTAGGATTTGGGAAGGCGTCTAGGGCCCTCAGTGTGCTGGTTCCACAGGGAGGCATTCCTTGCCGCCAAGCTGTCAAATCAGTACAGCCGAGTCAAATAGAGATCTAGTTGGTTTATTGATTACAAGTTTCCTGTCTGCCGATCAATGGCAGGTCTGAAGACATCCAATCTAATAGTCAATGATTTCCCTGTTGTACACACCTGAAAAAAATGATTTATCAATGTCTAGTTAGGTGCTACTTGACTGTGCCAAATGTTGGTTTTAATATGAGCTAAGCTTTACACAGGTCAGAGAGATTGAGGTCCGTTTGACGTGACGTTTTTTTCCTGTTCTGTCTTTCAGTCTCAGCAGAAGTGTATAGCCATCTTTGCTCTGCTGTGCTGCTTTGCTGTTCTGGTGGCGTTGATCTTCTCTGCTGTGGACATCTGGGGAGAGGAGGAGGACGGCATCACGGAGGAAAACTGCAGCAGAAACTGCAGGTAAGAGGTACAGTAATGACATCATAATAGGCGTCTTAGACAGTTTATAACAGGTACAGTACAGTTTAGGGTACAGTACAGGTACAGTACAGTTTACATCATGGGGCCATAAGTGTAACAAAGCATCCTCATTTTCTATCTTTTAAATTATGTGGAACGTCTATATTCAATGTTAGCAATACAGTAGTGCATTGTCAACTACGCGGTTCAGCCAGACCTGCCTCTCTAAGACACATAGCACAATTATTTTCACCAGAATTGTCCTTGTGGAGAACATTCCAGAAGACCTCCCCCTTCCCAGAAATGGTACAACCCACATCCCACTCTCAACGGGCCTACACAACCTGTTGGACCAGGCCAAGCAGTCAGTGGAGGTGGTATCCCCCGTCTGGGACCTCAACTCATGGGACCTGGACACATGGCCCAACTCTGCCAAAAAGGTAGACCTACTTCGTCAAAACTTTGTTAAACCCATAGCTATATATGAAAATATGAGCCAAATTCATTTTCAGGCTGGAAAAATGCTTTTCCATTAAATCAGTGCCCAGCAACCGGAATGGAAAGCACATAAAGCCGACAGCAGACCTTGGGTAGGGCCATTTACTGAGCAAATGAACAGCAACAACAATATATCACTTTCTTTCTCAGGGCCAGCTCTTGTTTCAAAGACTGCTCCACCTCAAGTCTCGCAGGGTTAAACTGAAGATTGCTAGCAGTCTGACAGACTCAGCTGAACTGAGGATCCTAGAAGAACACAGTGAGCGACACTCGCACCCCACCTACATAACACAAAAACAATTAATTGATCGCTGCATCCCATAACGTACCATAGACCTGGTTTGTCTTGTTTCGTACTGTACCCTGTTATGCATACGATATCTACACCTCAAGGCAAACAGATTTTAATCTCATATACCATCATCATCCATCGCCCAGTTTGAGCCTGACTCCTTGATTTCTTCGGCAAACTTCTCCACAAGGTCAAACATCATGAATGTGCAAATGCATCCGACTTGCTTCCCTCCTGTCAAATCCTTCTGCCTCCAAGGCTGCCTGTCTGTCAGCTGCTACACTACAGCCAAGGCCCGTTGGCAATCTTCCCTGACTGTGTTTTCTCCCCCCTTTTACAGATGCCGAGGTTCGGTTTGTGAATATGACGGCTCTGACCAGAGGTGGACTGCACTCCTCGTTCTGGGTCGTGGATCGGAAGCATGTGTACATCGGGAGCGCAAACATGGACTGGAGATCGCTGTCCAAGGTACCAAAGAAAGGGGGGGATTTGGCATGTACTGTAGCTTCACGTTAAGCATTTCATTCATCATGGGTTGGAGATCGCTGTCCAGGGTGCTGAACAACATTAGCATACTCGACTTTGAAGTGATTACCTGGCACTTTTCATCCTCCGGTGCTGGCTGGTGGTAGAATTACTATTGAGCGTAATTAACTTAGGAGGAAAGAGGAGACAACGCAGACACTCTCTCTGCCAGACGGCAGAAATTGTACAGCGTGCATGCTAAAGCCATAGCCTGCCCATCTGTGTCAGCTTAAACCGACTTGCATCTGGGTCACAAAGACAATACACTGATCCAAACCATATTTTCATTACAGAGTAGTCTCTAGAGAGTTTTCGGAACCATCTATTCTGTGTCCATGTTCTCTCTAATGAGCAGTTATCAGAGCCTCTCTACCTGGCCTACGCTCACTCTTACTCTCTCTCATTTTCAAGCCACAGCTGTTGGTTTTTACTGCATTGCCCTCCTCGTCCCATGTGCTTTCTCTTCCCTCCACAGAGGAAGGAGCTGGGAGTGATAGTTTACAACTGCAGCTGTCTGGCTCTGGATCTTCACAGGGTCTTCTCCTTTTACTGGCAGCTTCAGTACCGAGACTATATACCGTCCATCTGGTCCAAGAGAGTCACTGCCCTCTACGGCAAGGACAACGCCCTCACCCTCAACCTCAACAACACAGAGGCCGTCACCTATGTCTCTGTGAGGATCATCATTGTTATAACATGCTTATTACACACTTATTACATAGTTCTAACAGTTAACATGATTGTGGGCATTTTTGAATTGATGATTTCTCAATTTGGGGGTACACTGCACCACCTGCTCACCCCTAAGACTTCACTTTGTCTATCTTACTATATGATAACATTCACGCAGCACTGACTTGTAGAACATCCTGACTGGATGGAACAAGCCTAACAAAACATTATGCCATTCATAACATATTGCTTTTTCAATTGATAAGAGACACTTGTCAACAGCGATTAATCATCTGCATGTTCTGCTGAGGAACTTTGCCGGTCTAAGTGTCGGGAGTCTAATTTGACAGTAATGAATGCTGCCACACTCCTGGCGACAAGATGTTTATCAGCAGTGGAGGGACCATTCATCATCCGATAGGATCTAATGGAGCCGTACTGTGATCAGGTGTTGGCAGAACTTCCCTACCCCACTGGTTTGGGCTCACTCCTGACAATGATGCATGCTTCTGGATATGTGTGTTCTCGTTTCTGCCTCTTCCTCTACCAAAGTCTCAGGCTTTGAGGGGGCTGAACGTTTTGGAAATGGTAAACCCAGAACTGCAGAGATAGAAACATACATGGGACTATGGCGCACACCTCTGTTGTACTGTAAATGCTCAGGTGGCATGTTCCCCTGCTATGGAAGACTGAAGCTGTGTATGTTTGTCTTTTATTTGGTTTATTTGCCCTCATCTTCAGACCTCTCCGGAACTCTTCTGTCCCAAAGATCGCACAAAGGACATCGATGCCATTCATCACGTGATCCAGGGCGCAAAGACGTTCATCGACATCTCCGTCACAGACTACCTTCCACTAGTAAACAGGAGCTTTCACGGAACTCCAATCACAAGGTGACGCTCTTCATCGGACTCATGACAGTCAAGTTTCTTGTTAGTTGTTTAGAGATGTCATAATAAGTAGAATTTATATTTATATATTACATAGATTTATATGCTTAATATGTTAAGTTATTTATCAGAGCCAGCACAAAAACACCTGATGTTTCCACGACTGTATGTACTGTAACTTTGTGATCCCATTCACAGATATTGGTCTCCCATTGACGAGATGATCCGCGAGGCAGTGATCCTCAGAGGTGTCAAAGTGCGCATGTTGATAAGCTTCTGGAAGCAGACACATCCACTCACATTTAATTTTGTGATGTCCCTCAAGTCTCTGTGCGTGGAGCTGGTCAATTGCTCACTGGAGGCGGTGAGTGAATGGGAATTTGGGAAGGCTAGGAAAAGTATTTTATGCAAAGAATTTGACTTTATGATTCAATTTCTGCAGAAGTTTTTCAGCATGAGGGACTTGGTGGATGAAACACAACCTGGACTAAATCACAACAAGTACATGGTGACTGACAGTGCTGTGTACATCGGTGAGATATTCCAGAATTAGCATTGATTAGAGTTTGAGCCACCGAATTACATCTTCTGAATCATTGATTTATTTGACCATTATCTACCTGATTCTCGTTTCCTGTATTTCCTCAGGAAACCACGATTGGGTGGGGACTGAGTTTGCATATAATGCGGGAGTCGGACTGGTGATCAAGACGATGCAAGATCTAAAGGACAGAAACATCACAATCGTGGAGCAGATGAAGGCTGTGTTTGAGAGAGACTGGCGATCTCGCTTTGCCAAGACCCTACATGCCGTTAAGGCTCCCGAGGGCAGCAAACACAGGAGCCTCCAACTACCTGTGCTGAACAGCCAGACAGACTACAGGAAGGGGAAAGAGAATTGGAACTGGAACAATCCTCCTCAAGCACAATTCTAATGATTCCAACCTGCAAACAAACTGTCTGGATAACAGCCAACAACTCTATTGAATCCCCTAAAGATGCATCAACGTGTGTATGGAATGTAGGCCAAGGCGTTTTTATCAAATGCATCACATGGGAATGTTTTCCTTTCCTCTCATACGTGCAAATATACACAACAACAGAAAGCAAATGGGCTTTTATAAGAAATAGCCTCTCCAGAAATCTGACCCAGTTATATTCATTGTAATGTCTGGTTAATTGGACCATTATATGTAACTATACAAGCATGCACTGCACGAAGGCAACCATTCATTCAGTTCTAAGACATTTATTCGAAGTGTTTTCTCCGAAGACTTACAGTGTACACGCTATGCCAGTTGCGATGAGTAGTCTATTTCATTTCATATTTTGTCAGTTGTAATGGACTTCAATGTCCATTTCTGTTGAACTTTTATTTGAACATTTACTTTCAATTGCATTTTTCATCTTGTTTTCTATTCGCTCATTATGAAGTAATAAACATAATGTACTTTGCCTTTCGAATGCTTTCACAAAACTTTCTTGGTGACTACCTCTGAATGCAAATACCAGTATACCTGTACACAATTGCATGGCATGCCTTAGACCAGAGTAATTGCCAATTCTGAAACTCTCCACACACCAGCAAACAAACAAACAAACAAACACACACACACACAGTATATGGAATGGAATGTATGTGATACAGTTGAACATTGTTGATGCATATAATCTGAATTTACTTTATACCTGACTGTAATCTAAATAAAAAAGCAGGTTTACCTCGCATATTTTGGCTCGTAGCTTCTTTCAACCGCTGTTCTAAAAATTCTAACCGGAAGTCTAATGTCACCAAGGTCATATGCTTTGTAGCTAGCTACAGAACACCCCTCAGTGATAAACTCTTTGTTTTCTCCAATGCAGCTCTATTCGCTTAACTTTTAAATATAAACTCACAATTATAACCAAGCTTTCGAAGTTAAATGGAGACCCATAGGTGTAAAAAGGAGATCAAGAAAGATTGCAATTGTGTCCGTTTGGAAGAGTTCCTGCACTTCACCAATGACCCGTGTAAGTTGCCAACCGTTCAACCAACTCCCAACTGTTCAATGTTAGCTTAGCTAGCACTGTATCTGCGGTGTTTTCTCTTTGACTTTATCATGCATGCCGTTTTTCTCTGTTGTGCCAGCCAGCAACTCGCCCATTTTGCCTGCATCTAAAATATTTCTGAGCAACTCAAAAGTTGACGGACCTATAGTAGCTTGTTTGCAGGCCTGAACTAGCCTCGTCTAGCAGGTGATTGAGCAACCACGTACGTCATCTTTCCTAGTATTAGAGGCCGATGCTCAGATGGCAATGGGTGGCACTGACACTCCAAAAACAGAGCAACTTGATGACCAAACAGCAGAAAACAGTAAGCACCATGTACCTTTGATTGCTTAGTAATAGTATACCAGTGGAGGTAGAAATCAGGTAATCCATGGAATGGAATGAAGTCGATGAATCCTTCTTCCATTCCATGCATTACAATGAGCCCGTCCTCCGATTTCTGCCTCTACCAGCCTCCCCTATAGTACACCCAATGATGGGTATGCCTGTTATGAACATTGCTTGTCCTGAATTTAGGCTACATTTTTACTAGGTCTGTTGAAATGTTGCTGGCATAGGGGGAAATGGAACCATTTTTGTTTTTTATTGCAATAAAGTGTGTACAAACAAAAAGGCACATTCAATACAATCACATTTTGACAAGTGCGTCCAAAAACTGAGCAAATAGGGAAAAAAGATAAATTATATGGGGGTTCAACAGGTTTTCAGAGTCAAGAGAGTTCATATCGTAGGAAATATAACTAAAGCTAAATATAATTGTGTGAGTGGGAAATAGAATTATGTGTGTCGTTCACCCTCCTTTCTCACAAGGAATGTATTAACATATAATAATAATATTAATCATACTAATCATAATAATAATGCTTATTACATTCCTTGCTTTTGTAGAGACATGGAGCTCAGATGACTGGTGCAGTGGCAGTGATGAGGACTCCTTTGAGGTGCTTGAGCTGGGTGTGCGCACTCTGGAAACATGTGGCAGCCCTTCCTCTTGCCCATCATACTCATCAGCAGCAGCAGCAGCAAAAGCATCATCATCTTCACCTTCATCTTCATCATCATAATCTCCACACAGCTCCCTGCTTAGCTCTGCTGCTGCCCCCTTCCTCCCTCATCAACAACCTGCAAGACCAGGATGACTCCCCTCCGTTTGCCAAGATTACCTGTGTTCCTCGTGCTGTGTATGAGTATTTGTAATGCTATGTCTTTGGCAGCACATAGAACAACAAAATTATATTTTAAGCTAAATATTTTAATCTTAAATAAAAATAGTGCAAAATAAAGTTCTGCTGATATGTTGTGATGGCTAGGATAGGATAGGCCCAATATTGTTGACCTAGATGGCTTGATCTCCTGTTAGAATTATTCACAGGGTGCATTGTCATTTTTATTAAATAAACTGATTTAACAATGAAACTGTTGAGAATAATATACATTTCAGTGCCACTTGTAAATTGTGTTGCAGCAACATCAGATGTGTGGTAGTTCTTAGTTTGAACACATGATGGCGCTATAACACCAGGTTGTTGCAGAGCTTGTGGATTTTCACAGTGCGGTTGCAGTAAATTGCATTCAGTGTGGGAGATGTTAAAGTTGTTGAATGTGGTACATTGCAATTTAACTTTTTATGATTGATATATAGCCTATGAATTTCTAATATCTAATAAATGTTTTAATTGATGTTGGTGTGCACTGGAATAAACGTGTCTACATTAAATCATTCAGCGACCCTCATTTAAAATCGAAAGGCTACTGAATACAAGCAATGAAAACATCCTTTGCAGTACATGCTTTGCAAAACTTACAACTATAAATCCCGATGAACGGCCAATAATAACTGCAGTTTTTGTGTATTTTTCCTTCAGACTTTTTTTTCTAGACAGTCGACTACTGTCTCTGGCGTTAGAATAGGAGATTTACATTCCTGCAGACCACTTTATGAAGTTGTGAATGTGCGCATCTCTGTGTGGCCGTGCGCCTCATGTCGCCTTTGTGGTGATAAAAAGGGACTGCCTCTGCATCAGTGATGAGAAGGGGTGGGGTGGTGGGTCTCGTTGTTATGGCAACAGATTAAGGTCAAAGATATTTTAGACGGCTCTATTAGCACTTTTTTTTGCTGCAGCCGTGGATTTTGTAGAGCTCTGGATTAGTTTGATGTGATCAATACACGTGAGCTTGTTTGACAACTAGTTAATGTTTCAAAGCTTGTTGGTGATGCTGATTAGGCTACTTTGTTGCAATGAATGCACTGTTACATTGTGTCCTACCCAGTAATCATTTGTAACTTTTGTATGAGTTAAGGGGGTGCAACTTTCAGGTCCAAGTCAGAAAGCTCTGCAGGGGATAAATCAATGTTAGTTGAATGTTAGACTGAGTAGTTTGTTTTTAAGCGCGTGCATGCCTTGAGAGAAAGAGACAGGAGGGGAGTGAGAGAGCATGAAAGAGACGAGAGCCAGTGAGAGAGAGAGGGAGGGGGTGTGACTGGACTGGCGACAGATGCCTTTGCAGTAGCGAATTGACCCACAAGGATGTGCTTACGGTCGCGGGGAACATACCGATGGAATTCTATTTGAACAATGCCTGTCCACCGCAACATTCCTAGATCATTTTCAAATCAAATGATGAAGCAAAGTTCGCAAGATTTTATTTAGCCGACAATCCTATGCAGTGTCGCTGCGGCAGCGGCAGAGAGCTACTTGAATGCTCAAATAGTTTTACTCACGTAACGGGATCCCTGCCGAAATGCTGCAGGCTTCTTCACCATGTCTGAGTGTTTCATTCACATCTTTGGAGGAGGAATGTTTGAATGAATCGCTCTTTGTGTTTTGTAAGAAAACTGTCTGTCTTCAAAAGTCACAGCTAGGATGTTTTGCTAATTGAGAATAGTCTATGAACAACATCGATCAAGATGGAAAGCGAGGTATTTCTGCCCTATCTGGAGCAATTCATGCTGAGTCCGCTTGTCACTTGGGTAAGGATTGCATATTCGCTGTTCTGCCTATTGATTTTCTTATCGATTTAGTGCCTATTTATTTACAATTGGATGAGAAACTCAATGTGATTTTCTATCTTGTTTAGGTGAAGACATTCTGGCAAAACGATGGAAACACGCAATTTGACTATTCAGAGTTACTGGATGGGGTCTTTATGATCAAGATCATGGTCCAAATGTAAGTTTTGACTCCATTCAGCGGCACATTTTGCAATATACACGTGTGCCTGCATTGCAGTTGGCACACTACCTGGCCCTTCATGCCCTAATCCAAGTTTGTGAGCAGTGTCTAAATAGATTTATACGTGTCACGTTTTATAGACCTCATGTTGACACAGTGCCCTCCCTGTGTCATTGACTTATCTCCAACCAGTAGACCAACCTACCTGACAAGACAGGGAGGCTGGTGGAGGCAGAAATCCGAGGACGTGTTCACTGTAATGCATGGAATGGAATGAGGAATGGTATCAAACATGCCATTTCTCATTCCATTCCATGCATTAAAATGAGCCCGTCCTCCAATGTCTACCTCCACCAGCCTCCCCTACCTGACAGACAACGTTGCAATGAGATTACCACTTTAAAAGGACCTATAGGCGATGAGACATTTAACCTGGCCGTGTTTGACTCCACTCTCCTCATTCACAGTGACGTTTTGGAAATGCCATTTTTAGACTACATTCTGCTGGGTCAGCTTGGGTGACATCCAGTGACATTTTGTTTGGGAGAATGAAGTGTTCTTGTCTGCATATGCATGTATCCAAATGGTACAGCTGTTGCTTATACAGTAACTACGGACGAAGCTCTTAACCAGTCAGTGCTACACAACAGTGCCTGCTTTGTCACCCGTTGGTCATGAAGGGGGTCTTTGTAGTCTAACGGCTCTGTTTGCCAGTCAAGACGTATGGAACTGTTCTAATGAGTTCCAGAATAGGTCCCCGAGGAGGTTTGGGTTGTCAAGCCAATGGCGTCATAGGAATCTTCAAGAGATTATGCAAGGGTGGAGATTATTATTGGACACAGCCTTATGGCTCAGAGAATTATCGTCACCCATTGTCAACACAAAACGGGTGGTGTTCCTCTGGCAGTCTTTAGTCTAGACAATGAGTGACAGCTGTTACAATGGCTTTGAAAGACCCATCATTAAGCTTTGTTATTAGTTGTTCACAGTTTTGAATGTCAGGTTTGCAACATGAGCTACCTGCATCAGGTAGGATATGTCATATCTGTTTGGAGGGCCAAATTTAACAATAGGCTAGAGAAAGAATTATGATCCAATGTTCTCGAGGATAAGAGTGTCTGGCCAGCCCAGGCACAGGCCGATCCCACCCAGGCTCATAATGACTTAAAAAAAACAATACTACTGGACCGGTCTGGATAATCCCCTGGATTGGGAGACCCTCCGGGATTAGGGCCTTGTTGATGGTTTTTAGTGATGATGGCACAGATGGCAGAGATGGAGACAGCCAGGGCTCAGCGCAGGAGACTGTGTAGCACATGACGGATATGGCCAAATAGGTTTACAGTAGGTCACTGGGTCTGTGTGTGTTTGTGTTTGTGTGTGTGTGTGTGTGTGTGTGTGTGTGTGTGTGTGTGTGTGTGTGTGTGTGTGTGTGTGTGTGCGTGTGTGTCTGTGTTAGGTAGCCTGGACAGTCCCAGACCTGTGCGCTTTGGATTAGACAACTCTTGTTGTTTTTGTTTTGGTGGGATAGACACAGATTTGGGGCCAGGCTTGCCTAAAGCCTGTCTGATGGGCCGAGGTCTAACTTGAGATCCACTGGCAGTGTCTGAAGTTTACATAAATCATGCATTGATATCATTAGAAGATATGCAAGTGATGTGCAGGAATCCCAAATGAAGATGGTTCTATGGGGAGACAATCAATTAGTTGGGATTAGGGAGTGAGTGAAGGAAGGGCTTCTTTGGGTGCTGGGTTGGGGTCGTCTTGTGCTGTTCCCCCTTGGCTGTGAATTCTCCACACAGCACCGGCCAGTCTGAAGTAATGATGTCATATGCTAAACTAGAAATCAAAGGCGAGCTGAAAAGCGAGGGTTTCATGTGGGAGTTTAACAAGCCAAGTTTAGCAGACATATCCTCATTGCAGCTCCCTTGACAACCATTTGTTGTGGTTTTTAGCAGTAAAATGCACAGAAATAACTCTTTTTTTTTTTTTTCTGACAGAAATCCCAAAGGTACTCTTCAGAGTGTAAACAAAGCGGGCAACCTTTCCAGTCAGAGGGTTAATAACTTGACCGTTCTCGTCCGCCAAATCAAGATGTATTACCAGGTGAGTTCCTTCCTTCTCACTTTTTCCACCATCAAAACCTTCTCTCTGCTCCATTAAACTTTCCTCTCGGTTATATTGCATGGAACATTTGACTGGGTTTCAACGACTGGCCTGAATGTTCATTCATTCATTCATTCTGGGAAAGGGACATGCCCAGACACACGCACGCACACGCACACGCACACACACACACACACATGCATGCACACACACAGCCATATACACACACACTCCCGAGTCAGGTCTAATCTTTCCCCTGATCTATAGAGAATATACTGTATATGTAATGACTTGGCACACACACACACACACACACACACACACACACACACCATCGAGACAGGTCTAATCTTTCCTCTGATCTATAGGACACACATATGAGCTGTAGAATGTTCCATAATGACAAGATATAATAATACCCTCTATACGGGGAACAACTCTAGCATCTGTTCTACTCTCACAGCACAGCCTGGAACGGGTCAGGTCCACCGTGCCGCCACCACCGGGCCAACAGGTTCTTCTTAAGACGCGTGGCCTAGATACCACATCCGACTACATGTACTGTAAACATCTGTGCAATCAGTCCAACCGGGAGGTTAGGTTCTGTCGAGTTGTAATGCGGTGCCGTGACTTGGCCACACGGCCCCAGAGCTTTGGAATGATCCATTTGAAATCACGTGAGCCGCCGTTCGGTCAGGACTACATAGAGCGGCTGTTTTTTTTATTTTTTTAAAAAGCACTTCCAGTAATTAAAAAAAACAAAGCTCTGCTCTAGTCAGTCATTGAGGTACATATCTGTGGTTTGTTAAGGGTTGGGTTTAGAGAATTACACTTTTCTCTGTGAGATTATTGAGATGATGCTGTAGGTTAGGAGCTGCAATATGTGAGAGATGAGAACGACACACATTACTTTTCCTACATGAAGATATTTTGGAGTGTCATTTTTTTCACAGTTTATATTTGGATAGGTTGGGATTTGGATAAAACGGTTCCTTCAAAATCTAGAAGAGGTGTATATCTTTTTGAGAAGACAAGACATGCAGCAGTCACAGAGAGACTGTGGTGTGGTTTTACCTTGAGTGTCACACACACTCATCACAGCAATCTTCTCTCCCCAAGGGTTTGATTTGTCAGAATCAGGTGGGGGGGGGGGGGGGGGGGGAGAGAGAGAGAGAGAGAGAGAGTTCAATCACTTCTGCCTCTTACTCAGCAAAAAAGGAAAGAAAACACCAAGTAACTGCAAAATCTCTAATTAACTTCCATCAGATTTGGGTGTCAAGTGAATGCTTCTGGTCCTCCCCCACCGCAGTTGTCTCCTATCCACGCACAGCTTGAGCAATATAGTCTTTCATATTGTTCTCGGCATTGCCAAAAAGGACAGATGCAATTCTTTCAGCTTCATAAAGCAGGGTTTTGTAGTTGCTTGCAAAGGGAATATATACTTGGAAGTTACTCTGAAATGAGAGAATATTCGTGATGGGCTTTATATGGAAATCTGAAGAAAAAAAAATTATAATTGTCACTGCACTATTTCGGCTGTGTAATCTCTGGAGGATTTAGCCAAATCTTATTTTGTGTTCCGGTCCTCAAGTATGGGTTGAAGAGAGATGTCCCATCTCCTAACTGTCTATGTTGAACATGTAATACCGCACTTTATAATCAGAGCTTTAGCTTGAGGGGAGTAGAGGAAGCCAAGCGCCCCCCAGTCCAGTCTAGTTCAGTCCCTAGAACATTCCTCATTGGAAATGGGTCGCGGTCACTGGAATATTTGACTGTTGGAGAGGAGGTCGATTTTGACTGCATCAAAGCCCTTCACAGCCTAAAGGCTATCCGTATCCGCAATTAAGTGTTTCTCACGTGGGACTTAAGCTAGTAATAGTTTCCTGAACTTAAAGAGGGCCTTTGGTTCTCTTGGGGAGCAATTAAACATCAATTTACCAACACCCCCCATAGCAGACTAGCCACTGTCAGTAGTCCACAATCCCCCAGTCTGAAAATAGGCGATCATAGCATAGAGAGGTTGACTTCACCAAGGGTAACTGACAATGTCTTTTAGCCATTTTGGTTGCTTTCTCTTGGTTGGCACACAGTCTACATTTGTCTGCAGCTGTAACAGCGGGCATACATAACCTTTCTCCATTCAGATGACATTGGCTGTCCCCCAAAACATTTTTTATTTATTTTTTTTTTTTTTACTCTTCTCTCTTTGAGACTCGTTTATCTGCTTTTTCTCTACTCATCCTCTCTTTTTCTCTTTCTTTCTTTCTTTCTTTCTTTCTTTCTTTCTTTCTTTCTTCATCCCCCTATTTTTTCTTCTCTTTACAGGAGACTCTGAGGCAGCTGATCATGGTGCCACTTCCCAATGTGTTGGTGCTTGGCAAGACTCCTCACTCTGGTATGACCCGGCATCTTTCCCATACAGTAGCAAACCTGACGCTGTCTCCCTCTGTCGTGTAACAGAGGTGCCTCTGTCCTTTCTATTCTACTGGTGTGGTTTAAGTAGATTAAGGCTACTGGAACATGTTATCAGTAGTTACAGATAAAGACAGAATGATGACATTTGTAGTCATTCCAGTGGACGCTTGGTATGACACAATACCCAAACGTATATAACTTATACAAGTGGATTCAAGTGTTTCCTTACTGCTTCCTATGTTGTATTAAAACCCTGTTAAACAGAGGATCCATTCACTGTCTGCCTCCATGACAGATATGTAATTCAATTGCACACCCTCAATCTGATGGATCCGTGGCTGCTTTTGCTGTCAGGCGTTGGCATGGCTGACCCAAATTCACTGAGCAGCCACTCAAGTTACATTGGAGTTGTTCTCTATATCATTCAGTTTGATGTGAAATGTGGGATACTTGTTTTTTTAACTCTCAGAACAAGGTCTGGAGGAGATGAAGAAGCTGTTACTTCTGTTATTGGGATGTGCTGTCCAGGTAAGGCGTGTGTGTGTGTGTGTGTGTGTGTGTGTGTGTGTGTGTGTGTGTGTGTGTGTGTGTGTGTGTGAGTGTGTGCGCGTGCCCACGCATGTGTGCGTCGTAAACGCATGCATGAGTGTGTGCGTGTGTAGTAAGCCTGTGTGTGTGTTGGGAGTATGGGTGTGTGTGTGTGTGTGCGTGTCTGTGTATGCGTGCACAGGCGCATGCGTTTTTCTGATTAAAATGTAATTACAACGTAATTATGTTGTTGTAAGCTATCTTATGCCAGGACTGAGGACCCCTGTTTCAACCCTGAACAGGATATCCGTCCCTCAGGCGACACACAGTGGTTTAGATCTTAATCCCTGCGTCTTTGTTTTCAGTGTGAGAAGCAAGAGGAGTACATTGACAGGATCCAGACCCTCGACTACGACACGAAAGCGGCCATCGCGGTTCATATCCAAGAGGTATCTGATTCCACCTCAGTGCTTTGTGCACGTGCGATAACAACATGCATTTAGTTTTTTCTCCTGTCATTGAGAACAAGCTTATGATGGACTTTTGAGTGTACGAGATACAGGATAGCTTTAGATCAGATAATTGTCCTTTTCCCCAAAAAAGGATACATGGTTTAGTCAATAATACTCTATCATGTATCTGCCATCATCTATCTGTTCATAAACAGTGCTATCCTCTGTTGTATGGAGGTTATATAAGAATGATTTTATTGAGGTTTCCCCTCAGGTAAGACAGGTCACATGTGTTAGGATGCAAGTGTTCTTAAGTCTAAAAACCCTTCAGGACATCTCTAAGAAACTAGACATATGACCACTCTTGCAGATTTTGTTGGAACAGAACAACACGCACGCATGTACATACACACACACACACACACACACACACACACACACACACACACACACACACACACACACACACACACACACACACACAAAGGCCACAGGCCCACAGGCAACTTCTAGTGTCCAATTACTGTAGTAGCACTGCAAAGTCATTTAGGCTTTATTGAGGACAGTGAGCAATGAAAAACTTGTCATGTCATTGTCTGTCACCCATTTTGTCGAACATAACTGTGGTGACACTCCCAACTGGTTGCCCTGCTGTTGGTAACAAAACAAACATTGCTCCAAACAACAACGTAGGAGAACAGAAAAAAAAAAAAATCCCTAGAAAGTGTCATATTTATAAGATGCAGTGCATTTTATAAGATGCCGCTTCTGTGAGATACAATATACAGTGTCAAAAACTTTATAACATCGCCACGTCTTGGTTACCAGAAATACAAAGTGTTTCACCACAGTATAAGATCCTGGATCACATTGTTGAGAGATTGCAAACATGTACCCTCTTTGTTACTATGGTGCATTCAAATGCTCTGTGGAAATTCTGGGCTTTCCCACAAAGATTTAGCGTATAATAGCATGGCTAATTCTGAGATAGCTCTGAATTGGAAACTCGAATTGAATTCTCAGAACTACGTAAGCTGCAGAGCCGGAGTTTCCTAGTTCCGAGGAGCAAATGAATGCAGCCCTAGACTGTGTCTGTATCATGTAACCAAGATGTAAATACATGATTTCAGTCACAGTGGAGGCTGGTGGAGGTAGAAATCGGAGGACAGGCACATTGTAATGCATTATGAGCCCGTTCTCCGATTTCTACCTCCACTAGCCTCCCCTGTTTCAGCCACAGTGGGACAGACAGTACAGTCTATTTTATGTCGTATTCTGTTTCTATTCTATTATGTATTCTGTATTCTATTATGAGACACAGAACTACATATACAGTAATAAAGCACCAGTTACTGTATATAGAATGAATAGTGTATAAACAGTTGTGACTAGAGTCTGTCCATGTGTTATTGTTGTGTGGTCAGGTGACCCACAGCCAGGAGAGTGTGCTGGATCTGCAGTGGCTGGAGGCCAGCGATCTGAGCCCT
>NC_139676.1:7650663-7718163 GCF_951799395.1 Argentina silus
TGGCTCAGAGGAGGAGCATGGAGGAGTCTCAGCACCTGGGCTGGGAGCTGGAGCAGCTGTCCAGGTCACCAGAGAACTCTGAGGGTACGCACACACAAATCAGTTACATTGAAATGATCCAACTACACAGATGTTTTACATTATAACTCCACAGGTAACAGTCTAACTAGCAAATCTTTGTATTTAACCTTTATTTATCCAGGTTTAGAGATACCTGGTCTCTAATATCTGATCTGGGGAGATAGGATTGTACAAATATTGATTGATTGATTTGTTAAAACTGCTGTGGTGGCATGCAGGTCAGAAGTCCCTGAGCGAGGAGGTCAGTGATCGCACACGGAGCCGTCTGCTGAGGCTGGAGAAGGAGAACCAGAGCCTGCTGAGGACCATAGAGGAGCTGAGAACATCAGGACCGCAACACAACCGTGACCATCTCCATGACCAGGACCAGGACCACAGCACCTCCTCGGCCTCGTTGGTCAGAAAGGAAACCTATGACACTGACACAAAGCATGGAATTGAGACAACCAGCATGTTGCTCTCCAACATGGTAACACCGGAACACACGCAGATGCACGTGATGGACCCCAACTGTTACCGCCAGGCGTCAGGGGAGCTGGAGGGAGAAGAACCAGCGAGAGGGGAGAGGGAGATGGAGACCCTCAAAGAGAGGATGGACTCTGAGGAGCAGGAGAAAGGCCAGCTGGAGGACGGGGAGTCAGGTGATCTGAAAGACCTGACCTCTGTCCTGGAAGTATTAGCAAAGGACAACCACGATCTCCATTGTGAGCCCTCTAATCCCTCTCAATGCTCCACTCCACTCAAGACCGTCAGCCCCATGAACATGAGCCCCCTTCGAGACAACGCAAACCTGGGGCTGACGACTCGCTCCCCCTCTGCTAAGCACACCGAGCGCCTGGAAGCCAAGTGCAAGGCCCTGGACACGGAGAACCACCGCCTCCAGGCGTCCCTGGACAACACGGGCCGCAAGCTCCAGCGCCTAGAGGCCGAGGTCCACGAGCTGGAGTCCGAGAACCAGAGCCTCCAGGCGGGGTTGGAGGAGTTGAGGATCTCCTCGCGGCGCCTGGAGCAACTGGAGAAACAGAACCAGACCCTGGAGCAGGAGGCCTCGGGCCTGGAGAGGGACAAGAGGAGGCTGGAGAAGGAGAATCGGCGGCTGAGGCAGCAGGCGGAGATCCAGGACGCCACACTGGACGGGAGCAACCTGAGGCTGGCCAGCCTGGAGAGGGACAACCGCGCCCTTGGGAAGGAGACCGAGGGCCTTCGGGAGACGGCCGAGAGGGTGAAGGGGCTGGAGAGGGAGAACAGGGAGCTGGCCAAGCAGGCCGCCATCGACCAGAGGACGCTGATCACCCTGAGAGAGGTGGGGGATTAGAGTCATGAGATCCGTTTTAGCTCGAAGGCATTTTCAATGGAAGTTCACTGGGAAGTTCACTGCTGTTTTCACACATTGAATATGTCAATATTGTTTAATTAGAATTTCTCCAGCAGAAGTGGAAATATCAATTGTCATCAGATTCAGGGTGTTGTACACGTCACGTCATGTCACTGTGCTCCACATACAGTCACCATTATGAATACATTGATTGGCTATATTATTATGATGAATATCAGAATGACTATAAAATGTTGTGAAAACATGATCACAAAACTGATATTCTTGGTCATCTTTGGTCTGTAGGAGTTGGTGAGTGAGAAGCTGAAGACCCAGCAGCGGGACAATGAGCTGGAGAGACTGGCCCATGAGCTGGAGATGAGAGTACTCAACCAGGAGTCACCGCAGAGTGAGGAGGAAACCTCAGAGAACAGGTGAGAACATACTGTGGTCTACACACTGGTTCACATACCAATGCATCAGGGGAGGCTGGTGGAGGTAGAAATCGGAGGACGGGCTCATTGTAATGCCTGGAATGGAATGAGGAATGGTATGGAACCCGTCTTCTGATGTCTCCCTCCACCAGCCTCCCCTTCAATACACATACCAATACACCAGTGATCCTTAATCCTGGTCCTAGAGAGCCACAGTACTACAGGTCTTTGTCCCAGCTCAGCTGTGACACGCCTGATTCAGCTAATCAAGGTTTTGAAGATCAGTTGATTAGTTCAATCAGGTCTGATAGCACCAGGCTGGAACTAAAACCAGGACCCACTGCGGCTCTCCAGGACCAGGACCCACTGCAATACACATATAGAAAGAAGAATCTATATTTCTCTCTATGGTTGAAAAAATAACATATTTTCTTTCTTTCCCACACAGTAGGTTCAAGATGCTGGAGTCGGAGCTGGAGTCATCTCTGAAGAGGTCCCTCCAGATCAAAGAGGACAAGATGGCCACCCTGGAGGCCCGCCTGCAGGAGTCCTCCACCCTCAACCAGCAACTGCGACAGGAGCTCAAGATGGTGAGTTTTGTAGAGAAAACTTAAAGAGACACTTAATTATTTTAACCTCATATTCATTATCTCCAGCACAGTACCAGTGTCTACATATGTGAGAACAGCTTATTTATGTGTTCTGTAGTCAAAAAGATAAGAGATTGTTTACATCTCATCAATATTATCTGCTGATACAATATGACCTTTGACCCCCTACAGGTAAGGCTGCTGATATCATATGACCTTTGACACCCCCCCCCCCCCCACCCTACAGGTGAGGCTGAACTACGAGGCCCTGCTGCAGCGGGAGGAGGAGGAGTGGGCAGCCGGTAGCTCCGCCCCTCCCAGGGAGATGGACAGGGCTGTGAGCGAATGGCAGCGGGAGAGCCAGGAGGCCACCAGGGAGCTGCTGAGGGTTAAGGACCGCCTTATCGAGGTGGAGAGAAATGTGAGTGTGGAATGTTCCGGAAGTCATCATACAGGTTGACTAACAACTTCCATGGGTGCATCTGGTTGCCTAGAATGTTTTGGACCTATTGTGTCGTGTTAAGGACTCAAAATCATAAATAAATTCCAACACCCTAACCCTAACCCTAACCCTAACGCAACACAAGTCAAAGTTTCCCAGCAGAAAGGTTCTGAAAAGGTTCAGAAAGGTTTCCCAGCATCCTTTTATGGATGTCTATGGAAATCTACATACAATTCTCTACCAGTGAATCTACCATCTTGACTTGCTGGTATTGTGTAGTGATTTTCTGTCCGACCATTTGAGAGAGTGAGTGAGAACAGTTAATGTTTACGCATTCATTAAATATAAGGCATTGTGTATTGATGATGTTGCCCCTCCCCTGTTCCCTGGCTGCAGAATGCGACGCTACAGGCGGAGCGTCAGGCGCTGCAGGCCCAGCTGAGGCAGCTGGAGACGCAGTCAGATGGCCTGCATGCTCAGATCCTGGCCCTGCAGAGACAGACCGCCTCGCTGCAGGAGAACAACACAGCCCTGCAGACGCACAACGCCAACCTGCAGGTCAGACGTGCTCCCTACACACTAACGCCTACACGCTACACCCTAAACCATACACACTACACCCTAACCCCTCCACACTACACCCTAATCCATACACACTACACCCTAAACCATACACACTACACCCTAACCCCTACACGCTACACCCTAACCCTACACACTACACCCTAACCCATACACACTACACCCTAACCCTACACACTACACCCTAACCCCTACACACTACACCCTAACCCCTACACACTACACCCTAACCCCTACACACTACACCCTAACCCATGCACACTACACCCTAATCCATACACACTACATTCTAACCCCTACACACTACACCCTAACCCCTGCACACTGCACACTACAGACAGACCACCTCACTGCAGACAGAAAGACATTGGTGCCAACCACCAAACTGTATTAACAACAATGCGATATGGTTAACCTACTGACATAACCACTGACATGCCATTAGTAACATGATCCATTCTGTGTAAATGTGTGTATAGTAGAGATTATGGATTAGAGTATAGATTAATACTGTTGAATCAATCCCCCTAATCTGTAATCCCCCTGGTCTGTCTTGTCTGTCATCTCCATAGGTGGAGAAATCCACCATCAACTCCCAGAGCGCCTCCCTACTGGCCCAGAACGGGCAGCTCCAGAGGCAGCAGTCGGGGGCGGAGGGCGAGCGGGAGAGCGCCGTGCGGGAGCGCGAGGAGCTGCGGGGCGTCTACGAGCAGCTGCTGAGGGACCACGAGAGGCTGGCGGCGCTGCACGAGCGGCAGGCCATGGAGTATGAGGCCCTGATGGGCAAGCACGGCTGCCTGAAGAACGTCCACCGCACCCTGGAGCTGGAGCACCGCACGCTGGAGGACAGGTGCCGGGGGACGGGGACGGGGACTGCTGTTTCACCTGCTCACTTTAGCGTGAGCTGTTAGCGACATTAGCGTAATGCAGTCAGAGGCATTAGCATTAGCATTAGCACTGAGCTGTCTTTGAGAGAGAATTTACCATCGTGTGCTGTACTGCTGTGCCACTACAAACACCTCCAGAGACTGACCTCCAATTGTGTGTGTGTGTGTGTGTGTGTGTGTGTGTGTGTGTGTGTGTGTGTGTGTGTGTGTGTGTGTGTGTGCGTGTGCGTGTGCGTGTGCGTGTGCGTGTGCGTGTGTTATTCCAGGTACAAGACCCTGCTGCAGCAGAGGGCCAGGCTGGAGGGGCTGGAGAAGGCTCTGAGGGAGGAGCAGGAGAAGATGGCCCTGGAGAAGGAACAGCACAGGACCACCACCTCCGAGTGCCGCAGACTCAGGGACGAAAAGGACTGGTGAGGCAACCACACACACACACACACACACACACACACATACACACACACACACACACTGATGAGCTCAAAATATAGACTGAAATGTAGACAGATATCATTGACAGAGGAGTACAAAGACACACACACACACACACATTTTCTCACACAGAGGGAATATCCTAAATGTTGTGTCCTCAGGCTGAACCAGACCTACCGGCAGCTGCAGAAGGACAATGAGGACCTGCAAGCCGACCATAAGAACCTGAAGACTCTGCTGAACAGCGCCAAGCTGGACCAGACCCGTCTGGAGTCTGACTTCTCCAAGCTCAAAGAGCAGTACCAGCAACTGGACATCACATCCACCAAACTGACCAACCAGTGTGAGGTATGTATTATTGACTATAAACATCTATATATATATTCTCAACAAGACCCAGAATAGTTGTTTGAATATCTCCACCATACACATTAAAATTCAGTGTTGGTAAGCTCCTCCTTATCAATAACTAAGTTATTAGTTTAACAGAAGTGTGTGTGTGTGTGTGTTTCTTAACAGAAGTGTATGTGTGTGTGTTAACAGAAGTGTGTGTGTGTTAACAGAAGTGTGTGTGTGTGTGTGTGTGTGTGTGTGTGTGTGTGTGTGTGTGTGTGTCTGTGTGTGTTCCTTAGTTGCTGAGTCAGCTGAAGGGGAACCTGGAGGAGGAAAACCGCCACCTGCTGGACCAGATCCAGACCCTGATGCTGCAGAACCGCACCCTGCTGGAGCAGACCATGGAGAGCAAGGACCTGTTCCACGTGGAGCAGAGACAGTACATGTAAAGACCCGCTCGCTGTCCCTGACAACCACCACCCTGGGTTCATAACAACCTTACAGGGGAGGCTGGCGGAGGTAGAAATGGGAGGACGGGCTCAATGTAATGCATGGAACGGAATGAGGAATGGTATCAAACACGTGTGTACAATACCATTCCTCCTTCGAGTCCATGTGTTACAATGTGCCCGTCCTCCGATTTCTACCTCCACCAGCCTCCCCTGCAACGCTACATGTACATAATGACACATACTGTAGGATTCACACGTTACCTAAAGAACTCATATAACTAATATAATTCTTAATTGTTTAGGAGACCCTACTCTAAATAACATTACATTACACATGACATTACCCATTATGATACACACACACACGCGTGCGCACACACACGCACACACACACAATTAACATAGAACCCAGAGAACACTGGGCTTCATTGTCATTTTGGAGCAACAAAAGATGAAAGCCATTGTTATACTGTGTACTGCGTTGTAATTATAGAAAATCATTGCACCAAACACATGGATCATCCTATGTAGGCCACCCAAAATACCAGGGCACTTACGGAGTCCGCTCAGAACCTCTCTGGGAACAGCCAGGTCATGGATTATTGATGACACTCTTGACTATCACTATATTTGCCAGTTTAAAAAAAAAAGGAAAAAAAAGAAAAGTTGTCTGACCTAAAAAATTCCTTCTGTCGTCATTAGCCTAGATCGAACACATCTCTCCTGTGGTTGAGTTTTATCTACAGGGCCTATGGGGCGGTATAAATACTGGAAACCCGGCCCTAATAGTTAGATTAGATTAGATTAGATTAGATTCAACTTTATGGTCATTGTGCAGAGTACAAGTACAGAGACAACGAAATGCAGTGACATCAGTGTCTAACCAGAAGTGCAAAAAAGCAGAAAAGTGCAGTGTGAACAGTATATACAGGTAGTGCAGTATATGCGCAGTATAGTAGTGCAGTATAGTATAAGTAGTGCAGTGTAAGCAGTATCTGAATTAGTAGTAGCATTATAAGCAGAATAAATAGAATGCAGTATGAACAGTGTAAGCAGCATATGAGCTGTACAGGCAATGCAGTATAAGCAGTATATATGTCTTAATAGTAACATTAGAGTAAATAGCAGAATAAATATGGAATGCGGTATGAACAGTATAAACAGGTATGTACAGATATGTGCAGTGTATTAACAGTAGTTAAGTTCTCTCCAACTGCTGTGCGGTAAAGTTGCAGGGATCAGACAGTGTGACAGTTGAGTCGGTTCAGCCTGGCTATTGTAGAGATGGAAACAGATCTGGCGGACATCTTTGTTTATGTTATCTCAGGTCATGGTTTCTCTCTGAAAGACAGTGATGTTTTCTCTCTCTTGTGAATGTGGGGGAAGGTTGTGGGAAAGTAAAAGAAGTACTGTGTAGTTTTTCTACAAATTGGCGGTTTAAGTTTTCTTATTCTTTCTTCTCTTTCTCAGAGACAAGTTGAATGAGCTGAGGAGACAGAAGGAGAAGCTGGAGGAGAAGATTATGGACCAGTACAAGTTCTACGACCCCTCGCCTCCACGGAGGTATGGTGTGGATAAACACGCACACACACACACACACACACACACACACACTCTCTATCTCTCTCATACCCGGTTTTTAATTTCCCCAGGCGTGGGAACTGGATCGCCCTGAAGATGAGGAAGCTGATGAAGCCTCGGGGTCGCGAGCGGGGGGGTGACCCTGACCGTGACCGTGACCGCGAGCGCTCCTTGACCCCCTCGCGCTCGGGCTCCTGCGAGGTCCTGGGCGGTGAGGGCCCCGCTTCCTCCTCCTCCTGCCAGGACAACGGCTCCTTCATGGGCTCGGATGGCTCCGGGGGCTTCACCACCACCTCCATAGCCGACACCGTCTCCCCCCATAGGAGGAGCAGCAGTGAGTATGACCTCCTTTTCCTCTCCCATTGTGCTGCGGCCAGGCAAGCAGGCCTCATTGGCCAGGCGGCAGAAACAGCCTATCCAATCCACCGCAGGCCCCCCACCCCGCTACGAGCCATAGGCCACCAGGAAGTGAGAGCTAGGCCCCTCCCTCCTCCACGACCGCCACCGCCAAAGAGGGATGTGGGCGGCACCATTTACAACAGGCCGCTCCCCCCACCACTAGCCATTGGACAGGGAGACAGGGCTCACTCGATGGCACCGCTAGATGCATCTTCATTGGAGGGCTTTGCAAAACAGACTCCTCCCATTTGTATTAAGATCGACCCACCGCCCAGGCACTTTAGTCAGAGATCACTAAGACGTAATAAAACTATTTTCTGGTAACAACTCTTCCGTTGTTGTGGTTTGGATGTGTGGTCCCCTGTATGGGTGGAGAATACCAGTGCAATGCATACACTTTCATCTTCAATATTCGTATTTCTAAAATGCTTTTCCCCCCATATGTGCCCTTGATGTATTCTATGTGTGTCTGTGACAGTGCATGGAAAGACATATGTGTTGGTATTATGCTATATGTGTGTGTGTGTGTGTGTGTGTGTGTGTGTGTGTGTGTGTGTGTGTGTGTGTGTGTGTGTGTGTGTGTGTGTGTGTGCTCGTGTGTGTGTGGATCCTCCCCAAGCCTTGTGTTTCGTCTCCTCCTGCATCAGTCTTGTGTGTGTGTGTGTTAATGTGTTCTCTCCATCCCCCTCCCCCCCTCTCTCCCTCAATCCCCCCCCCCCTCCCGTGTCTCTCCCCCCCCCCCTTGTGGTCACGCGCTGTATAAAGTAGCCACCCTGAACATCTTTCCCCTTATGAGGAACAGACTGAAGGAGAAGGACAGAGTCAAGTCCCTCTTCCGTCGTTCCATGTGTAAGAAACACGAGGAACCCTCCGTGTCCGCCCGCCTCATCTCCGCCGCACTTGACTTCGCCTCCTTTCTTTAACCTCATTAGCGAACTGTGCTTCTGTTTCCTTCCGTCAGCCGTTGTCGGTGTGCACAGACGATCCTAGACATTTGCTGTTATAGTTTGCTTGGAATTATTATTTGCAAGTTGTGTCGCTTTGGCAAGATTTCCAGGCTGAGAACACTGTGTGCTATTGAGCTCCGCCAAGCAATGCTGTTGAATATTGATATCCATATCCATACACTGCTTCTTCTCACTGTTGTTATATAGATCAAACTCTCAGAGCAAGCAGGCACAGTAACACAACCATACGATCACGCATCTCTTATCATCATCCTCCCCCGTGAACATCTTTTGGCTCATGTACTTTAATACTTTAATGACATGTAGTTCTTCAGAGTGACACTAGGGGTCAGGGGAATACTGGTGCATTGCAGGGGAATACAGATGATTGCATTAAGATGTAGTTTCTAGGGACCAGCTGCCTGAGGGTACAGGAAAGAAAGAAGGAAGAAACAGCATCTCCCTCCATTTACAGAGGAGTTGACTCACCTCTCTCCACTCCCCCCCCCCCCCACCCTCACTCCTCCTCCTCCTCCTCCTTCTCCCCACCACCCATTTCAGCCCTGAATGACCTGGCTTACCCCTCAAACCTGTCTGACGTCCAATGGGCAGCCAGCTCTGAGCAGCTGGAGAGGTTAGAGGTCGAGGATGACAGGAAGGAGGCGTTGGCGTTGACCTCATCAGTGGCGTCCTCCATGTTGTCCATCAACCATCAGCTCACTTCTTCATCATGTCATCTCACCACCTCCACCACCACCTCCACCACCACCTCCACCACTGAGCCAGACATGTCAGAGATCTGGGTGGAAGGTAGAGACGTTCGCTAGCCATATCACTTCATTTGTCACTCCTAGAAAAAAAGGGTTCCTGTCTCCGGCCGTCCCCGTGGGAGAACCCTTTTGAAGAACCATTTTGGGTTTCCATGTAGGACCCTTTCAGCTCCACTTAGAACCCTCTGTGGAACAGTGGTTCTACATGGAACACAACATGGTTCTACGTGGAACCAAAAACGGTTATTTAAAGGGTTCTCCCACCTGGACAGCTGAAGAACCCTTTATGGTATTCTAAGAGTGTATGGTGGGCAAAGGGACATCAGGCAGCTAATGTGCTATATAAACTAGCATCACATTTGACCTATGGAAGAATAGTCATGCAAAGTACAATGTTATTCAAGTTATAGGGTTAGGGTTAGGGTTATCGAAGGGTTATTATGCCAAAGGTATGCCGTTTTTATACAGATGTGTTGGATGCCTTAGACATCAGAGATACGCCCATTCTAATTTCTTCGGACCCAGTTGCTTGCTTACAGTCCTTCTCAATGTCTCAGTCTTCTTCTTTTCAGAGAAACACCATGTCGATACTTTTGTTTGCCATTCATACAACCCAGCAGCTTCCCATAATGCTTCAGAATGCAGAATTAACCGCAACACAGCTCCATTACAGCCGTCCGGTGTTGTCTCATTTTCTGGCCTTCTGGCCATTTCTGTGACCCACAGACAAGGACTCCAGTGATAGTGCTGTGCCGTCTGGCTTTGACGAAGGTGATGGAATACAAAGTAACGGTAGGCAGTTTCACAGAGTGTAATTATTGAGGGGATTCACTATGTACAGATGTATAAACATCCTGGGATTTAGGAGTAAATCCATGAAACTGTCAACATGGCCTTGATTCAGATTAATCTCTGTCTCTGTCCAAAAATAGTCCAGATCGGACTGAATGGCCTGAGCAATGCTGCCCCCTGTAGGCAGAGATATCATATTACAGTAATATGGCATTACTGCGATATTACAATGGCTATGATATTAACGTGATATTATTTCATGCTTAGTTACTTGAGTAAGTGTTGAGTTACTTTCAAGTAAGATGTTCAATTCTAATAAAGGCTTTTTAATTGATATTGTTCGGTGATTTTTTATTTTTTTTGTGGTTACGTTACTTTTTGTACGTTTGTAACCTTAAACAACCGTTCTCTTCCTCGCTTCTTCCTCCAGGGATAAATGGGATCCAGAGTCGTGCCCAGAGCGAGAGCAGCGGCGAGTTCAGCCTCAGCCTGGACAACGAGCCCTGGTCCAACGGCAGCAGCCCCGTCCAGCGGCCGCCGTCACGCCGCTCCTCCTCCTGCCACGCCCCCACCGACACCTCCACCCCCCGACACACACAGCCGACCTCGCCCAATACGTACACGCAGCGCTGCACCACGCCACCGCACACCAAACACAGGGAGAGGGCCGTGAAGGACTCTTCTCCCATTCCCACCACACACACACAGTGTTCGGCCCCCTCCACACAATCGCAGAGAGAGGGGGCCACCCAGGACCCCTGGCCTTCCAGAAGGGGCTTCCGGAGTATCCGAGCCCCCCGGTGCCTCTCCAACGGAGCTCCCCCTAAACCAGGGCAAGGGCCTCCCGGTAGCGTGTTGTCCCGATGTGGCTCGGACAAAACGGAGGTCACGCGGGCATCGGCCGTGTCCTCCATCACGGTGCTCTACGTCCAGGGCAAGTCCTCCTCCGTGTCAGGCTGCCTCAACTGCTTCACCACCCCGCTGGGGAAACAGGGGCGTCTGAGAGGCCCGATGTCCCATTCGCCCTCCACGCTCCCCCGGGCCAGCAGGGTCATCTCCACGGCCGAGGGCTCCTTGCGGCGTTCCAGCGTCTACAGCGACTCTCGGGTAGCGGCGATAAGAGTGGATCCCTCACCTCCACCTGTCAGTGGATCAGACGAGAACCGGAACCAGGATGAGGAAGGCACAGCGGGTCAGAATAACCAACCCGATCCAGATGTTAACGGGAGCGAGCCGTTGCCACCGATGAAGCCCCCCAGAGACCCGGCAGCGGCAGCAGACCGGCCCAAATCCTCCTGCCAGGAGTCCCTCTTCAGTTCCCCGTTCACCCTCGACTCTGTCTTCTCCAATACCATCTTCAGTTCAGAGTCTGTGGTCGACACCAGTCATGGTGACAATAATAATAAAGATAAGAACCAGACCTTCCTCTGTCTGAACCCCTCCTTGGTCCGGAACATCAGTTGCCCACCCTTGAGGCAGGAGTCCACTAATGGCACAGCACAACCTGGGCTCCAACTGGAAACTGCTCAGAGCCAAAATGGCGGACATGAGGTGACCGAGGGCGGTGGTGACCAAGCCTCGGTGTTGAATTCGGATGACAAGCATTTTGTAGTTGCATGAATATGTTCACATGTTGAGTTATCCGGTCGAAATAGGTAGTTGCAATGCCAATCCTATTATCTCGGTTAAAGAAAGAAGCACACAACAAACTTATTTTCTCTTGTGTTGATGCGATTGGCTATTCTCCCCTACAGCTGCTTTTGAAGCAGCAGACATTTTTGGTTGTCACCTGTCATGCTGTTGTGCCAGTCACCACAACCCTGTTATTGTACTGTAAGCTTTCTGTTTTTAGGAACCACTGTAAATGATTAGGTGAATGAATTAAATTTAATGCTAAGATGCCCTTGTAACTTTACCAATAATGTACAACATTGCCAGACTTTTCTTGTTTTCTGTTTCCTAATAACTAAGGTGTTGATAGAATATACCTTATGTGTGTCCAACTGACATGGAATACTTTATTGTATTGTTTTGTTACTTTGTTACAGCTTTCATATTACCATGTGATGTCCAAAAGCACATTGACAATCCTCCTTTGTTGTTTATGATATTCTGCTCTGCCAAAACCCTCTCAGTATTGTGCATTGAATGTTTTAACTTTGTATTTATAAGTTTGTGTTTGCTCAGTCTCTATAAATGCGTTATTAACCCCCTTATTATTTCTACGTAGACTCTATTATTTGTTGTGTATGTCCTCATACATTGATTATACTTAATTGACATGTGGGTACTGTAAAATGCTGTGTTGTTATTTGTTTGTAGCCTATTGTTACTGCTGAAAAGGCAATTCCTATTTATGTCAGGAAAACTGAGATGGTCTGCAATGGAAAAATGTATAAATATTGTAAAATAAAAGGTGAGCATAGACTTTTAAAGCCACAGACTGTACCTGAATGCGTTTATTTTCCCTTGAATAAAGCCCTTTATCATTACTGTGTATGTTTTTTATTATTCATATTCATTGTTTAGTCACTTTTTGCATCCTTATCAAACGTTGTGATTTTGAATGGACCCGTGAGATGATTTCATACCATGTGACGAGATGCGGAAGTTCATGCAATACTAACTGTGCGTATCCAGTCAAGCGCTATTATTGAGGGTCTTGTTATTGGCGGTGTTTCCATCAGCTTGTTCAACTGGCGTGGTTACATCAGTTGCATCATTTAGCGCGGCGAGTGTACCCCGGTTTTGGCAAAATGCTGAATGCTGCCTCTGCCGAGAGGAACAAGGAGCCCATTCTTGCGGTGCTCCGTGATTCTGTGGATGTGGTGAGACCGCTCAGTGCGCTGGAGATCTCTTCTGGCACGGGGCAACATGTCGCTCACTTCGCGCAGTCTTTACGGAACATCACCTGGCAGCCGTCAGAATTTGATCGGCAGTGTCTGGCCAGGTGAGTTTACAGTACAAGCTTGCATGATCATTCGGATTATAATGTCATATACATAGAATGAGAAGTAGCGGACTGCTGCGGCTACAATATGTCCGGTCCGATCGTTAAATATGCGCCCCAAAAGGGTCTCCCCTATTCATGCAATTATTTGATCATGAGAGTAGCAAGCACGTTCGTTACGGTGAGCATTGTTTTGTTGACGCATGGATCAATGATTGAGAACCATCGCTTTTGTTCCCACTAGTATAGAGGCGTACAGGGCGCATCACAGCCTGGACAATGTGAAGCCCGCCATCCACCTCGATGCCTCTCTGCCCTGTGAGAACTGGTGCGGGATACAGCCCGAGTCCCTGGATCTGGTGCTCAACATCAACATGATCCACATCTCGACTATGGCCTGCGTAGAGGTGAATGCTGACACCATGCATATGTAACAACACTATCTTGTGTAAAGGCCTACTGGTACATTCTAGAGAAAAATGTTGCTGCTCCAAAAAAATGTATTATGTGAATATGTTATGCAGAACACGTTTCATGTCACCGCTGCTTTTTTACGACAGGGTTTGTTCAAAGGAGCAGGGACAATCTTGAAGCCACAAGGAGTGCTGTTGACATATGGGGTATGTATGTGCAGGTTGCAACTCTGGGTAACCTATTGTATTATTGTACTGCCTGCCGCAATATGACTGTACAACTGTACAAATCAGGCTGGGGGATGTTAAGTCATACTGGACTGTTCCTACTGTATATAATGTTTAAGATGTCTATTTTATTATATTATTATATTGTCACTTCATTTTGTAGTTGTTTGTGATGTGAGCTGCTGTAACACCTTAATTTCCCCTCAATAAAGTACCTATATATCTCTATCTATTGTGTTATAAGGGCAGTATTACAACTTTTTAGCCGCACACCAGGGGAGGTTGGTGGAGGTAGGAATCGGAGGACGGGCTCATTGCAATGCATGGAATGGAATGAGGGATAGTATCAAACATGTGTCTTTGATCTCATTCCATTCCATGCAGTACAATGAGCCCGTCCTCCGATTTTATGCCAACACCAGCCCCTGCCGCACACACTGGTTTACCTTAAAAATATTGTCAGTGTGCCACTCATTTCTCTTACTCCGTCTCTCCAGCCCTATGCTGTCAATGGACAGATCACCCCACAGAGCAACGTTGACTTTGACCATAGTCTAAGGCTAAGGTAAGTATAGGCTATGGAGTATGTATGAGTCTCAACATATCTAAGTATCTTTAACTATAAACGTCAGTTCACATCAAGCTCATGGCAGGTGTGTGTGTGTGTGTGTGTGTGTGTGTGTGTGTGTGTGTGTGTGTGTGTGTGTGTGTGTGTGTGTGTGTGTGTGTGTGTGTGTGTGTGTGTGTGTGTGTGTGTGTGTGTGTGTGTGTGTCTTTTCCAGGTGTCCAGAGTGGGGCTTAAGAGACATCTCGGTGCTTAGGTCTATGGCAGAGAAGAGTGGCTTGTTCATGGAGAAAATGGTGAGAACCTCCATAGATCCATAATTGATGTGCTTTGTCTTAAAAAAAAGACTGATCCTGTCTGTTGTATGAATTGTGCTAAACTAAAAATCTATTAAGGCTATAATATTGAAAGACGCCATATTGATACATAATATCCATATTAACTCATCACACGGTTGTAACAAATCTTACGTGATGATCGAATTATAATCCCCTTCCTTCTTTGTGTAGGTGGACATGCCAGCCAACAACAAGTGTCTTCTGTTCCGGAAGGAGAGCTTGGTGTGAAGAACACAGGGTCATTGTGCCACTTTTGTCTGAGGTTCTATTCCATCAGAAATGCACCATTGTAATGAACTATTCGCACAGGATGGCTGTTGAATGAATCACCAGTTTGTTTATAATGAACCTGGACTGAAAACGTATCTCAACAGTGGAGGCCGGTGGAGGTCGAAGGACACAGGACGGGCTCCTTGTCATGCATGGAATGGAAACGAGGAATGGTATCAAACCGTTCCTCATTCCATTCCATGCATGACAATGAGCCCAGCCTCCGATTTCTACCTACACCAGCCTCCACTGTATCTTAATCAATGCCAATTTAATTGAAACCAGATTACATTCCCTTAACTCACATCTCCCCGATCCGCACAAAGTAATTTGCACACTGGTTTTATACAGTATTGTGTACACTTCAAATGGTTTGATTCACTCTTGTATTGATTAAAGTGAATATGATTCATCAAAGAGTGTTCTTTATTTCATGTCTGCGTTATTCTTTGAATTATTTCCTCCCACTCCAGAAAAGGGTAGACAGATATTTTATTTATTCATTCAACCGTTACAAAGAAGAGGAGTGCATTGCAGCAGCTGCAGAATTTGAAGAAAGGAAGTTGAAAACAACATATTACATACAATACAGCAGTGGTACAATAAGTGTTATAACAAATAGAAAGAGCTTAGGCATTAACATGACACTTGTATACATCAATGAATGAATAATAACACTGTCAGTGGGATATACAAACAAAGATATGCTTGCTTCATATTTTTGAAAAGGCCTGCTTCTGCACACCCTTCCGACAACTCAGTCAGTCATTATTGGACAAAGGATGTTGACGGACCAGACCGTTAGCATTGTTGTAGCCATGCTGTTGACATTGTTTGGAATGTCAGTTCTTGGTTTTTAGGCGAGCTGGAGAGAGGGATGTGACGCCACAAAGTTTCTTATCCTGTATGGTATTTTCTGTTTCAGCAACATGTGCAGACAGTATATAATATCAGTGACAGCTTAACACTGTATTTCCTGTACAAGAAATCCACCAGTGTGGAGGTCATCACCAGCCCTAGTCCTGGAACTGCTGCAGCATCTCACCCAGGGGAGGCTGCTGGAGGTAGAAATCGGAGGACGGGCTCATTGTAATGCATGGAATGGAATGAGGAATGGTATCGCACGTGTTTGATGCCATTCCTCATTCCATTCCACGCATTACAATGAGCCCGTCCTCTGATGTCTACCCCCACCAGCCTCCCTTGTCCCACACGTCTTCTACTAGTCCTGGAACCGCTGTAGCATCTCACACGTCTTCTTCTCCAGCACCTCGTTGATCTTCTTCAGCCTCCGGTCGGAGATGGGCCGTACGTAGCTGTCAGGCTGGATAACCGCCATGCCGTCCTGCACCTCTCCCATGACCAGCAGGGGGCCCTCCTCCATGGTGATGTTGGGACAGGGGCAGCTCCAGTCCATCTTGGCCAGGGTCACCTCCAGGTGCCGGGTGTTGAAGAACGCCAGGCCCATCTTCTCATCCCGGAGCACCTTCTCCAGGCTGAAGCGGGCGATCCCTGAGTCCAGGTCTTCGATCAGCTCCGTCAGCCTCCCGACGATGACAAAGTCGCTCCGGCACAGGCTCTGCACGATCTTGCCCTTGACCCTGCATGTCTTGCAGGGCCGGCTCTTGGGCTGAGGGCAGTTGGCATCACACTCCTTCTTGCTGCGGAAGCTGTTGGAGTTACCCTGGCAGCCGCCGTAGGCAAAGGCCTGGCACTGTTTCATGAGGGAGTTCCAGGACCAGCGGGCCTCCCAGGACTTGCAGGGCCCCTGAACGGCGGGCAGGGAGCAAACGCCCGTGCCCTCCCTCTGGCAGGAGGCGCGGCACTCCTCGTAGGTCTCGAAGCGGTTACGGCTGTCCTCGCAGCCCCCGTTGGAGAAGGCCAGACAGGAGCCCTGCTTGCTGTCGTAGTACCAGTCTACGTGCTGCTTGCCTCCGCACTCCCTCTTGTCCACCTCCAACAGGCAGTCGGCGGGGGAGAAGGGACGCCCCATGCCCAACTCCGGGTCCTCCGAGAAGTCGTCCCCGGCGCGCTGGACAACGGACAGCGGGTAGTCTGCCCTCAGGGCCCCGGCAGTGTTGCGGGCAATGCAGGTGTAGATGCCCGTGTCCCACACCTGGGCGTTGTAGATGACCAGCTGGCCGATGTTGGTGATGACCACGTTGCCATACATCTGGTCGGGCCTCATGACCAGGCTCTCCCGGCGGTCACTCTGCTTCTCCCAGGTGACGTCGGGCCTGGGGACCCCCATAACATCGCAGTGGAAGCTCATCGTGCCCCCCACATAGATGGACTGGTGGCTGGGGTTGGAGAAGAGCGTAGGGGGCATGGGGACCTCCAGGGAGGAGGCGGGGGTGGGATTGGCCGTGGTGTCCTGGGGCAGGGGGCTGGTGTCAGGCCCGGCCAGGTAAAAGCGGCAGGTGACCACGGTCAGCGTCACCCCACGTACGCAGGCCTCGGCGTCCATATAGCAGCGGTTGAAGTAGGTAAGGCCGTCAGAGGAGCAGGTGAAGTTGGGCTCTTTCTCACAGCGGTCCTGGCACTTGCAGATGGGCTGGCCTTCCCAGATGTCACAGGTGGCCCCCTGCTGGCTGCAGATGAAGCCCTGGCAGGTGGCAGTGGAGCCCTGGCCCCCGCCCCCGCCTCCCTTCCCTGAACCCTGAACATCGGGCTCAGCAGGGGTGCCGTCTGAGAAGCGGGCGGCCACACAGCTAAACAGTCCACACACATTGGTGCAGCACTTCTCAAAGTTTGCACAGTCCTGCAGAGAAAAACAACAGCATTTACTGAGGCAAAGATATATATTTCAGTACAACAAGGGAGAATAATTATTCAATTTATTATTTGTATTATCTGCAGTACCTATTAGTAGTCTATTATCTGTATATTGCCTATCATTATGAAAAAAGTTCTAAATTATATAAAGTACATTTCTTCATCAAGAATAAATTGCCATCATTGTGTCTGATATCTTTAAACAATTTACATTTTGTGAGATGATGAATATAGACCAATGCCTCACCTCGTCGACCTCACATTCCCGTTCGCAAGTGCTTTGCGCATCCACCCAGAGGTTGGCGTTCAACTTGTTTGGACAAACTCCTGGGTGTTCTACTTTGGAACCAGCCAGACTTGCGCTCAAAGTGTGCTGGGGCAATGTGCAGAGGTAAACCAAGAACACAAGAGATGACCAACCGATGCGTCTGTATAAAAGTCCTTTTGGAGTAAGTGATTTTGGCTGGTGCGCATTATTGTAAACTCCGAGCTCCCAAAGGCTAAAGGAAGCTCTAGTCATTGTGAATATAATGCGTAAAAGTTAGCCATCAAAAACTTCCATAACTTCGTCTGTTCTTCAAAACAGAGAGACCATTCTGATCAAATACAGCCATCCAGTTTGTGCGTAACCAATCTTGGAACAAGTGCCAATTTGTTGCACGCCGTGAAGAAACCGTTCTCAAATTGCAGATGAATAAACCATTGTCTAACAAGAAGCTCTCCCCCTGCTCTGGACATTAATTCAGCAATGTCATTATAACAAAATAAAAAAAAACTTTATGAATCTATCTATCTGGTTTGAAATAAAAAAATAAATAATAAAAAGATTCAAAATGTGAATAAATGACTTGATGAAACAATTTCAATTCAACAAAAACTGCACCAAACCATGTCTCTCTGCTGGCATGTAAGGCAAGCGGACGAAAGTGCACAAAGAGAGAGGGAGACGCAATATCGGTCTTGGCGTGACTGGGGGTGGAAAGGGCAGACCCTCTGACCGCCCCCGTGGTCGTGCAGTGTCTGAGACCTTTACTATGGAGAGCCATGCGCTAAGCAACTGGACAAACATTGTAAAGACATCAAAGGAACCGTGGGGCCGTGTAGGCAAGCTGTCCCAACAACCATAAGCACGGGGCCAAACATTCCGGTGGGAAATCGAATGTTTCATGCGACCAGACAGAATTTATAGAAGTGTTGTTCACATAAAGTGAGGCATGGCTAGAAGCCCTCCCCATCAAGTGAGGTTTGTTGTTTGTGAAGTCCTACACATAAGAAAGGTGAAATAGGCTATAATTATTTTGCACCGCTTTTTCATAAGACTATTAGGCCTATAACTTTTACGCATGGTGCTTTGATAGGCTGTGGTGTTTTGTCGTGAACGTAGTTGTTAAAATTAATATACAACTTTGAGGAGCGCACAGCTAGAGCTGGTTATACATTTGTGAAACCCGACACTGATAAAGGAAGAAACGCAAAGAAACATGTTGTTTACGTTTGTTCAAGTCAAGTCTAGACGTCGGTCAGTTTACCACCATCACTCATTCACACAAAGCTCAGAGATGCCACGGTCAGGTGGGAAGACGTAAAGAGGCACATTTTCAATGGAGTGCGACACTCATCTTTGTCCTAGCGTGGCTCCAAGGCTCTGAGAAGCAACTCGCCTCTTCTTTTCATTGAAGGTGACCCTTCAACCTTCGGCTGACTTTTGACCGCCTGCATTCAAGCTCAGAAGAGATGTCCTTGGTTAGCCGCGGCAAAGCCAATAACACGGGAATGGCTAATCAATTCAGCACCCCCACGGTTTTATTGCACTTGAGCATGATATGGAGAGCTCCGCTTAACTTAGCGACCGGACAGGACAAAAGGAAACAGAATATTCCCACCGCTCACACACTGACCTTGCTGAAGCTTTGAATAAATGTCACATCGCCAAATGCGCATGAAAGTAAAACTTATCATGCGTTTTACATAAATATGAATACTAATGAGCTAAAGGTTTTAAAAACACAAAATACACAAATTCGTTCTTTCATAATCATGATTTATTTTTCTGGAAAAAAAACATTGCTTTCCATGGCAACTATTTACCAGTTTCAAAACCGTTAATTTTTACAATCAACCAGCAGCATATACCACAAAAAAGGTAGTGCCTTGTTCAATATACCCAGAATATAGTACTTTTGTACTTTTCCTTTTATTCACTTCATAAAAGGGTGTATAAATAATATAAACATCATGCATCTGTTTCCACCTCCCGTTGGAGCTCTGTTGCATGAACACAGGGAATGTTTCAGTGTAAATACATTCTTATAATCTGTCCCTTTAAAAAATATACTGTATCATCAGATACCACAACACACTGGAATAGTCATTACATTCATAAAACAAAATGTGGATAAATAAACATTAAATCATGTTAGATTTTATGGAATTTGCTATATAGGGAGAAATGGAAGTTGACCAAAGGTCCAAAGGTAGCATGTCGTTAAATTAGCTATATGTGATTCAGGTAGAAGACATCTTCACCATACACTCGACACACAGAAGAAAACCCAACTGATACCCCAGATTAACCAAAACAAAACTAATATTTCAAAACCTTTAGTCTGAATCAGAATGATATCCAGGACCACATTGATCTGGCTGATTTCCCCTGTACTGCTCAAAATCAGCCAGATAGATCTGATCCTGGATAGCAAAAAAAGAATCCTTCTAATTTAGATGAAAACGTGTTTAAATAGTGACCCCGGTACAAAGCCATCCATATACTTAGAACCATAGAGCCAGGTCATAGGACAAAGGGCAGAGGCATGATTTCACCATCAGCTCTGTGTCTCTTCCTTCAGCATTCAACTGCTAGCTAACAGAGACAGGGAGCTCTAACGGCATATTACTTCATTCTGAAATAAGCGCTATAACCAGCGCTTTCGCCACGAAAATTTGTCCTACTGGTTTTTTTTTAATCTCATATGGGAGCTCTGGAGCCAAAGAAGACAATGATGATGGAAATGGATGGGCGTGAATCGGAAAACAGTCGATTAATTGACTTTTGAAAAGTTGTTCATCCTAGGGACTGCCAAAAAATAAATAAAAATAGGCTGATGTTTTTCCGATACATGTTGCATTCAATTTTCAGGGCAAAACGTTGTGCGATCTGAAAAAAGGTAACCTCTAAATCTGACTCAGAGACTTATCAATTGGGGTCATAATAATCACATAGAATGAGGGAATAGGAGACATAACACAATCCCACCACACACAACTCCCAAAATATTCAAGACAGAGCACATGATAGCGTGTATTTACAACAAGTATTTTCTTCTTAAATATCAATATACACATTCCGTAAAAAAAAAAGAAGCTGTTTAAAAGAGTCTTGACACTAATTTGTAGTGTTGACAGGTGGGCGATGACAGCTTGATTAGGCCTGTTGGTCACGGTGGCCCTTGCGCGTGCAAGGGTCATCCCATAGGAGGCGCTAGAGGCTCTAAGAGAGAATATGCTCCCAACACCATAGTACAATACATCAAACTCCCAGCTTGTACTGCTGTTTGGGGCGACTCCACACGCGCCCCACGATCTATGGACCCCCGCACCACAGTGTAGGGAGAGAGAGAGAGAGCTGTTACTGGACCTAACGGTGGGGGGCCCCCCCACCCCCACTCTCATCCCTAGGAGATCTTACAGTTGCTTTTGCTGGAGGAGTTCTTGGGGGGGCTCTGGGGGGGCCGGAAGGACTTGGAGCGTTTGAGGCTGTTGCCCTTACTGCTGCTGCTGCCCGACGCGGCGGCGCTGTTGGCTACGGAGTAGGAGCGTCCGTGCATCATGACGGCGTTCATGCCGTTGGCCATGGAGAAGGACTTGAGGTGGCTCTTGATGGCCACGGGTAAGGGCAGCTTGTCGATGAGGTGCACGGGCGTGCAGGAGACGATGGCACGACAACACAGGTCCTGCAGGCTGAACACTGGAGGGAGGACAGGAGCCGGAGCGGGAGACGTCGTTAAGAGCATTATTGTTGTTGCAATAGTGGATATTGAAGCAAGGACCCCACGGGGGACCCTGCCTAAAACGTCTCGTCTTGCATGGAACTCAATAGAAAATCCTGGTAATGGCAACCCTGGATATGATGTAACACAGGGGAGGCTGGTGGAGGTAGAAATCGGCGGACGGGCTCATTGTAATGCATGGAACGGAATGAGGAATGGTATCAAAACACGACCATTTCCTCATTCCATTCCATTATGCATTACAATGAACCCGTCCCTCTTGATTTCTGCCTCCGCCAGCCTCCCCTGATCCAGCACCTAGCCCCCCCGTCACCTCACCTCTGTTGGGTTTCCAGAACTTCTCCATGCCGTGCCTCATGAGTACGATGCGGGAGAGCTCGGTGAACGACTCGATGACGTTGAAGTTGCAGAGGGGGCTGACCTCGAAGAAGGTCATGCCGTTCTTCTCGGCGTAGGCCCTGGCCTGCTCGGTGGGCACCTGCCGCTTGTAGGCCAGGTGGAGACGGTTGCCCACCAGGATCCGTGGCACGCCGGGGGCATGCTGGGGGAAGAGGAGGAGGAGGAGGAGGAGGAGGAGGAGAAGACGACGACAGAGAGTTAGAGCAGCAGGAGTGGGACACTGTGGGATGGGTGTATGGGTTCAATTATATTCCTGTGGAGAAAAACTTTGTTTACTATTCCTTTAATATCTTTCACTGTTCCATCTGTAAAAACTCACAAACAGGCACATGCAAATACACAAACACCTTTTCAATCCAGGAAACAGATAAGGCCCCTTGCTCAGGGCAGGAAGGAAACAGGAAATGGAGACCCGAAGACTTGAGCCTGTCTGGTATAAGCTCCTGCCAAAAAGCCACAATGGTGGATTTCAGCGTTTACTGCAAGCTGCTAAGCGGTCAAGAATGAGCTGCTAAGCTGTCAAGATTGATCATTCAGCCACACTGTTCAGAGTTGGCAACTATTGGTATGATTAGCCTACTCACCCTAACCCTTAAGAAGGAGAGAGAAGCTTACCTCATCAATCTCTCTGATCCAGCGGTCAATGCCATCGAAAGACCAGCTGTTAGTTATGTCATAAACCAGCAAGATTCCCTGTGGGTTGGGAAACAAACAAGAATATTCATCATCATTCAATCGTGTTTTTCCAAACTGTTTGTGTCCCAGAATACACATACAGTACAGGAGCAGAGGCATTTGACACTTGACAGATATGTCAGTTCAGTATCAACACAATTCAAGCAAGGCTTGAAAACACACGTAAAAACAGTATGATTTTATGTCCACGGCCCACACTCCTCACCTGTGCCCCACGTGAATATGACCTGAAGATGGTGCAGAATCGACCCTGACCCGAGGTATCCCTGTTGAGCACAAAATCAGCTTCTGTCAGATTCAATTGAGTGTTTGTGTCCTGCATGATTTATGTTCGTGTATCACTTTGTATGCATATGTACCACAACTCTAACTTGACTCTTCTCCCATCTAGAAGGATCGTGGTGGTCTTGCAGTCGATCCCTGAGAACCCACGCACATGATTTAAGATTAGACATACAAAACATCAGATCAATCCCTCATTGTCATATGCCAGGAATTGTCATTCTAACACGACGCCACTTCGCCTGAACTACAGTGTGGACGGAGTCGAGCTGTCTTAAAACAATGATCAATCCCTATGATTGAATAGGTCCTTATTTCCTGCAGTCACTCACCACTGCTGTAGGCATAGGGTGACTCCACAGATCCGTCTTGTAAGCTGTCCAGAATCTCCATCTTTCCAACATCGCTGTCCCCGACTAGCAGGAACTTCAGGAGATAGTCGTAACTTTTGACAGGGCTGCCTTGCGTACCCATGATCCCACGCATTGGAACCAATATAGGTAGAGCTTGGCGCTCCGACCGGTCTGATGAGCACCTGGTTCAAATCAAACTCAGGAGTGCGGCTACTGCGGTTCACCCAGCGCAAATCAATTTGAACAGTATCTGCTCTTTACTGGCATTACAGTGAGGCAGCCGTCCTGTGCTATGAATGTGCGAATAGGACAGCAGCATTTACAAAAATAGTTTCACGAATGTAGCTGTCTAGAATTCGGTGTTAAACGTTGTCGTTAGCTAGCTATCATATTAGCTACCCAAAGCTAATTTGTCAAAACAACGAATTTATGGATCATTCCGCCTTCAGAACTATATCACCTGTATGACACAAAATGGGTTGATGAACAATGAAATCCAATACGAGAGAATTCTTCATTTACAAGGCCGAAATTAAGAACAATTTGGTTGGCTTCCAAAGAGGCGACAACGGCAGCAAACCCGTTTGTGTTCCGCTTCTGAGAGCGTCAACACTGTGCGACATCCAGTTCATTACATATTTCACAATAAAAGCCCCTTGCCTTTTGTAACATGAAATGACATTGATGGGGGCATTGGTTGATCGTTGTACTAGGTGTAATTTGTGCATTTGCTTTTTTCTAAATGTCATATATGCTACACACCGCAAACTGTGATTTTTGCATTGGATGTGGATTTCACTGGAGAAAGTTTATTTACCATGCATTAGTCTCTACAGTCCTAACTTGTTCTCTGCTTTTACTGTTTTAAACTGTCATGACTGTTCTACTTGTTTTCCTCTTATGTTTTGTCTCGTTGTCTTTTAATGGTTTGTATTCATATTCCTGTTAAACGTGCTGTATTGCGTCCATGTATGAAATGTAGTCTATAAATACAGTTTGATTTGATTGTAATGTTATTACCTGGTAACTCAGTGGTTACCAATGATTGGTATTATCTGCAGGTGTGGTAATTGCCCTGTTAGTGTTGCCCTATATAAATGCCATGTATAAAAACCACAAGCAAATGTCTGCTGATTCAAGGACAGATCGTACTCTGAAGTATCTGGAAGTCATTTGCTGGATGGCCAACATGTTGGTTAGGTTAGCCTTGATGTTTTTGTTCATGGCTTACTCTGGTCACTGTTTCCCTTATAGTGAGGAGTCTGAGCTTGGGCCTGAGGATATGTGGGCTGAGATGGAGAAATTTATGTTTGAAGAGGACAATGAACCATTTGTACCCGAGCTTAAGAAAGGTGCTTCGGACGACACCCAACGACACAGCTCAACTTACATGCCCATGGAGGCCAGGAAGGTACCTGAATCCATCCCCATCGCAGCCTACATGACTCAAACACACCTTCTCAGACCTGAGAAATTTGCCAGGACAATGCCTGACTCTGTCAGGGATGTCCTTCTTGCAACAGCACCTCCGACCACTCCTGCACCGACCAGCCCCAAGTTGATGGAAGTTTTGTGCCATCTTGACAGGATGTATGTGAGGGTCAGAAAAGATGTGTTCAACAGCAAGGATGCCTATAAACACCTGACCCTGGGCTCCTGCCATGTCAATGAAGCCACATCCGAACACTACTATATGCTGTATTACCTAGAAGGCTGTGGCATCAAAATGGAGGTTAGTAATGGCTGTTTTGCTTTTTGTGTAGAAGATTGATTTAAGGGGACGGCAGGTTGCCCAGTCAGGTGCGCTTCTTTACCAGCTAAGTGGTAAACATTTGATCAACTAATAGTCTTAATGCTCTCATTTAGAGAAATCAGGTATGTAACTCCAAATGCTTGCACCTACACTGGCCCTTGCATGGTAGAATTGTCCACCCCTTTGGACAATTCTGTTTGTGTGTTTCTTCTATTCCAGAGCAACACAGATTCTGTTTTGTATACCAACGTACTCAATTACAACCCCCATTCCTCAGGCCCAATTATGAGGCAGATGCCATTTTCTGTTCCTGTTGTGTGTCAATATAACCGGTAAGGAATTCCAGTTTTTCATATAATTTGACATTAGGTGGCCCGGTCTGGAAATGACCCGTACCTTCTAGCTCTAATCAACACTTCAATGTAGCTCTCCTAAGAATAGGATGGCTGTAAGCAATAGTCATATTTAAACCTAGGCCATATAGAGCTTTTGGTGTGTTGCTACGAGGGGGAGGCTGGTGGAGGTACAATGAGCCCATCCTCTGATTGCCTCCCCTGGTTGCTGCTCATCCAGTCCTTTCAGATGTACACGCGCAATGGAGGCTAGTGATTGACTCGCATCCATAGACAATGTGTCAATGACTGAATGCACTTTGCAGGTTTTTCCGCTCTCATAAGGTTGGCGTTCATCCTCGTATTAGGGGGGGAACGGTCTTCAAGTCCCTCAAAGCCAAGGCAGGAGTCACCCTTATCCCTTATGATGGTAAGTCAGAGGAGGCTGGTGGAGGCTGAAATCTGAGGATGGGTTAATCGGAATGAGGAATGGTATCAAATGTGGTGCCTTCCTTGTTCTGTTCCAAGCATTACAATGAGCCCGTCCTCTGATTCTGCCTCCACTGTGGTACGTAGATATTCATAGGTCAATAAGTTGAACCCCTATAAAGCAGGATAATTGTAATTTTATAGATGTAGTACCCAACTGAGGGGAAAAATGTTAACAATGACCTTATGCCGTTTTCTTTTAGAAACATGGACTGAGTTCACCTCAGAGGAAAGCTTTACCGTAGGACATCCGATGTACTTTGAGGCCAAAAATCACCGCAGGACTGGCCAGGAAAGAGTATACATCAACAGATGTTACATGACCGCTTCCCAGGACCCCAACTCGACGCCTAAATACATCGTCATTGACAACTATGGGTAACTCAAAATACATGCTATTCAGCTGACTCTTTTATCCAAAGCGACTTACATTGCAGTGAGTGCATACATATTTCAGTATATGGTCCCAGTGGGAATCAAAACCCCAACCTAAGTGTTAGCACCATGGTCTACCAACTGAGCCACAGAGAACCACCATTTCCTGCTTCTGTCTCTTTACAAATGCTCAGCCTCGTTGACTACAGTGTGTTTCGTCCATTGCTAGTTGTATGGTGGATAGCATGATCACAGACCAGTCAAAGTTCATCCCTCAATCTTCCAAGACTGCTTTGAAGTTCAGCGTTGGTGCCTTCATGTTCACAGCGATGGTGTCTGATCATGTCCTGCGGAAGGTATTTGGTTTCTGATGTCTTCTCATGCAATTTGGGTTCAATCAACAAGCGTCTTAATCACGTACTCTGTTTTTAAGCGCCTATACATGCATTGTGAAATCACAATGGGAGCTACTACTCCAACCGCAAGTGCCAAGTCCTGCAACTACAATGCCAACACGGAAAAGTAGGTTCACCAGCATTCACTATTCAGAATGGCATATCACTACTCCAGCGGAGGCTGATGGAGGTTGACATTGGAGGACTGGCTCATGGTAATGCATGGAACGAAATAGGAATGGTGTCAAAACGTGTTTGATTCCATTCCATGCATTACAATGAGCCAGTCCTGATTTCTGCCTCCCCTGCACTACTCACCCCACCCCCTACTACTTTGCATGTTGTGTATTGTAGACATGTATGGTCGTGTGTTGGCACTTACATTTTAAGCGGTTTTAATGCCTTATATAATTGCCCTTCTGGGTTTAAATAAAATGTTTTTAATAGACCGGTTCTGAAGTGTTGGTCTAACCATTGTTTTGTTTTTGTCTCAGGTGGACAGAGCTGTATGGAGAGAACTCTGTCTGTGGCTGCTGCTCCTCCTCCTGCCCTCCACTGCTAGGTTCTGGTGAGTTGATACTGAGGGTGGTTGTAGACTGAGCCAGGGTCAGATTATCTATAGCTTTGCCAGATGGAAAATGCCTGATCATATGATTTGGTTGAAAGGGTTCATCGTTGCAGTGTGCCTTTTTGTATAGCATTATCATTTAATTGATGTCCTTTTCTACAATCTTTAACAATTCATAGGCTATAAGAAAATGATAACCAGTGATCCTTGGGCGATGGATTATCAGAAAAATCGTCTGCTAGAGCCAAGTCCTGAAGTCAAAGCATTTGTGCCTGACATTTCAACCTCTGAGCAACATGCTGGGTTTTTGGACTTCTGGGACGGAGACTTCTAAAGGTAGACTGAATGCCTTGTGATTGGTTATGGAGTTTCTTGTTAATGCAAATTACCTTGTTTTCTCTCCTTGGTTTTTAGATACCAGGATTCAATGAAGATTATTTAACAATATTTGTTAAATATTACAATATTTAAATGAAATAAAATGTCATGTAATTCAATGACTGTCCTGTCCTTAATTCAACGTGTTTGTCCATCTGTTGCAGTAAATGGAAAGGCTTTGAGCTTTATCTACAAACACAACATGACACTTGTGGTTAAGATGTAAAATGGTATAAGTGACTTTTGGCAAGCCATAAGGTCTCATTTAAAACAGTTTTTGATCATTAATTGTATACAAGCCATTACACTTGAGATTCCAGTGAATGGAATATGAACTCTTTAATTCTTGTTCCACACCATGTCTACTTGAACACCATAGTTTAACATTATGAACATCATAGCTTAACTTTTATTCAGACTATTGCTTTGGCACATACTCTTGTATCAGCACGGAAGTGTTTTTGAGCATCTCTTGCAAGTGATTTACAGTCTTGATGTAGAGGATGTTTTGTACCACAAGAGGGCGGAAGAGATTCACTGGCTTTGCTTCAGAAAATACAGCAGGGAGACCAATGTCATCTGCAAGCAGAGGGTTTCCAATGAAGGCGTGATGCAACTTCCTGTCCTGAAGGCTCTTTTCCAGGAAACCATATGTGTCACGCATCCTGTCAGCCCAGTGTTCTGGGGTCCACTCTGAAGGCTCCTTGTTCATAAGCAGATGCATGAACACTGTTTTTAAATGATAATCTGTAAGGGCACTTCTCCCTGTTAGACTGGTCTGCTTCTTGTGAAGAAAAGCTATCATTTCAAGGCATTGAATATGGCATGAGTTTTCAGGCAGGCTTTTAGAGAGCTGCTTCAAGAAGTGGTCCTCAAACATGGCCAAAGAAAGGGTCCAATGAGTGTCTGAGCAGTTGTTCTTAGATGAGGTGAAAGGAGAGCTGGTGAAATAAACATCTGTGTCTTTGAGCTTCACTACCGGGGTCACATTAAAGATGATCACCTTCCCTGATCTGAATCGGACCATCAGAGTTCCTGGAGCATCCATCTTGCGAAACAACAGCTCAAACTCGTATTTGTGGGAAATCTGTCCCCATGCTTTTCTTAAAACCGCCTGGAACCAGTTTGTGACCTTGGTTCTGGAAAGGTAAGGGCTGTTCTGAGAACAAATCGGGCCTCCTGAAACCTCAATGACTTTTATTACTTTCTCGTTCTCGCAGTGTAGCAGGCATAGCATGTCATCTCCTATGTCCGCAGTGCCACAGTGGCAGCCATTTTCTATCTCAACACTCTTCACCATTTTTATTCTACCACAGCCCTCCATGTCGACTGCCTTGTCCCCATCGTCCTGGCTGCACCAGAGCTGGTGCTGAAAGCTGTATGGGTGTTGTGGTCCAAAGAGTACTATGATGTCACATACAAGGGAACCGTACATGCCCTCCACCACCATAAAGTCCTCCATTACCATGCCAACCTCCCTGTCAATCATGCTCCTCGTGGCTTCCAATAGGTCACTGGCGAAACCTTCCACAAACTCACTCGTCCTCCAGCTCTCACTGGGGGACACTTTGACACATTTCTCATAGAAGCGGTTCAGTGTATCACTGTCTGGAAGGGACACCTCGGCAGAGAGGTTGCTCTCTTCATGGGTGAGATCTTCTCGATCTGGCTCCTGAGAATACCTTCTTCTCAGGTATTTAATGAGGAAGTGGATGACAGAGATGAAGGAGTATGCGTTCCATAAATGCCAGATGTACTGACTCTCCCAGTCAGTGAAATGATCCTGTTTGGCCTCCTGAGATGTCACTTCCTGGTCTGTCTCAGAGATCTCCTGATGAGCCAATGATGACCTTTGGTCGCCATTATGAACCCCTTGAGCCCATTGTTGATTGACAGGGGGAATATCCTTGTTCTTGTGGATATGGGACACGTCTGCTGCGTCCAAATAAGGCTGCTTCTTGTCTACTTGTGAAGGCTTTGGGTCAACATGAGGCTTTCCCTCATCTTCTGAGGTCAGGGTTTGGTTTGTGTCAGACGCACCCTGGTGTACTTGTGACAGCTTATGTTCAATGTTAGACCCTTCCTCTTCCTCTTCCTCTTTTCTTCCTTGCTTGACATCCATCTCTCTTAACTCATCCTCTGAAGGATTTTGGTCGATTTGAGGCGCCCCATGCTCCAGAGGAGACTCATTCGGTTGGACATGTAGGAGGAGCTTGGGGTCGATTATAGGAGGCCCCTCTTGGTCTGCTAGTGTCACTTCCTGATTGATGAGGGTCATTTCCTGGTCCAACTTCACCCTCTCCCTCAGCAGCCACTCCTCACGCTCCTGCATGCTGTTTATGATGTCATCGTCTTGCTCCTGAACCCTGGGGTTCTCTCTTGGGTACAGTAGGCCCACCGCTACCACAAACACACGCAGAATTGTATCTTGCATCCTTGAACGTTTTCTCTGTGTGGACATCAAATAAGACAAAAATCCATTGATAATCCCATGGTTATCTCAGCTTTCTACTGATACTTTAATGTTAAGCCATAAGCACATACACACACGCACACGCACACAAACACACACACACGCACACAAACACACACACACACACACACACACACACACACACACACACTTACAAAGTGTATTAGCCTTTATTAGTGTATTAGCCTAATGCACTACAAAACTGTCTATCAATGCATTGATCAATATCTGTAATATGAGCAAACTAAAGCTGCAGACATTAACGTTCTATTTCATTGAACAGTATATGAGTAAGGAAGAGAGAAAGTGACTTCCTTGTTGGTTCAAAACCATCTACTGTACCTCCTGGCTCATTCAATAATATCACATATAACACCTTTATTTCACCAAATAGTATTGAAGAAAGGTTGTAGTAACGATAACACTAACCTGGCACGAGTTTCACACTGCAGCAGTCATCATTTGTGAACGCACAGAGAGAGGATGAAGCAAAGAGAGAGGGAAACTTTGCACGGCAACAATTGCTTACCTCTTCCTTTTTTAGACACAGTTGTAGGTTGACTTATTTCCTGAGTACCCTGCCCTGCTGCGTGACACTTTCCTCTGCAATATGCTCAGCAAACCGGATAGCACAGACTTCCTCTCCTACAGTTTGGGGACAGTTGAAGGTCAATAAGTCATACATAATCCTGAGGTAAACGTCCTCAATATGCTCAGCAAACCGGGTTAGGGTTAGGGTTAGGCACAGACTTCCTCTCCTACAGTTTGGGGACAGTTGAAGTTCATTAAGTCATACACAATCCTGAGGTAAACGTCCTCAACAATGTGAGACCATTCACTTTGTGTGTGTTGCTGTTGTTGACCGATTCTTAGCCTGGAGCTAGATGAATTTCACTCATAATATTTTACTTCATTACATTTAGTTTTACAGGCACATTTTCTGTAATTGTGCCAGTTTTAGCCAGCCAGCTAATTTACAACTGTAGTTGAGATAATACATTATAGAGAATTCATTATAGCGAAAATGACAACACATTATTTGATTGATGCTGCAGGTGGAATTGTCAAGCTTTTTCATCACATTAACAATGCTGTTCAAACAACAACTAATGATGCGTGGAAAATGAATTGTCTCCTTCAATAGGGTGCTAAACCGCTGTCTTTTATCGTCATGGAGGGTATTAACTGGTTGGGCCTGCTTCTCCTCATTCCCCAGGGTGCAGTTCGATGCTACGTAAAACCATTACTGCAGTATACCGTAGGTCAGACAGACTGAAAACACACAGGCACCAGAGGATGCTCTTTATCTTATGTAAGCCTGCAATAGTATGACTAGGTAATTTTGCCTTATAGATTTTGTAAAGTTACACAGCAAATCTTGGGGCCTGAGGTATAGATATTAACAGCAATAAACGTTAACTGGTCAATTGAATTATTACAAGATGAATCTCATTGTGTGATCCAGAAGTTATCATGATTGCTAGACTGTGTACACAGTGATTTAGCCCTCTGCTAAATAATAAACAAATATCTGCGGGCAAACAAAGAACATTTGAATATATTGAAAGCTATTTTTGCATTTATAGTACCTGACACATCACTATGGTTACAGGCAGTTGGAGAGCCAGGTTGTCTAACGTCTACAAATAGACTTTTCTCATCTTTCTCAGATACTTTGAAAACCATCAGTGTCAAATGGTAGGTAGACTAATAATCTAAAATAGTCGAAGTGTTGTTAAGAGGCAGTAACATGTTTGCTTTAGGGACAATGGGAGAGGGAGATGGGTATCCTGTTACATCACAGGTGGAACACTGGGGCCCAGGTGCCTCTCTAGGGTGGGGCCTGATGACAGATGATTATGGTCTGCTTCTCTAGCTACATCACCACAGATTGTTCCAGAAGCGCTCAGGTATCGTCCAGGGGTTCAGCAATGCAAGAGTATACTTGAGGAACTTTATTCCATCCATTTTTAACCCTATTGTCAATTTCATCCAGACTGCATACTCTGAAGAGGAGGGTCAATTGTGAGTTTTTGTTTTTCTTCAGGTTCTCAAATAATTGATTTATTCACTGTATTAGCTTATTTTCTGTTTCTTCAGTCTAAAAAATAATTGATTTCACACTGCAGTGTTGAGAAATGTATTTGCTGGTAATTGTTTACTTAATGTCTTGCATAGTTTGTTGTTTTGGCACTTCAGACACTCAGACAATTTACAAAGCAATGGAAAATTGATCCAATTGTTGAGTCAAAAATTGACTTTGTGTACAACATCTCTTGTGATCTCATCTCAAAATGATCAATTTAACTGAGTTGTAAATTTACATGGGCACCAGGGGAGGTAGAAATCAGAGGATGGGCTCATTGTAATGCATGGAATGGAATAAGGAATGGTATCAAAAACACGTTTGATACCATTCCTCATTCCATTCCATGCATTACAATGAGCCCATCCTCTGATTTCTACCTCCACTAGCCTCCCCTGATGGATACAGTAATCACAGGGGTACAAGACACAATACACATTATATGACCCAGTACCTTCCACATTTTGGGCCCTCCTATCAAATCAAAGTTGATAGCCTGTCAAATAACTGCCTCTTCCTTTTCCTCTACAGACTTGAACACTTTGGAAAGGAACCACCAGATCACTCAAGATGGATAAGTTCCGTATGATGTTCCAGTTCCTCCAGTCCAATCAGGAGTCTTTCATGAATGGCATCTGTGGTATCATGGCCCTGGCCAGCGCTCAGCTGTACTCGGCCTTCGAGTTCAGTTGTCCGTGTATACCAGAGTACAACTACGCCTATGGGATCGGACTACTGGTTGTTCCGCCTATATGGTTCTTCCTACTGGGATTCGTATTGAACAATAACGTGTCAATATTGGCGGAGGAGTGGAAGAGGCCGACCGGGAAACGGACGAAAGACCCGACGATCTTGCGCTACATGTTCGTTTCGATTACGCAGCGCTCCCTGATAGCACCCATGGTGTGGATATCTGTGACGCTTATGGATGGGAAAAGTTTCCTGTGTGCGTTTAGTGTCGACTTGGACATCTATCAGTTTGGGAATTCCAGCCGGATCGAGGGGATGTCCGAGGTGGAGAGACTGAAACTTTTGGCGAAAATTCCATGTAAGAATATATTTGACCAGCATGAGGTGATATCGAGGGAGGCGGCATCTCGATACATTAAGTGTATATCGCAGGTAGGTCCATTCTTCTGTATTTACGTTTAAAATTGTTGTACTAGTAATATCGATTTATGGTATGTGAGTGCAGTGGAGGCTGGGGGAGGTAGAAACCAGAGGACAGGCTCATTGTAATGCATGGAATGGGATGATACCATTCCTTATTCCATTCCCTGTATTCCAATGAGCCCGTCCTCTGATTTCTGCCTCCACCAGCCTCCCCTGGTCTGGTCTGGTGTGGTGGTGACTGGTGATGCGAGACCTTCATTCGTAAATGTATCATGTCTTCCCCAGGCGTTTGGTTGGGTCTTCCTGCTGCTGATGACCCTCGTGGCTTTCCTGGTGAGGGCAATCCGCCCATGCTTCACCCAGGCCGCCTTCCTCAAGACCAAGTACTGGTCGCACTACATCGACATCGAGCGCAAGATGTTCGATGAGACCTGCAAGGAGCACGCCAAGAGCTTCGCCAAGGTCTGCATCCACCAGTATTTCGAGAGCATCAGCGGCGAGATGCGAAGCTTCCATCGCCATCGCTCCTGCAAGGACGACAGCGACGATGAGGATGACGACAAGAAGAGGAGTGATGAGGACAAGCTTCTAGGTATAAGGGCTCAGGACGACATGAATAAGGTCCTCTGGAACTGGCACACTTGCAAGCCGCCTCTGGCCCTGAGGAAGGAACAGCCAGATGGAGAGGCCAATGAAGTCCCAGACAGAGAGGTCAACGAAGAGGTCAACGTAGGGGTCAACGCAGGGGTCAACGCAGGGGTCAACGCAGGGGTCAATGCAGGGATCAATGGAGAGATAAACTTAGGGGTCAACAGAGGGGTCAACGGTGGACCAAATGGCTTCGCTAACGGCCACGCTCATGGCATCGCTAAAAAGGAGTGGGCGGTGTACTACAGCAAGGTTTGAACATTTCAACGGACAATGAAAGCGCCATTCGCTTACAATAGACTGTGTTAATTTATTTTTGGATGGAGTCGGCCAATAGGGGCAAAGACTTGTTTTCCTGGTTTGGCACATCAAACTTCCCCATCCTTTTGGCATTTGTGTTTTTCCTTGGCTTCGGGAATTGATGTATTTAGAGTATGCAAAGGAAGACTTTTACTTGAGTTTTGTATAATGTATCAATGTGTAAAACATGTCATTTTGATGTAGGGTTTGTCAGTGTTGTTGACATTAATGCTTGTGTACTGTAGATGTTAATCTTTCATAAAACAAGACTTATCAAATGCCATCTTGTAAAATCTTGACTGAACATTTGCTCTTGAATGGGGGCAAACTGCAAAATTGCTCAATGCAGAGGCAGATCAAAGGTTCATGATTTCTTGAGAATTGAAAAGGTGACATTGATAAAGGTTTGTGTAGGAGTGGGACATCCTGTTTGATGATGCAGAATGATTACACAACCATCAAAGGACAGACAAAGAAAGGCCACATATAATTTGCAATTCTGGGTCAAGAACAATGTATTAATATTTGCTAATTATGTTATTGGCTCAGAGCAGTTCCAAACAAAGATATTTGTGATTCGAAAGCGAACCAATCAAGTCTGTGCTTCTGGGTGTTGTCCAATACAGTTTACGGTATTGACATTTGTACTATTTCCTCTGCATTGTTTGTCTCTTTAACACCAAACAAAAGATCACCAATGTGGTTGCAAGTATACCATAGGCGACCTTTGGTAATTCACAATGTACTTCATGGAATTCTGGGGAGAATCAGTGACAACAACAATAGACTTAAACTCCCCATTGTATACGAACGCTGGCCGATACTGGCCCCTGAAAAGTGCTGAAGCAGTTAAACGTTTAAAAGATTTTGCATCACATTTCTGTTGATGTCAAGCAAGGTTTACAATGGAAAAGTATCTACTGAGTCAACCCCAGCTAATACAGCTTCATGTAGTTTCTACAGTTTCTTTGTAAAAGTGAAACTATTATATAGTGAAGCGAATTGTCGCAAAAACCATAATTCCAAGTTTCCACTCAACCATGACAGGTGTAGAAGCCTCCATCTTGAGAGCACCTTTTCCATTACACACCCATTTGCGTTTCATTTACCTCCATTGTATGCAAACTGGGGGCAGTAACACACTCACACTCACAGACACATTTTACATGATGGAAAGGGAACAAGGACAGCATTTGCATGTCTCGTATCTCCCATCCTCAAAGCTCTCAGATAGAGTGCTTTTCAATCAGTCTAGTAGGGCCTATTGTAATCAGTGTTTACTTCAGTGTATGCACCACAGAGCTTTTAAAGGAATGTAGTTATCTTACAAGATATGCATGACAATGGATTTTTTTGAATGTTTTTTTTTCTTTTTTTTTTCCAGGGATTGGTTTGTTGTTGATTTGCACAATGCTGCTATGTCTTGGTAGACCACCAGAGGGCATACCATTTTCATATCCCGTGTCGAAACCAAAACCCTGCCTTGCATGAACACAGCAAAGCAGGATGTTTATGCAGACTCGCAGCCTCTCCACATATCAATGCCATCTTTGTCTTTAACCCCATAATTTTTAACCCACTAACACTCCTACGTCCCTTCAGTACACAACATATTTCCACATCCACAATGCAGCTGTAGCCACTAAGTAATGATGATGTCATAATGATAGGATGGGGGATGAGAATGCAATGAATCCCCAGGATCCCACAGAAGCCTCTCCTCCCACTGAAGGGGGTCAGGGGGAAACACACATATCTCCCCCCAAAGCCAGCAGCTGCCTTCTGTCTCCAAGGCCTGCCTAGTCCTGTGTGTATGTGTGCCTGGCAGGACCGCCGATGTGGGGGTGGGTGTTGCTGGAAGCTGGGTGTCTTTGTCCAGGCCATCCCTCTATCTTTCTCTCTCTCTTTCTCTATGTATCTCTCTCTATCTCCCTCACTTGTCTCTCATTCTAGCACCCACTCTGTCTCTGTCTTTCTTTCTCTCTCTCTCTCTCTCTCTACTGTATCTCTATCTCTAACCCCCCCCTTCTCTCTCTCCTTCTTCCGCTCTCTCTCTCTCTCTCTCTCTCTCTCTATGTGTGGCCTACTAGTGTAGTCTTCCTCCACACAATAGCGACATGTTTATATATAGATGAAAAGAAACGAAGCAAAAAAATAACCAGGAGCTTTAACTGACAAAGCTTCCCTATGCTCTGGCGGGGAGGCAGGGATGCAGTCCAGTGATATTCCTGCTGGTTTGACTCAAAGAGCTGCCCTCCTCTTCACCCTGCTGGCTTTGTTTTGGTTGTCGGGACAGCAGTGGTGCACATGTCACTGACCTGGCCTCCCTCCCCCCCCGCCCACACACACACACAAGCAATCACATACACACACACACACACACACACACACACACACGAGCAATCACACACACAGTTACACACATACACACACACAAGCAATCACATACAGCACACACACACACACACACACACACACACACACACACACACAGACGCCCCATTTGCCAACGTCTGGCCCCTCTGCCTTCCTCCTGCCTATGCCTGCTGTCGTCTCTCCGGGGGAGTGAGGGAGCGAGAGAGAGATTGGAGGACGGAGAGAGAGAGGGAGGGCTGAGAGGAGAGGGAGGGGGAGGAGGGAAACGAGAGTTGCGAGGCAAACGACTGGTCACATGAGCAGAGATCTGTTTACAAACCGAGAGAGAGAGAGAGAGAGCAGAGCAGAGCAGAGCAGAGCAGAGCAAGGAGACAGGAGGAGAAGCAGTGATAGGAACAGCAATAGGCAGACCCTGGACACCATTATGGATTGAGAGAAATAAGGGAAGCTTGCCATGACAAAGCCAGCTGGAGGTGGGAGAGCTTGAACACACGCACATACACATACACAACACACACACACACAGACACACACACAGACACACACACGCACACACACACACACACACACACACACACACACACACACACATACACACACACACCACACACACACTGCCTTTGTCTGGATTTTTTTCTCAATCGAAGCAGCAGATGGTTAGAGGGAGAGTAGGAACTCCCCCCTTCAACATACACACACGCACACACACGCACACACACGCACACACACACGCACCCACATATACACACTGACAGACACACACACACACACACACACACACACACACACACACACACACACACACACACACACACACACACACACACACGCACACTAGCAAAAATGCCAATCCCAGCATGAGGACTATTTGACGTGCTCAGTGTCGCTCTCTGTCTGTCCAGTTCTTTGTTTGGGTTTTGGGGGAAGCACATCCTTGAAGCAGGAATACCCCCTGGAAGCTCAGAGGACTAGAGACTGAAGAGGAGGAGGAAGAGGAGGAGGCTACAGAAGAGGAGTGAGAAAGCAAGAGGGATATGGGGCTTGTGAAAATCCTCTGCTGTTAAAAAGGCTTCGGAGGGGGGACAAAGCAGGGACTAAATGCCAGCAAATTGTCCTCATTGGAATAGGAGCGAGGACCCTGTCGTTTTCGAAACTGTTGTGTGTCATTGAAGTGAACTGGAGGGATTTTTTGCATCGGATGACAACGTCAGTCAAAGGGGCCATTTTCCTCTGAATGCAAGTATTTCTGGTTATTCTGTTGTTGTTCAGTGCTGTGATTAGATTTCACCTCCTCATATCCTGAGGCTCTTTCGATGCTATTTCTGACAAAGGACATTCTCGAGAGGTAAGAGACATTGTGACTAAACAGCTTTCTTTGTCTGTTTTTGACAGTGTTTGCTATGATGTCATCCTTATCATCATCGACGGTAGACGAGAGCACATGAGGTCTCTGGCAATCCCAGTCCCAATCCCAATCCCAAATCTCCCCCTCTAAACTCTGAGGCTAATCCAGATTTGGGAATGCTGCACACGGACTGCTGAGCCGTCAAAAACTGTTCTGCTTAAGGTTGGGAAAAATCAGGAAACTCGACAACTGGAATCTTCCATGTTTTTGTTTTTCGTGGAGCCACCCCCCTACAGACGCTTCTCTCTAGCCCCAGCTGAGTGACTCATTCTGGGCTACGAGCTCCGGGACTCCAGGGGTTCGGGCTCCAGGCAGCAGCAGCCTGCTGTCTTGGCCCAGACCCAGGTCCAGCCTTCTCCTGACAGGGCCTGAATTTACTGGAGCAGCCCTGGGAGTCAGATTTCATGCAACCATTCCAATGGTGTAACGGTAAGTGGATTTCGGCACCATCTGCCAACACGGTCTCTACACAGACCATAAACTGTACTTCCTAACTCTCTGCCTCTCAGCGCTTGTATTCGCCGACGCTAACAGGATCTTGGTTATTGATGTGCTTGAGAGATGGCAGAAATGGGCTGAAGCGTAGGGGGTTTTAGTTGCTGCGCTGGGGCAGGTGGAGGTGGAGATAAACAGGGTTCCCTGGGTGATGTTTAGTTGTATACGTAGGCGCCATAACAACCATGTTATGGTCCAACTCCCACAACATTCCAACCCCTGTAAATGGTTGATTCTACGTCTGAACACAACCGCATTCTATGCTATCGTGTCTAGGCTACACTGTGTCTATGTTGCAGTTCTTAAACCCCCCCTAAAGAGTTCTTAGAGTCCCCAGGCTATCCCCCACCCCCACCCCCCCACCCCATCCCCCCAAGCCAATGTCAAATGATCCAGCCCCATACCCCCGACAGGGTGCAAGCTGTACCCATTCAATCAGTCTAAAAGAGAGGCACATGGACATAAAAGACTGCAGAGGGCATCCGTGGTGCAAATTAATAGGAGCACATGGGGCATATGGAAGTGGGGCTTCCTCTGCTATTGTTTTGCCAAATGGTGCTTTTGTCCCCAGAGTGTCTGTGGTTGAATAGAGCCTCACCAAACCACCCCCCACCCTGACTCCTACACCCTACCCTAAACACACACACACACACACACACACACACACTCCGGCACCAGCCACCCCTGTGACAGACACACAAACACACAGACGACCACCCATCCCCCTCACACACACACACACACACACACACACACACACACACACACACACACACTCTGGCACCAGCCAGCCACCCCTGTGTCTCTGTAGTCTGTCTGTGGAACAGATGGTGGCGAGGCAGAAGTGGTGCCGCCGTCCTCCATGTTTGTCTTGTTCACGGCCTATTACACCCAGAGCTCCCAGATCCAGTCTGAGCAGAACAGCAGCAGCAGCAGCAGCAGCAACAGCAGCACGTTGGGTGGAATCCAGGGGAGGCTGGTGGGGGTAGAAATCGGAGGACAGGCTCATTGTAATGCGTGGAACGGAATGAGGAATGGTATCAAACACAGCGTGTTTAATACCATTCCTGATTCCATTCCACGTATTACAATGAGCACGTCCTCTGATTTCTACCTCCACCAGCCTCCCCCTAGTGGGATTGCAGCCAAATGCCGAGCGCTTCTTCACCAAATATTTACCTACCGTTTTATGCTTAGGCTTTCTGATGTGGAGCCTGTTTGGGCAGCTTCCATATCTTCATCTCTAAACTCTAATATGGGGCTGACGTTGTCTGTGGAAGATTTGGATGATAACTTTGATGATAAGCGATTCGATGAGGGCACCAAAAAAAACACACACACACACAATAAAGTCATTTATAATGTGTTTTTATAAAAGGTGTTATATAACTTATGAGTGTAGCTGTGTGCGAATCTGTGACCCATTTTAAAGTGTTTTTCCCTCACTGTTTTTTTTCTCTTTTCTTTTCTTTCGTTCCCTTCACAGGATGCCTGTGTGGTTTAGGTCTACAGCGCTCAGAAAAGTACTGTACGATGACGTCAGAAACCACTTACCACCTTCCGCTCAACGTCTACGTCATTGTCCTGGGCATCGGCCTCTTCGTCTTCATGCTCAGCCTCATCTTCTGCTGCTACCTGTTCAGGTAAGATGGCATCATAGAGTTATATACACTAGAGGTATACATACATACATACATACATACATACATGGAGGGGAGGCTGGTGGAGGTAGACATCTAGGATGGGCTCATTGTATTGCATAGAATGGAATAGAGAATGGTATCAAACACGTGTTACCATTTCTCATTCCGTTCCATGGATTACAATGAGGCCGTCCTCCGATTTTTACCTCCACCAGCCTCCCCTGGTGAGATGAATGGAAAAGATGCATCTCTATGAATGGCACAGGTGACCAAAACAAATATGGCCACCAGTCTGCATTACAATTAGGTTGTACTGTACACATGTAGACATTTTCCTTTTGTATCAACATAAACACTTATTATTTAGTTTTATGCAAGTGTATTATTGTGTTACATTATGTATTATCATATTATAATAACAATCTTTCTAATATAATATATCTCTTAAAAATGTTTGCATCTGTAAAATTCTCACATTTCAGGCCATCCAAGAATGCAGCAATTGACATTGACCTTTCTCTCTTTCTCCCTCTGTCTCTCTCTCTCTCTCTCTCTCTCTCTCTCTCTCTGTCTCTCTCTCTCTATAGGTTGAAACAGCAGGGAACGAGGGAGCAGTTCAGTTACAATGAGGTATCACTACACCAGCACATGTAGTACATGTACTACACACCCTTTCACACTGTGGTCATTATGTGTGAAACCTAACACCAACACATTGTTTGACTAGCCTTTGACTATATGACTTATTCAGGAAATTGCAGATGTTGCAGCTACCATGGTAGACGGACATCTTCCGCATATTAAACCAACTCTTCTTTCTTCTCCTCTGTGTAGGTGGTGCTGAAAGGGGCGGGCAAGAAGCTGAGCCTTCTAGGAGTAAGTTTCATTCTCTCCGACTATTTGAAGTTCCTTTGATTCTGTTTTGAAAAGGTCAAACCTTTGAACAGTTTCTGTGTGGATCGTGTTAGTTCTACATGTGACCGCCTGTGGGTATAGAATGCCTGGCTGATTTATTGAATTAAGGGTGTGTTGGTTCAGTCATTTTTGCCTGCAGATGTGATGTCTGACTCTCACATTCACATGTCACGAACACTGGCTCTCTTTCACGGTCACATATGCATGCACCTACACACACGCGCACACACGCGCACACACGCGCGCACACGCGCACACACACACACACACACACACACACTGACACTCTCTTCTTCTTGCCCTTACAGCAGACCTGTGCAGTGTGTTTAGAGGAGTTCAGGACCAGAGATGAACTCGGGGTGTGCCCATGCTCACACGCATTTCACAAGAAGTAAGTTCTACACGACGGGCTAGCACGCTAGTGGAGGCTGGTTCTGAGGCTGGTGGAGGTAGTTATTACTTATCGTAAATGCGTTGTAATGAGCCCTTCCTCCGATTTCTACCTCCGCCATCCTCCACTGCCAGGGAGCCACTCTGTATTGTAAATATGGGTCAGGTCACAGGGGTCAGGTCACAGGGTCAGGAGAGAACCACTGGCCCTACTCATGATGCAAAGTTAGCAGAAGGTCACTTTATCATTGACTAGCATACACATACTGTATCAGTGGAGGCTGGTGGAGGTAGAAATCAGAGGACTGGCTCATTTTAATCCATTCCATCCATTATAATGAGCCCGTCCTCCTATGTCTACCTCCACCAGCTTCCCCTGTACTGTATCTGTCCTAAAGTATCAGGTAAAATAAGACAGCCAACCGACATAATTGCTTTCACTGGTCCATCCTTGTTAAATAAGTGATAGTGTGAGGAGTACAGCAGTAAGCATAGTATTCGTGAACCAGACCCTAATAATCCTCATAGTGAGCAACATGAGCTCACAGATCTGACTTTGGGTGCCCGTGCAGGTGCCTGCTGAAATGGCTGGAGATCCGCAGCGTGTGTCCCATGTGCAACAAGCCTATCCTCCGGCTCCACACGGACGCCACGCAGGGGGCCGAGGGTCCTCAGGACCCCGAGGAAGTGTGAGGGGAGCTGGGGAGGCCAGGAGGAGACCCACCCACCCTCCCCCCTGCGCAGACACACACACACACACATACACACACACACACATTTATACACCAACGATGATGCTCATCTGATGGACATCTCACTAAAGGGTTGATTGTATTCTTAAGTGGCTTCCTTGTCGCTGTCCTTTATCGGAGCAATATGGCATGAGGATGGGTATTAGGAATATTGACGACACCTGTCCGATCTTGCATTAGGTCAGCAAGAGAAGGGCAACCAGGGTGGATGTGTAGTAGGGTGCAAGAGATCGGAGCCACTTTAGAATACCGAGTCCCCCCCCCCCCCACCCCCACGCCCATGTCATTGGATGACTGGTACAACACTGCCAGACAGAGAGCCAATCACAAATGACACATCAGGCATTCTGAGAAGGTCATTGGTCAGGATCGATGTGGGATGGATACCTCTACTAACTCAGGGGTGTTACTATACAGCCAGCACAAACATGTCACATTATAACCTTGTTATAACCACACATAGGCCTACATGACATAGCAGTGGGCGTTTCATCACCTTGTACAATTCATCACTTCTTGGGGGCGGTGTTTCATTCCAGAAGGCTGTTCAAATCAAATCGAAATCAAATGTATTTGTATAGCCCTTTTTACAGTACAATTGTCACAAACTGCTTGACCTCAGAAAAATAGAAACAAGAAACAACCAATACAGTAAAAAAGTAAACAAAACCAACACCCAACCCTAGACCCCACAAAAAGCAAGCAACGGCAAAGCTCCCCAGTGGGGAGAAAACCGTTGACACAGAGGCAAGGGAAAACTCCCCCGGTCGGTAGGAAGAAACGTGGAGAGAAACCAGGCTACGGTTGTTCTTTCCCCTCTATAGTCTTGTTCACTCCCCTTCATACTGTAGATCTGAGATGACTGGGCACTTGTAAGCTAAAGCTCCACCTAGTAATCACGATGTTGCTTCTTATTGCATTCCAGAAGGCTGTCCCCCCCCCCCGCCGTCGTTCACCCCCCTTCATAGATCTAATGCTGCATTCATGACATGTCAGAAGTAGGACATTTGGAAAGTTCTGACTTGGGCAACTCATCATTGTAGGAACACTCGAGGTTCCCACTCAGAGAGTATCAGAATCTCTCACACAAATAATTTAGGTACATTTTTAACTCGGGAGTTTCCGACTTGTCATGAACGCAGCAGCATGTGACGATCATGCACTTGTAAGCTAAAAAGCGCCACCTAGTTTCACACTGTCGCCGCTTCCACCTACCCAGCCCTATCCGATCCGTGAAGGGGGCAGTGAAAAGGCCTAGACCGGAAGGGAGCCACTTTCTGGAATGAAACGCAGCCCTGGGTTCGCTTATGTGATCGGTAAGGAAGGAAACATCCATCACATTTCTGTATCTGGGGTCCACGGGTCGGCTTACTCAATCCTACACGAATGGTAGGTGCTGGATTCTATTCTATGAGATGGGGATGTACACTACACCCCACGTGTCCGAAACTGCCAACCTAGGTTTGCCATTCTAGACAGGGAGTCATAGGAAAACACATATGTCTGGAAGAATTCACACAAGCTCAGTCCAATAAGAATCCAGCTCTGGTGTACCATGTACGTATATGTCCAGATCCATGTACTCTGAGACTGATAGAAAGCTATCGTAGAATTGCCTGTATGTATGTAACGTGACCCCTATCTTGTCATTTTGTATTGTTTGTTGCTTTTAAATAAAACGTAATGTAATGTATTGTAATGGCGGTGGTGTGCCTTCTGTTTTTGATCGAGGAGACAGACATAGTAAAAGACAATTGGATTGGGTCATCGGTCATTAGTATCATTTGTTTTTTTATTACAAAGTGATAATCATCCTATTCAGTTGCATCAGTTTTACTTTTTCAACCATACATACAAAATAATTGATACAAATAACTCGATAGTTTAAGTTGTCCTATTCACACGAAATAGGTTTTAAAACATTTAGGGTGACCAGCTGTCATATATTGAGGCTATTGCATATGTTACAAACTAGAGAAAAGTGAGCTTCATTGTAGATCATTACACCAAACATTTCCACATTTCAAAGTCCATAACACTCCATGGTTGGCCATGACTCATGTAATATCACCGTCTGAATGTTTACAAACAAGTCATTTCTGTGGAAGATCCAATCCAATAGCGTAGTATATTGTGTGTGTGTGTGTCTCTTTCTCTGTGTGTATCTGTGTGTCTCTATGTTTGTTTGTGTGTGTGTATGTGTGTGCGTCTCTTTCTGTGTGTGTGTGTGTGTCTAGGAGGCTGCCTCTGTGCCTTTAGACTCTACGTACTCCAGGGCCTTCTCTTTAACAGCCATGATGCTCTCTGGCGTGCCGTTCTTCTTCTCGTACTCCAGGTAGCGCTTGAAGAAGAACTTGATCCTCTTCACCGCCACACTCAGGTGGATCACACGGTCAAACAGATCCCTGTGGGAAACACAGAGTCATTGAGTCACATGACAGGAAGCTGAGGGACAGTCACTTCTAAAGAATTCTGTTGACGTATGTGGAAGCTTGAATATTAGCCAGTACAACCATGACGCATGAATGCGTACGTATTAACAAAAGACAACAAAGGATAAATGTGTGTACAATTAAAGTTGAGATGACACACCCCTTAGTATATCTTTCCTTTTTCGGGTGACCATTAAGTTAAAGTGGATATTATCGAAGATGGTTTCAAGATGTTTTCACGAACAAAGCCAGTCCAAGGTATTTTCATAAACAAAACCTTGTTCAAGTGCGTTCAACTCACCGGACATCCTTTTGGGAGCCGTGTTTGACCATGAGGTCTATGAAGACTGACCACAGGTCTGTCCGTTTGGGATAGCTGGTCAGGATCTTGTCCAACATGGACTTGCCCCTCTCCACGTCCCCGTATCTGAACTCCAGCTGGGCAAACTTAGCGATCAGATCCACATCTGATGGAGAGGAGGAGAGACATGAGAGGTAGAAATTAGAAAAAACAACATTCATTATTCAATTTTAACAATCTGGTAAATTTGGCTTCACACCGCATGAAGGTGTGTCATGGGGTGAATGGAAGGATCCGGAATAAGACCACGTAAAAGACGCCATTCCTTCACTACTGTCTAAGCTTCATTCAGTAACTTTTTGGCTCTCAGTATGTTTACATTTCCTCCAGTTCGTCTTGAGATTCATGGCTGTTATGTTTAGATGTTGATGTTGTACAGGGGTCATACATGGTCATACATCTGGAGGTGACTTACTGTCTTTGGAGGGCAGGCTCTTGAGTGCCCTCTGCAGGAGAGCGCTGGCGGCGTCACTCTGACCCTGTCTGAGGAGAAAGGCCCCGTAACTCAGCCATACTGCCTTATCCTGACGGAAACGCTTCACCATGGTCTTGTACAGGATCTCTGCCTCCTATACACAGACACACACAGTGAACACAGTTCTGAGGAAGGAAGAATTTTGCACAACAACAGCTACATCAAATTGTGCCATAACAATGTCAGGCCTAACCAAAATAGCACTGAATCATTCCATTGAGGAATGAGATCCAAGTTACACAGAAAACTGTGGATTCAGAGTACTGAGTACAGTGTGTGTGTGTGTGTGTGTGTGTGTGTGTGTGTGTGTGTGTGTGTGACCCCCAGGTTAGTACCTTGTTCTTTTCAGACTTGGCGTAGATGTCTGCCAGTTGCTGGTACACGGGCATGGGCTCACAGTACTGCAGCGCCCGCTCAAACACCTTCTGGAGGCTGTCCTCGGTACCGTAAAGGTTCTCCAGATTCAGCAGGGCCACCCACACATTCAGCTTCTCCTGCTCTTCCCTGTGGGGGAATACAGAGTGGTTTTATACAAAAAAACACACACACACACACACACACACACACCTCTTTTCTAAGGAAGAACAGACCGTTACTGGCCCAAACGTGTCACATTACACACTCACACACTAACATATGCACCCGCAAGCACGCACACACACACACAGCTATTACTCTTCTCTGAGGAAGAACAGACAGTTACTAGCACAAACATGTCCACACACACACCTATTACTCTTCTCTAAGGAAGAACAGACAGTTACTCACACAAACATGTTCACGCGCGCACACACACACACACACACACACACACACACACACGTCCCCCTGCTCACCTGAAGGAGATGGTCTTGAGGGCCCTCTCGGCCACGGCCCTGGCCTGCTCGATCTGCGTGGCCTGCAGGTGGAAGGCCATGTACTGGAGCCAGAGCAGGGAGCTGTCCGGGGAGCTGAGGAGCAGACGCTCAAAGCTCTCTGCGCTCTGGGGCCTGAGCCCCGGGTCCATCAGCTCCGTCTCCAGCTTGGTCAGGGCCTTCTCCGCCTGTTTCTTCTCCTGCTCCTGCTCATGGCGAGTCTTCTTCCGGGGCTGGAGGTAGTAGGAGGAGGAGGAGGAAGGGAAGGAGGAGGAAGAGGGGTGAGGGAGAATGTAGATGTGGAGAATGAGAGGAGGAAATGAGGTAGAGAGAGGATGGGACAGAAGGGGAGAAGGAGAGAGGTAGAAGAGAGAGGGGGTAAAAAGAGAGAAAGGAGGAGTGGAAAAGATGGGAAAAAGAGCGGTAAATCGGAGAAAGGTCACACACAGGATAATAGCAGTCGGAGATAAACAAACCAGTGATTGAACCTCAGCGGGTCTCCTTACCTTGCTCTGCTCCTCCCCCTCGTCCTCCCCCTCGCTGGAGTCTCCTCCCAGGGCAGCCGAGGCTGGCTTCAGGGCGCTCAGCGCCGCGTCCCAGGAGAAACCGCCCGACACCTGCAGCCTGGCTGGCGCTGCGGGGGTGGGCTTCACTGGCTTGGTGGCCTACAGGGAGAACCCAGGGTTTAAATAGGAGGTATCGATGACAGTGATTGATTGGTTATTGAAAAAAAAATCCCTCATTTTTGAACTGATGTGAAAATCTAGTGTACAATCAGTTACCGGTGTAGTCTCTGCCTTCTTCTCCTCCTCTCCACCCTCCTCTTCCTCCTCTCTGAAGTACACCTCCACGCCACTGTCGCTGTCCTCCGTCTTTCCTTTCTTCGTTTTCTTCTTCTTCTTCACAACTTTCTCTGTCTCCTCCTGGGATGAGACATACATGTTTAAGGTCATATGACTGACTGAGAAAGAAACCAGATGATATGAACGTCAGTACAGCCCAGTCCCCCGGCTGTGTTGGTATCTGTTGGTGGGGCAGCTGCACGATATTGGCGAAAAAAATACATAGATATATATAGCAATATTTTCAGCTCACCGGCGCCGGTGGTTTGCTCTCTGACACGGTGAGTTTTCTCTTCCTTGTGGCATCGTGTTTCTCCTTCTCCTCCCCCGTCAGGCGAAGCTTCAAGCCCAGGGATTCTGGGAGCACGTCAGGTTTCCCAGTGTCCTCTGAGAGCAGGGACAGGTTCACCAGACCGTTCGTCTTGTCGATACTGGAGAAGAAAAAAAACAAAACATTATTATTAAACCTTTATAAAATTCGAAAATCTCAGGGGTGTCCCACTGAGACCAAGTTCTCTTTTTCAGGGGAGCCTTGTTGGTTAGCCGGGAGTCAATTTAATCTGTAGCAGGCAACCCTTCTGACTTGGAAGACTAGTTAAATCCTGTGGAAGACTCCCATCTGGCAGTGGGGTCTTACCTGAGGATCTTGGTGGTGAGCAGAGTATTCTGGGAGACGTGGTTGACAAAGACAGTGCGGCTGGACACAAAGTACTTGGTAGCCAGCTGGACCTCGGCTCGACCCGTGATGGACCTAGAAAGCCTGATACAAAGTCCAAACAGATCGCATGGTTAGTTGTTAGTTCCGATTAGCTGTCATGGCATAGCATCATATCTTATGTATTTGTTATTATCTTGTGCATTACTGTCAGTTCCTCCTGTATGTTGTTTTTTTACTTGACCTGTTAAAGGGATAGTTCACCCAAATTACAAAATTACATATTGGGTTCCTTACCCTAAAAGGAGTCTATGGACAAGGACAGACTTCAATCGACACTTTGGTTCTGTTTTATCTGGGCAATGTAACTAGCATCTAACTGTTGGCATTTTTAACCAAATCCCCCAGCAAGTCAATGGACCAAGGAACCAAATATGTGATTATGTGATTTTGTAATTTGGAGGAACTATCCCTTTAAGGGCTCAGGGTTTGTGGAAGCGCTATACAAATAAAATGCATTATTATTATTATCATCATCATAATCATCTCTACACTGACTCAACAACGGTGATCTGAGGAAAAAATGATTGTTTGATATCATGATATTGTTTGATATCTTTACATAGTGAAAGTATAATACAAACATTATTAGGATAATGAAATGAGCAGTGCGATTGTTCTACCTGACAAAGATGCCTTGCTCTGCCACAGACTTGACGTATCCCCTGATGATCTGGCCTTCTGTCAGGTCGTCTATGGACAGCACCTCCGGGTCCTTCACTGCCGAGGGCTTCTCTGGGTTCACCCTGTAAACATATTGGTTTCAATCAACTGTTATCTGACAACATGGAGTAGAACGGACAAAGAGAACATTTAGAGCAGTGATTCTCAATCCTGGTCCTGGAGAGCTGCAGTGGATCCAGGTCTTTGTTGCAGCCTAGTACTATCACCCCTGATTGAACTAATCAACTGTTCTTCAAATGATTGATAAGCTGAATGAAGAGTGTCAGTGCTGAGCTGGGACCAAAGCCTGCAGCACTTGGGCTCTCCAGGACCAGGGTTGTGGATCACTGATTTAGAGGTTGAATATGGTATATTGTGGAAAATATCAATAGATATCAATATGGGGTTTTGTCAAACAATTCATGTTGTTGATTTAAACCTTGTTTTGAGGGACAGTCATCGTGACATACTGTACCTTGAAGGGCGGAGAGAGAGTTGCCATTTTCCATTTTCGTCTCCGACAATACAACACCTGGATTAGAGGGAGAACAACTTTACAAACACCATTTCAGAATGACAACTTCACACAACATCTGTATGGACAATTGCCCTTCATTATCCTGGGTTAAGCATGCTTTGGCCTTTAGCCTGGGTTTAAAACGCTGCACGCTGACCTGATCAGCTGGTCTTTGCTGTACGGCTCCAGGGGGTTCAGTCTGTAAGTGTCGGCCAGGTCCGCCACGGAAACCGTTCCCATGCCACCGAACGGCAGCTTCACCAGCAGGCCGAAATGCGGCTGCACCTTCTGCACCATCCCCATGGTAACGCAGCCTTTCTCCAATTTGTGTATATCTGCCGATTATCGACGACATCAGTTAGAGAGAGAGAGAGAGAGAGAACGCAACGAAGGTTCTGTTCTTGTGACATCACTATGTTGATGGGTAGAGAGACCGGTTCTTACCAGTTAGAGACAGGGAGAGGCGGACGGGTTTGGACGAGCTGACTTCTACCACTTTAGCACTGACCGCCTGGCCCAGTTTGAACTTCCTCTCTGGGTGTTTGCAATCCTATAAAAAAAGCATTACGATTTTAGTGCACCAACACTAAACTTTTGGCGCGTATTTTGGTATTAATACTGTATGTAAAGCTTAATGAAGGGAAAACATGATATTATATTGATATTACGCTTTCACAAAGACATCTTGGGTCATTTATTTCAAGATACCTTGGAGAGATTTAGCTAAATGTTCTTATATTCCTTTCCCTGGACTGTGTGTATGTTACACTTACTTGAGGGTCAGAGGTCATGGCCAGCAGTTCCACACTCCCAGTAACACAAGGACCCATGCACAACTCCAGATACTTCTTATCTGAAACATACTGGGGACAAAAACACACACACACAGTAAGTATAAAGAGAACTAGACAGAACTCAGGATTAGTTTACATGATTTCATAATGTGAGCCGGACCACTTGACTCAAACTCACCTTTGACACAAAGCATATGATTTCCTGTCCAACCTCATAGTCCTTAAGCTTCCCTTTCTTCTTGATGGGTTCAAGATCTACATCCTCCTGCAGCTTACTGTGAGGAGAGAGGAAACATCATCGTTGTTACAGGAAACTGCAGAATTCACAAGAATATTGCAAGATGTTCTTTTAGACTTCTCAACTCTTACCTGGGTATAAGTGAGAGCTCTGGAATGGCGTAAGTGAATTTGCGATGGGTGTTCAAGAACCTAAAACAACATAAAATATTCACAGATTACAATCATTTTTCGTGAGAGTTCAAGTAGACACATTCAACCTAAACAATCATATCAAGGACTTATGAACATGCAATACATGAAACATTCATAAGAACAAAAGCCAATACGTTAAATACTTCAATATCGTAGTACTCACCTGTGGGTATTAGCTTCCCGTCCTCCTATGACCCTGGCGGTGACCTCACTACCTATCTTCAGGTAAGACGTGGGGAAGGTTCCCACGCACACCACCTCCTGCATCTCCGACACGTGCACACTCCCCACGACGTTGTCCTCCAGGCTCACCAGCACCAGCGTGGGCTTGATGGTCTTCACTGTGCCCTTGACCACATCTCCGTAGCGGTACCCGCCCTTTGACCCTGCGGGATCTCTCTCCGAGACCTTCCTCTCTCGCTTGGGCGCAGAGAGCTCCCAGGACACCAGAGGGAGCCCTTCTATTTCCTCGCAGCTGGGTTCCGTCACGGTGACCTTGATGATCTTGCCGGCTATGAGCTTCTCGGAGTCCGTGTGGAACCAGTCGTTCAAGTGGTTGGTGGTTTGAATGACCGTCACCTGGGCGGTGTCGCCCAATGAGACGACGGCGAAGTCTAGGTCTGTGTGCTGCACAAACGCGTCGTGTTTCGATCCCTCGGCCAGCTGCGAAGACACAGTGGGAGTAAAGTTATTGTGATATTTTTAAGATGAGAGAAAAAATTAGAAGAATGTTCGGCAAAACTTCAAACTACTGAACTCTACAGGTATAACTAATTCATTATTCTCAAATAACACTTTTCAGTCTGTCAAATGGAATTAGTGAACACTTACCCTTTTCCTCTTCGCCACCAGCTTTGGCAGGAGCGACACGTGGACCGCAGACTTTGAGAGGTCAAAATAGAGCACCACCGCTGTGACCTGCTGTCCTGGGGTCACCGTCACACCTGTAACATTCACACATAAACATCATCGTGACAATGGGTGTAATAAGTCAAAACATGTTGTGTCTGGTAAGCAAATCTGTATTTGAGTAAATTCTCACCCATCGTGTGATGTTTCGTGGCCTGTATAGCTGCTCCACTGAGCTCATCAGATTTGAAGGTGGCACCCCCATCCTCCATCACCTTGTCAACTGTCATTTTCAGCTTCTGTCCTACAGTTGCTGCAGAGAGCTGCTTGTGGAGCTCAGAGTCACCTGGTGGTTGGAAAAATCAGAAATTCAAGGTCAAAGTCAAAGAAAAATGTCCTACAAAGGAAGAAACCTTGAGAGGAACCAGACATGAGTGGGAAGGAACCCATTCACCTCTAGCCTGCACTGGGTAAAACACTCACACACACCGACACTCACTCACTCACACACACACACACACACACACCTCGGTTGGCCATCAGCCCAGCCAGGGCCTTCCTCTCCTGCAGGCCTCTGATCAGTCTGGCCTGGCCCTCGCCCTCAGGGGAGATGATCTCTGACACCCTCAGGCTGACCAGGAACCTGCGCTTCTCCTCGTCCAGGTCGGTAACCTTAGCCGCCACAGTCTGGCCCAGCTGGAAGGAACTGGCCGTGTTGTTGAGGAACTTGTCGCTCATGGCCTGAAATAATCATTATAAAGCATTAAAAAAAACATTCTTATATGGCTGGTTTTCCTGGCACTGGTTAAGCCTTGTCCTGGACTAAAAATCACACTTTAAAGAGAGACTGATAGATTGTCAGTACTCTTGGGACTATGTGTCAGCATAGGCAGTACAATAAAATCATCTACACAGATGGATTGAATAAATGTTGTTCAAAAGTGATGTATGCTCCTTCGGTTGGATGTACAGCAGTAGAGAAGAATAGGTATAAGCAAACAATCAAATGTACTTGGTATACCACATTTTACAAAGACAATTCTCTCAAAGTGCTTTACAACATGAACAATACGAACAATAAATAGAATATAATAAACAATATGAACTAACATCCAACTGTAGACCCCTACTGTAACCTAATAGGAGGCAAGGTACATCATGTCATAGTATCTCTAGGTCTTGGGGGTGAGGGTGGGGGTGGGGGCAGGGGGTTGTTTCTGGACGGGGCCGGACTCACCGATTTGGGGGCGAGGCCCACAAGGCCGTAGGGGAACTCCACGAACACTCCGTAGGGCATGATGTTCTTCACCCAGCCAATCATCTGCATCCCCACCTGGAGGTCCGAGAACTCTTTGGTGGCCACGCCCTCCTCCAGGGCTGCTTTCAGTGTGGGCTTCTTCGTCAGTGTCTTCACAAAGGAGGGTTAGGGAAGAATACTGTATGGTGGTACCAGGGGAGGCTGGTGGAGGTAGAATAAATCGGAGGACGGGCTCATTGTAATGCATGGAATAGAATTGTAATGCATGGAATGGTAGCCTCCCCTGGGTAGTGCTCTACTACAGAGGGATACATTCGTATAATGTTCATAGGTCAGAGATGGTCTTACACTCTTTACCATTTTGCCTGATCTGCAAAGCTGGAGCCAAAAAAATAATAATCACAAAAGTAGGATAAAACACAACATTGAGTGAATTTCAATTTTAGCCATGGGTCTGGTGTGTCTTGTTGAAGTACATACAGTGAGCAGTCGATTTTTGTGTGTGTGTGTGTGTGTGTCAGACAGTGTACAAAAAAGGATACGATATTCTGTTTGCTTCTGCTGAGACAGACGATGTTGGAGATGATGTCCCCCTCCTGCAGGGACTCCCACAGCAGCAAACAGTTGGAGATGTGGTCGGAGAGGTGTGTTGTGGGTAGGAGGGCGGGGGTCTCCTCTGGGAGAATGGACACTTCCAGACCGTTGAGGACTTTACTCAAGACCTTAGCGTCCACTTTCTAAGGAAATAGACCCAACCATAAAACAAATGTTAGTTTCAACTGCCACTTTACGATCGAGATAAAGAGAACGAGAGAGAAATGTACTTGTGGTAAGTTTGACAAGTGTTCAATGTGTTCTGACTGTTTTCATACCTTTCCGATCTCAAAGGTATACTGAGGCTTTGGCGGGACCTCCGGTTCAGTGCCCCCCGTGGCCTTGAAGGACAGGAGCAGCTTCTCCTTCTCCACATCACAGTTCAGCACTTTAGCTTTCACCACCTGTGTATAGAAGAGGACCAATATGGTCGTCAGAACTCCTGAGACTTGCTTGCTTTGAAACAGAGCAGAAATCCGACACAGAATGCTATTTTGAGTAAATATGGGCTCAAGAGATTCATTTGTTGAGGGTTTTTTTAATTTTTATTTTATTCTTTTGTGTCAGAGCTCAGGCACAGTTGGCCATTCAAAGTTGCAGTTGCAGAAAAGAAAAACAACATCTAAAACAAACCCGGGGGGGTTCGCAGCAGCCATACTCTTTCCCCTCACCTGACCCATGTAGAACATCTTCTCCGGGACAATCACAGGTTCCGTGCTGAGCTCGTGGATGGGCACCAGCCCTTTCACGTCGCCGTAGAAACGAACGATGCAGCCGAAGTCCTTGACGCAGACGATGAAGCCGTGCGAGACTCGGCCGCGACGGGCGTCTTCGTAGGTAAGGAACAGAGGGAGGGTGGAGTCCACCAGAGCCTTCTTCCTGGTCAGGGTCAGCTTCTTCTGCTGCGGGTCCACTGACAACACCTGGTCACAGAGACGCACAGATATTACACACTACCAGACTACTGGACTAGACCTTTAACAGTAAATTCAGACACAAAAACAAGATGCTTTTCCGAAGAAACAATCCACAAACACACACAGGCCAAGAGTATGCAGTTCTTTAAGAATATACACTTGTGGACAAGGTTCTCTCAGTTGACCCCTTGGGGGGCCAGCTTGGTGATGGGGAGTGGACCAGGTACCACATCTTACCCGACACTTGATCTTCATCCCAGTGCTGTACTTCTTCTCTGGGTTCTTGAGGATGATGTCAGAGAGGTGGGACCTGGGCACCATGCCTTTGATGTGGTCCGTCAGCCTCACCATCATTCCGAAGGACTGGAGAGATGTCACTGTGCACTGAGAGAGGAAAATCTAGGTTCATACGTACATACACACACACACACATGACAACAGCCATTTCAATGGTCGAACCCTTTTCAGAGGGTTTTCAAGGGGACTTTTCAGAAATCTTTGCAAGAGGTCCTTGCAAAGAGGCAGAATGAGAAAACGAAAATCTGTCTCTTACATCCACCACCTGTCCAGCGTGGAGGTCATGGTATCTGAAGAATGGGGCTTCAATCATAGTCCTAAGAGAAGTATAACAGAAGGTTATGAGATGGGGCACAGACACACAGACTTCAAATACTTGGTGAAAATGTTTAGACATGATCATGTTTCTCTTTTATGTTCCTGTCCTTCTGTAAAGTGGGTTGTGTGACAACTGTGTAAAATGCACTTAAATCCAAATAAACTTGAAACTCAGACACACAGTCACCAAAACACTGACTTGCAACGACACACACGCACACACTTACTTGCGCAGGCTGACCAGGTGCAACTGTTCCAGGGGGCTGTAGTCCATGATCTTGCAGGTGTGTTGAGGCTTGGCCATGACGCGGTTCAGGTTGAACGGGTCTTTAGGCTCCTTCATGTGATTCCTCTGGAGAGTTGAGAAAGAGAAAGAGACATCAGCATCATCAGACCACATTAGTGCCTTGCCACAGAAGCCAGATAAGATTACACTAAACCATCGGATGTGAGAGAGATCTGGGCAAACCACCATCAACTTGTCCTTTTTCATTGTTTTTTTTTAATTTTGGGATCTTGTGTATTTGTATGCCGACTTCACAACATGAATTTACATGCAAATGGACAATAAAAGTATTGTATCGTATATGTTCTTGTTTATGTTACTAGGGACTAAAGACGGAAAAAAATCTGGTGCAAGGACATGTTGTAAATGACCAATAAACAAACAAATAAAAATAAGAGTTGCAATGCCCTCTCTTCAATACATGAGGCTGTTTTCATCCTCCCCATGGTTAAGATCCCTGCCTGTGGTGAAGTGGCCAGCCACCAATGAGCACTCACATGCACAAAGACCGGGGTCTTATCAGGCAGCTCGAGGATGGCTCCAGACTGGTGATGGAGTGAGGTCATCTTGCAGCCCTTTACAACCTCTCCGATGCGCTCGCTGGTCACAGACTCCACGTTGCCCCCTTGCTGTACTAGGTGGTTGCGCACGGACAGGCCAACCAGACGAGTGGAAGGCTCCACGTACAGGACACAGGCTTTGACCTGGGAAGACAAGAGGAAAGGTCAACTATAGTGTTTTTTTCTGTCTCCCTATGACATTGTGAGGAGGTCGTTTTGTAAGTCATGGATTGTGAAAGTTCTTGTGACCACTGTGCTCAGAACAGGTGCGTAGATCCAAAACTGTAATATAACTCCAAAAATGTGTTGCTGGTGCGCACTCAAAAAAGTGATTTAAGGTTTCTTTGAGTATCTATTACATTCAGGGAAAAGAGGATAGACAAACGTTTTGGCCTAGGCCTTGATCAGTGTCAACATGTAGAATAACAACGACAGGGTAGGTACCAGTGGAGGTAGACATCAGAGGACAGGCTCATTGTAATACATCGAACGGAATCAAGAATGGTATCAAACACCTGTGCATTACAATGAGCCCGTCCTCTGATTACTACCTCCACCAGCCTCCCCTGGTAGATACTTACGTTGTCTCCTTCACTGTACTCCAGGTTGGCCTCCATGTGCATAAAGTCCACACAGCCGGTGAAAGAGGAGAGGAACTCAAGGATCAGACCGTGAGTGGTCACCTACAACCACAGGATTAACCGCAGGTTAAACACATTGTCCTCGAAAAAGAGACAATGACAATGAGGTCGACGGCAACATAATTAACATGTAATACATCTTGATCAGTGATACTCAATCCTAGTACTAGTCCCATCATAACCTGACTGAAATAATCAACTGATCATCAAGACCTTGATTAGCTGAATCAGACGTGTCAAGGGTTGGAATCAAACCAGGAACCTTGCGATTATGTGTACGCCACTAAGCGCCCCAGGCTGAGTACCTTTTTGACCTGGGCTTTGACGAGGAGCCCAGGCAGCAGGTTGTTGAGGGTCCAGCCATGCTGGGTGTCTGCGCAGGCCTGAGCCACTACCGTGGGACTGGCAGACAGACGGACCACACGGGCATCGTTCTTCACCTCCTCCAGCAGAGACGTCACATACTGACCCACTTGGAGTTCTGCAACACCAGAAAGGTCTAATTTAACACATTCAATGACGCGTAAATGACAAAAAAACGAATTATGATGATTTCTATTGAGACTGCACTAACGGCATGAAATATGTTGAAACGAAAGTGGGATGGTATCTGATGCAAATTCGTAGTAAAATTCAAATACCTTTGGGAGCATTGGCCGCCTGTTTAGGCAGGAAGGCTTTGGTCCCGCTGATACCGATGTCAAGGAGATAGCCATGATCTTCAACACTCTCCACAGAACCACTCAGGATCTGGATCCAAACACACACAACATCTCAGTCTGAGGTCTTTGTTCAGCATTTAAATGCACAATATCCTTTTTTGCATCAGGTACTTCATATCTGATTCAATACAATGTAACGTTAGTATATTGTAGACATAATAATAATTATAATAATAATAAATTACATTAACAAAGTGCTTTTCATTATTGAAGAATAATCTCAAAGTGCATAAAATAAAACTATTGAAAAAGGAACCAAAACATATCAGAACCGTTCATAAGGTTTCTATCAACAAGAGCCTGTTTTTTGTTTTTTTAATTATCAGGAATACACTCACCATGCCAACTTTCAGAGACGCTGAGCCCAAACCCCTGTTGACCTCCTTGGGGTTGATTGACAGCTGGATACTGATGTTGCCCCCATTAGTGATGTCCAATCTGGCAACCACACACCTCACCAGCATGCCCGGGGAGAAGAGGTTAGGGAAGGAGAAGATCTCCTGAGGACAAAGGAAAAACCATCTTATTAGACACAACCAAGAAAACAACAGTCAGCCAAAGAACAAAGATATTGTATAGCATGTCAGTTGTCTGTGCCAACGGTTACAATGGAAACATGGGTAACTTGGGATCTTGGGTGCAGGAGATGAAAAGCAACACTGTCATAGAAGGCAGTCTCTGCACACTCAGAATTAATGCAACGTTTCAAATTATTGAGCTACGCTTTCAGTCGTAAGACCTTCATCAGAGCACACAATGGAAACACTACCTTTGCATCTCCAGAGTCCAGCTGGTCACTGAGGATCTTGGTGTAGGAGTCTGAGATGTTGGACACGGAAAGGTAGCCCAAGAGGTTGCTAGGAAGGCTGACCATCACCTCGAAGTCTGACACCTCCTTCACACAACCTAACAGCAGGGTGCCCACCTTCACATTCTGAGGGGCAAAACACAGAACAAGTTCATTTGTCTGTTTATCACCAAGTTAAAATGACCAAGTTAACAGCTCAAGGGAAAGGATATACACAATCTAATAGCACATACTACATATATATTGGATGAATTGATTGAGCTTACCTTTAAATGTAGAATTGCCACATTGGATACTACATTGAGCTTCAGAGCCTCCTCTTTGTTCAACTTTGGCTTCTTACTCTTCCCAACGTCTTTTTTACCCAACTTCCTTTTCTTGGATTCCTTCGGTTTGTGTTCCTGAAGGGGACAAACACAACATTGCCTTTACTGACAGACAACCCTCTTACATACCAAGTCGTATTAGTTAGTGCTTGTGTGATTAAGCATTGTTTACTTTTGACATATTTAGTAATTGTTTACTTTTTACATTTCTTCAATGTGATACTATTATGCAAGGGAAGTTGAACCACAATATGGAACCCCCATACTGTGATGCATACAAGTGTATGTGAGGACAATGAATGCCTTACCTCGAACAGATTATCCACGTCTGCTCGCTCTCTGACTACTTTACTCTCAGTGGATGTCTTGGCTGTCCCTCCACGGGGGAAGTCCTCCTCCATTGATGCCATGGTGTATTGAATCAACTGTCTGCAAGAGACAGATGACAACAAAATAAAATACTGTACTGGCTAATGTTGATGTGGTAAACTGAACAGAATGGCATAGCATGGGCTACTTGATGCTTCAGCTCATCAGATTAATTGCTGTGTGCACATTGACACTGATTTATACACATCAAATGCATTATTTAGCAAGCCAGACACTATTTTACAGAGTATTTAGATTGACGACTGGCAAGGAAGCTGGCTGGCTACACAATCTCAACACCCATGCCACTAAAACATCAGCATGTTACTCTGGCTAGTCAATTAGCATTCGAGCTAGCTAGCTGATAATGCAGTCTGATCACCCAAACAAACTGTGAGATCTAACTAAGAGAAAATTCGAAAGTGCTCACGATTTATCCTTATTGTACACGCTTTACAAAATCCAACATTCACCATTAAACAACAGTTTCTTACTTTAAATATGCTGTTTAAAGTTGGTGTCCAAGCTCACGTGTGTTAATCACAACCACGCCATGTTTTCGGATAGGAAACGCGCATGGATAGGCGTTTCTTACATTGTCCACTCACAGCGAACTTGTTTATGATTGGCGTTGACGTGAACCTTTCGTTGAACGTTATTCGTCATGAGGGCGGTCTTAATATTGACTGACATAGATTTTCTCCACACATGGTTGGTTTACTGTGCAAAATTGGAAGTGGGCGGGATATCCTGATTCATTTAGCATTGCGGCCTCTGTTGAAGGGCACTTGTTCAATTCTGTACACAAGGTTCGTGTGTTGAAGGTAAGAACTCTGACTAAAATACCAATTTTGATCCTTATTCACTTTCCCAAGCTTTATAACAACGTTGTCATTGTAGGTGCACCGTTTGGTGTCTCTAAAATAGCACCATAGCAATTTGTCAAAATGAACTAATCTTGTTAGCTTGCTAGCTCATATGCTAGCTAGTTGTGGGGCAGTCAGACAGTGACCATAGCATTGAATGTAGCCTAGCCAGCTAACACCAAGCAGGCTAGTGTTGGTGAATGAAAGTCACATTCGTTTGTGAATTTGGCTAGCAATACATTCAAATGACATCAAAGGCTCCTAAATTGGCGTGCAATTTCACCAAAGTAGGTGTAATATATATACCCAATTCCACAGTGTGTGAATAGCAAACTGTTAGATTTACACAAGGCCCTAACTTGCGCGTGCCATGTCAACCAGCAGAGTTTGACAGCCTGCAAGCTGCCTTACGTAATCATATCAAAGTATTGTGCAGAAATCGCACGTAACAATTGTGAAGTTATTAGTATTGGTGTTTGGTTTGTGATATGCAATATTCGTCTTCTTTCTACGGTTATTGGGTGCAGACAGGACGGGCTGCAATGCCCTCTGTCCTTGTCACCACACTGTATATATTTCACCCAAGGCTCCACTTAGTTGTTTGATTGTGTATTGTTATTACTCGGTTGTATGATATTTCTATCCTTATGTCACTGTGATGTTGAGAGGTAGCTCATACTAAGCATTTTATTGTACTTTTACAGCTGTATCCTGTGCAAATGATGAATAAATTGATTTGATATTCACAATTCTTTCCTCATCTCCCTCAGGACCATTAAATATCCACCATGGGAGGACATGACACAGGAACTCACCAGTTCACTGGCATCTCCAAGTACTTCAATGCATGGACCATCACAGGAAGGAGGAATGTAAGTTGATGTCGCCATGCATAAAATGCTGCAGCAGCTCCACATTACTTTTTAAATAGTCTTGTTCCTAGGTTATGACCATGGAGTCGAGAGTGCAAAAAAAAAAACCACTCTGGACTGTACCCACTCTCTACCATGTGATGACATTACAGTAAATGCTAAGTCACTTCATAAACGGTTATGGTTTGGGAGAATGGTCGTCCGAAGCATCCCACTTAGCATCTACCATGACACTACAGCGTACCAGAAGGTCATGTATGTTTCTCTGTATCCACAGTGTGTACTGCTCACATACGCATCTATAGCCACAATTGTCCTCCTCTTCAAATTGAAGCCCAAGAAACAGGCGGCCATCGCAAAGTGATGTGTTGTGAGTATAACCAATGCTTTTCCAAAAGTCTCTATGCCTCCACTTGGCATTATTGTTGGGTTATTGGTACAGTTTACTAATGCACCGTGTCAATGTGTTCTTGTCTCCCTCTAGGTGTCCTGACAGTTCTGTAGTATAGCCGGAGTCTTTGGAGGCAGCTGGATGTGCTTGCATATATTTGGTATCACCATGTTATTAAAATAAAAACAAATGTAACCCACCAAACATAGAAAAAGTGTTTTATTTACACAATATTCACCGGTATAAAAGTCGAGCCTATACAGAATGACAGCCAGCCACAACAGGTACTGTTAAAGCTGTGCTTTGAGGCAGTGATCATAAAAACAGTCTTTTTAGACTAGAAATGGCACATCTTTTTCTTTAGGCAGGGGATATCAGTATGTGTGTATATATCTCATCATCATATATATATATATATATATATATATATATAGGATCAGATCTCATGTGTATATATATATATATATATATATCAGATCCTATATCATTGGTGGAACTGCAGCTTTTTTTTAAGGGTAAGACCTGGGGGGGGGTATTCATCACAGTGAATACGCTTCAGTGAACAGGTTCAGCTAAATCTTGATCCCCTTGCCTTTAACCGTGGTAGCCTCCATTGAACAGGCTTATACAGTAGGCGCCCATCCAGTACCCATGCTTTTCATATTCAATAGAGAGTTTGTGTGTGAATCAGATTTTCTGAGTAGTTCTGGGTTGTCTCAGGGGTTGTAGGCCCCTGCGGCCAGTAGCAGGTTCCTGCGCGTGAAGTGTAGGTGGATGACAGGGGTGGACTTGGTCATGTAGGTGCCCAGCAGAAGCTCTTGGGAGTTGTCAGGCAGGTGGATGTGGCCCGTGGCTGCAGTGAAGTCATCCAACTCTACGTCGTCGAACGCCTTCAACATGTCCCATAGACGCACCGTGTTGTCCATCGATGCTGGAGAAGATAGAAATTTGACCTTTTTAACATAACACATGCCATTTAGCTGACGCTTTTATCCAAAGCGACTTACATTGCAGTGAGTGCATACATTTCAGTATATATGGTCCCAGCAGGAATCAAACCCACCACCTAAGTGTTGTGTTGTTAGCACCATGCTCTACCAGCTGAGCCACAGAGGTTTATAGGATAGGGAAATTGTATAGGACAAACCTCAATGCATGTGTTACAATATCACCTTGCTTGCTATGTGGGATGACATGTTATTGTATGTGTGTCATATCATGGCAATCACATGACATTGTGAATAAAGTATGACGTAATCCAATAAATATCACGACATCCACACACTCTTGAATTCCGTTACACTGCCATTTTGGTTTTTCTATTGCTTGTTGCCATGACGAGGATAGCGTGGCCACCCACCTGAGGCCAGGATCTCTCCATCCCTGCTGAACCGGAGGGCGTAGACGGTGTCAGTGTGTCCTTTCAGCTCTCCGATCATCAGGCCGTGGCCAATGTCCCAGAGGAGGACCCTGCCGTCGGTCGCTCCGGACGCCATGAACTTCCCGTTGGGGGAAAAGGCCAAGGCATGGATGGGCCCCTAGAGACACAACAATGATAGTTGACTGTATATGAGTAAGATATAAACATTAACATTTGAATAAACAAGAGTCAGACGCATTGCATTGCAGACTTTTTTTAGCATCAGTCCCTAGTTCAAATAAGGTTGGTTTCGATGGGGATTCCAGACCTTGTTCGTTTTTGCCCAATGTGAATGTAATTTGTGAATGCTGTATGTAGTTGGAACATTTTCCAAAGTGTAAAGGAACATATCCCTGCAATAAAACTCATCACGATCACCGAACACATTCTTTTGGGGGGGGAAATACTTGGGAGGTGACTGTTTCACTTTGAACTTTTACCTTGTGACCCGTGAGGATGCGAACACAGTTCCCGGTCAGGACGTCCCAGAGGCGGATGGTGCGGTCAGCTGACCCTGTGACCACGTAGTTGGAGTTGGGGTGGAAGCGGGTGCAGGTGATGTCAGCCAGGTGGCCAGCAAACATGCGCAGGGGCTGGTAGTGGTCAGTCGCCCACAGACTGCAGAAGGAGAGAGGGAGGGAGGGAGAGAGAGAGACACACACACAATGCATCAATACAAGTCACATAACTAAGTGAGCAATGTACGTATATGAATTGTGTACACACACACACACACACACACACACACACACACACACACACACACACACACACACACACAACACACAACACACAACACACAACACACAACACACAACACACAACACACACATCATTAGTCAATCGCATAATTAAGATATAACTACATCGATTGCTTTAGTACACAAATTCATTTAATCATTTCACGGATTCACTAGGTTCTTACCGAGCTACTCGATCATGTCCCCCGGATATGAAGTAGTATCCGTAGGGTGAGAACTGAGTGTCCCACACGGGGTAGTTGTGGCCTTTGTACCCGACCAGACAGGTGTACGTCTGGAGACTCCACAGTCTGATGGTGCCGTCCTCGGAGCTGGATAATAGGTAGTTCCTGAAACACATCATGATAAATGTGAGTGTGAGAGAGAGAGTGAGTGTGTGAGTGTGTGTGAGAGAGAGAGAGAGAGAGAGGGAGAGAGTGAGTGTGTGCGTCATATTCATATTGATGTAAGCTACAATAAGCATAAGCTGCTGCAGCTGTACGTACTGTATTGTGTGTGGGATTTATACAGTATTTGGATGGATGTGGTGATGACTGGGGAATGTGGTGAAATCCGTATGCTGCTAAATCAAGAAAGTTTTATCTGATACAAAAGTTTCGGTTTGGTCCCAGGCTACAACGTTGGCGCCACAGTGCAGTATATAGCTAGCTACCACCCTACACGATGCACAGACTGATCATCTGACTGCTCATTATGCCATAATAGATCTGGGGAGGCTGGTGGAGGTGGACATCGGAGGACAGATGTCTGCCTCCACCAGCCTCGCCTGCTTTTGATCCATAAACAGAGGAGATGGTACAGTGGTGCCAGCAGCCCTACCTGTCGGGGCTGAAGCTGATGCCGTACACGGGGCCGCTGTGTCCGTAGAGGATCTTAGACTCACTGGCCGTCTTCTCGTCCATGATCCTCTCCAGGACGTCGTCTGACTCTTTATCAATGTTACTCAGATCTCAAGGGAAATAAAGAATATCAATGTTATTCAGATCTAGAGGGAAAGAGGTTGGAAGCAGGAGCCATTTATGAGATTGAGACACTTATTGAACTGATTTCATCGCAAGCACACATTTAAAATGTGTTTTTTTTTTTTTGGGGGGGGGGGGGGGGGGGGTTGCAATATTTTACACATGGCTATTTTTTTCCTGGTCGTAAAATGTATTGTCGTTGAAGATGGATGTGTGGAGCGGAAGTGTATAATCTGCATTGCACATTAGACATCTTTGTTTTGGTAATCTGGGGGGGGTAATCTGAGGTGACCACCATGGTTAACCATCATTACCTGCTGCTGACTTGACCCTGCGGAGCTTCTTCGGGGTGACGCTCCACACCCGCACGGTGGAGTCGGCGAAGCCCCCCGCGATCAGACTGGAGTCATCGGTGAAGTCCACCGCCGTCAAACCCTGTAGGTCAAAGGTGAAGGCGGTGTTTAACAGAAGTCTTTTGTTCAATAAAATGCTGCATTTAAATACAAGTCAATAATGTGCCGAAAACCTTTTGTTTTTCCTATTTGATCATTTTGTTTAGCGTTGTTGTATGGACTGACAAGTTGTGTAAAAAGTATGAATAAAGAGAGATTTAAAAAAAATTAAATAAAAAAAAATGAAAAAATGAAAAAAAAAAGAGCTCAATAACGTTTAGTCAAATAAAGTTTTCAAAAACCGGCTACTGAGAGTGAGGTTCCATCATGGCTGCCTAACCTGGTATGCATTGAGAAAGGAGTAGAAACAAATGGAGGGGAGGTTCTCTGGGCCCAGACGGATCTTCTTGGTGGCCTCCTTCATGTTCATGATCTTGTCCAGCTTGTCAGAGTCCTTCAGCTCCGGGAGAGGAATTCTAAAAGACAAAACAACCAGGGCAAATGATTATCTGACAGTAATAGCATAGTAATAACAACGAGTAATAGCTAACATTATGGCAAGATACACGTTGTACAGGGACCCTAGCTAGTGAAGGAATAGATGAATATGCTCCAGTGGTGCTGTACCTGTTTTGTTGGGGTGCATGGGGATCCTGTTTCTTGCTCTTGTTCCCAATGCTGTCCTTCTTGGGCTTCTTCTTCTTGGGCTTCCCCTCCTCGTTCTCCGCCTCCTCATCTTCGTCATCCAGGGGCACCTCGATCTCCGGCTCCTTCAGCAGACCGTAGAACACCTGTGGAGGAACACCCAGGGTCACATTAGTTCATATTCATAACATGATTTATGTTATGGGTTCATATATTAGACACACACAGTGCAAATAATACAATGCAATACAATCTATATAACCCAAAATATGTTTGACTTAAAAACACACACACACACACACACACACACACACACACACACACACACACACACACACACACACACACACACACACACACACACACACACACACACACACACCTTAGCTTTGTTGGCCTCCCTCTTGGCCTCCCCTGCCAGGCTCCCAGACATGCTGTCTATCTGGCTCTTGCTCCGAGGCATGCCGTCAAAGATGTCTATGTAGAGGTGCTCCTGGATGATGTTCCATATCTGGTTGTTCTGACGCTCCTGCAGGTGCCTCTTCAGCAGCTGGTAGGAGTCCCTGGAGATGCGCAGGACGAACTTGCTGGTCCTGAAGTCCAGCAGGGTCTCGTTGCCCCTCATGTGTTCCTTCTTACTCATCCCGGAGAGGATGCGGAGGTCCTCTGCGTAGTAACACTCTTGGTCACCGCTGAACCTTAGTTAAGGAGAGACAAGGGGAGTGGAGTTAGGCCTAAGGGGTGGGAAACTGTTTAGCAGACAGTAAGGGTAATGGTAATGTATTAAATGAAAGTACCTAGACCACAACACTTACTTGTCAAAAAACGCTTTTGCCGCAGCCTCGTGGTTGTTGTAGACCAGCTCCAGGTACATGTGCACAAAGAGCGGATAGAAGACTTGGGAGAGTTCAGCTCGGTGACAGTCCAGAACCGACTCAATGAACCTCTTCAGCCCACTGTAGTAAACCTGGTACAGAACGGGGTCCCCCTGCTGGCTGTATGCCGACAGGACAACATTCACGTCTGGTTGGTCCTCCCCGCCTACCGCTGACACTGTAAACAAAGCAAATGAATGAATATCTACCAACAAGAAAGTTACACAAATAGGTGTCTGCTCCTTGTACGGCGACCATAATGATTATCAGGCGTATAACCTCCTGGTAATAACTCTAAATAGACTACTAGAAGAACTACGGTAGTAACAGCAACAACATAGGCATCCCAACTTCATTCAGCGAAATGTGATTGACAGGGCGGGCTGTCAAACTCTCCAATAATTCATAAGCAAATGCATGACAAACTAGATAGCAATAGAAGGCAAGAATTGGCTAGAGATATCGACTCTTGCAAGCTGAATGGGCTAGTAGTAAACAACATGCATGGCTTGTGAGTTGTGTGATCGATCGCACGCTACCTTTCGATGGCGCTGGGGCTATGATGGTCGGGGGAGCGGTGTTAGCGATGGACACCCGGCTGAGGAGAGAGTTGGCATCCCCGCCCTCCGCATCGACATTCACGGAACCGCCCGATCCAGCTCCCGATGCTTCGGATCCCTGGGAGTCATTCAAATCTTCCGATAATCCCGCTTCTCGCCGTAAAATGTCAACCGACTCGGACAATTTATTCCTCTTGAGGAATTGCAGCACCGCAAGCAGGGTCTGTTGATCTTCTCCTCCTGCTGAGGTTTTGGATGTTCCGCCAGAAGATGCGCTGCCGGGAGACGAAGAGAGAGCCCCTCCTGCGTTTGCATTAGTATTTCCAGCCGCATCGTTAGATGTTTCTGTTTTTATGTCTTTTTCACCCTCCGGGTCGATCTGACCATCTTGCACAGCCGCCATCTTCGAAATGAAATGCGCATGTACGGGGAAAATAAAGGAATGTCGACCTCGTAACATCAGCTATTCTGATTGGCCCTCACAGAGAACAAGTTGTAGTTTCATCGGCTCCGAGTGGAGTAGTTGGATCCTGAGATAAATCATACAGAAATCAATAAAAATTATAGATTTGGCAAAATATATGAATTTTTCTTGTATTATGACCCACTTTTAAACTAGCAGATGCAAACTAATGTCAGAGAGATAAAAGTTTGTCACACAATTCTCTGGACATGCGCATTGGTAATATATGGGCATTTGAACTTGTGTTGACAATTGTGTTTATTGTGTGTAATAATAATAATAATAATAATCTGTTCCATGAATGAAGAGGACATTGCTAAGAGAATCATTTGTACAGGACTTTGTATCAGACAATTATGATGGTCCTAGTATCCTACATTAGCATTTGGCACTGTGAATCATTGCCCTCCATGTCCATCTCATTGATAATCCATATGGAAGATTTCCCTCCACAGGTGGTTTACTTCTCTTCAATCAGCTATCGTCCCCGATGCCAGTGGAGCCCCCTGGTGGTGCACATTTTGGTGGACTCACTCCTCTCTCCAATATCACAGCAGCCATTGGTTGAACTGCAATCAGCAAGCTTGGCTCAGACCATTGGACTTTCATTTTACTGATACATTCATGTAATGTTTGATATCAATGATTTCCTAATTCCTACACATTCACTGGTGTGTAATGCAGTGGTGCTGTCATTTACTCCTCAGCCAATTTAGATCAGAAGTACAAATTCTCCTGTAATTTCAGCATGTTTCATGCAGTATGTCAACCCGAAATGCACAAACACAAAAAGTGCTATACAGAACATATGGTGTCAGTTGACACCATAGGAGTCTTATGGCCTACAGGTAGAAACTATTCCGGAACCTGTTGTTCCAGGTCTGTACGACACCGTTTGCCAGATGGTACTTAAACATCTAACAACAATTAAATGCAAGTTTAAAGAGACAGATTTCAAAGAAAACACAGAGTTTGCCAACTTTATGTCTCCAGGCAGGCCATTCCAAAATCGAGGGGCCTTAATAGCAAAAACCTGGTCACCTTTCGTTTTCAGTCTAGACTTTGTA
>NC_139676.1:7724475-7726975 GCF_951799395.1 Argentina silus
TGCCCCTTTCATTTGTCAATCTGACAACCCAACCTTGAGCCAATTACCACTGGGGTGCTGTGAGGTGGGGGTAGTAGTAATCATCTTTCAAGGTGGGATGCCAGGTTAAGAGAAGGAGGGGGAATGATAACTGGTCACCTGTTTGTCTTGTCAGCCTCAAATGCAGGTCCCAGGCTGCTCTTTCTGGACTCTACAGTACCTCTCTTCCCTTTGTGGGTCCTCTCCCTACCTCCACCTTTGGCTCTCTCCTGCCTCCCTCTCCCCCACACAGCAACGCCTGGCTGGACTGCTCTTACCCAGAGAGCCTGGGTGGGGACTGGAGCTCTGGTGGGGGTAGTGGTAGTTTTGGCGGAGGGCGGAGGGTATGGTGGCTGGTGTGTGTACGTGTGTGTGTGTGTGTGTGCATGTGTGTGCGTGTGCCTACTTGCGTATACGTGTGTGTGTGTGTGTGTGTATGTGTGTGCCTGCATGCATGCGTGTATGTGTGTGTATGTGTGTGTGTGTCTATGTGTGTATACATGCACTTTTCTAAGCCTTTTGCCCATCAGAGCATGATAATGGCCGTGAAGGCAGAGCTCTGGGACCTGGAGTGGAAATGTGGGGTGCTGCATAATTCAATACTGCCCAAACCGGAGAGCTGGATTTGGGCACGCAGCAGCAAGAGACAATGGAGGTTTTAGAAGGGGAATTCTATGAAGGCAGGCTGCATTGTGTGGATAGAGAGACAGATTGATTGACAGGGTGATGCAGGGATTTTTCTCCATTGTGATGAGACAATACCTGTGGACCAAAATAAATGATGATTCTGACCTTAGAAGGGAATTGTTGAATCGGTGGATAGATACAGAGATGAGTGATGATTCCCCCCCTTCCTGACTTGACTTTGTTTATAATACCTTAGACCTTGAGATTGTAGTGTATTCCTTGCTGAACTCTCACCCCTCACCTCTCTCTCTCTCCCCCTCTCCCTCCCTCTCTCTTCCTCCCTCTCTCCCCCCTTCTCTCTTCTACCCCATCTCTGACCCTCCCTCCCTCCCTCCCTCCCTCCACACCCCCACCAGCCAACCAGTAGGGAGACAGATCTAAGCAGGCACTCAGTGAGACAGCCCCCCACCACATGTCCTCTTAGTACACCATGTTGAGCTCCACAGTCTCTTTATTGCTATGAATAATGCATGAACATCTAAAACTAATAAGGCCCCTGTTTGCCCCGTCTGGGTGCTGCACGACATCGCCGCACGCCACGAATGCTGCAGGAACGTCACAGCGAAGTCTTCCTACTGTGATTGTTTTTCTCAACAAACCATACGTTTACAGTTGCTGAATTTAAGAAATAGTGTGTTAATGTTCCGTGTCCAGGTAGCAATCATTTTATCCCCACGCCAGTCCGGTTCGACACCAGCTAGCCACTATCTATCGTACGCTGTGCTCAGGTTTCCTAGCGATGTCCAATAATGTTCGGTTGTCGGTTTCTGTATTTGTTTGGTCTCGTCTCAGACTAGGATGGTGACGCTAAACTAAAATGCTTCCCAAACAAAACGTGACGTTTATTAGCCTCAGTCCCTTTGAGCACTGGCACAAGTCTCAGGCGCTGTTAAATCTAATGGCGTTGTTATTACAGAAAGTAGCTCTGTCCAAGCGACATCCCCCCCGGAGCACGCCGCGCTTTTGTCCCAGACACTCACTGCCTCCTCTGATAGTGTCCTGTAAATTGGTCTCCGCCACAGTCCAGCGGCCCTGTCTAAAGATAACCACGTATGGCCCCTCCCTCGTTCTGCTTGATTGACAGCTGCTGTGAGGGGCGGGATAAGGAGAGGGGCTGAGGAATCATTTAACCAAAGGTCACACAGCACAGCTTCGTCACGCCCATCTCTGTGGAAATGCCTCAGAATCAATACATAATCAATACCTCAGTGAGCACAATGTGACCACTGAGATGTTGGTGCTATAATGTACCTGGATAAAAATGATGATGTTTATCTTTTTCATCCGTATCTTGTTCATCATGATAAGACACTTCAGATGTGAAGTGCTAACTATGTAATAACCAGGGGAGGGAGGCTGGTGGAGGTAGAAATCAGAGGATGTTTGGTACCATTCCTCATTCCATTCCATGCATTACAATGGGCCCTTTCTCCGATGTCTACCTCCACCAGCCTCTCCTGGTAATAACATACAACCCAGTGTAGCTGGTTCTTTGTAGTGTATTTGTGGGTAGATACAGTACAAGGGAGTCTGGTGGAGGTAGAAATCGGAGGACGGATGTGTGTTTGATACCAATCCTCATTCTATTCCATGCATTACAATGAGAGGCCCTCTGATGTCTACCTCCACCAGCCTCCACGGATAGATACAGTTTTCAGAGCCAGTTATTTAAATTTCCTGAGCCAAAGTGAAACCACTCAGATGGAGAGCCGAACAGACGGTAGACTTTATCCACTGTCCCTCAAGACCAAGGGCTTAAGTCACTGTCGAACCCCAGCTTTGTGCCACCTTGACT
>NC_139676.1:7731975-7734475 GCF_951799395.1 Argentina silus
GAGCAGAGAAGTGCCATAAAGCTTTTAGACAGCGCTAGTTGAGATATTAGTGTTTGTGTGATTCATCGCTACCTAGTGGGTTTGTTTAGCATAATGATAAACACCGTTCGAAGGTCATTAGTGGTGTTATTGTGAAGGGTTTGGAGGTGTATATTGTGTTTTTTTTTATTGCAGATGGAGAGGCTCTTCCCATTGAAAGTCACAGTTTTTTTTTGTTGTTGTTTTTTTTTACTCCAGTAAAGGTCGTTTCAAGGTGGTTCACGCACGTCATTTCTTTCCAGAAGCTTCTGTCAGTTGATGAAGAGTGAACTTCATAACAGCGTGTTGTTTTTTTCCCCCACAACCAATTTTCCATGTGTCATTTCAATTACATCGAAAATGCGTTCAAACATGAACACCGTTTTATACTTTTCCAATGCTCTGGGTCTGTTTTGCATTTTGATAGTTTGTCATGTTTACAGAGAAGCTGTTGTAACTGGGTTGGATCCTGGACAAGCTTTCTCCATTTGCAGGTAATGTGCTGCAGCAAATGAGGTGTGAATAGGGGATGGCTAGTCTGTTCGAGGAAAAAGAGGGGATTAAAGATGAGGAGAGGAGTCAATAGAGACAAAGGATAAAGGACAGTGCAGCACTGCTCTTTTCTCCCTCTCTATCCCATCTCTCTCCCCTCTCTGTCTCTCCCTTTTTCTCACTTTACCCCCCCTCCCCCCTCCCCTCTCTCTACCTCTCTCTCTGACTGTAAGACATCTGCAGTAGAACATGTATGCAGTGTGTGAAAAACGTGCCTTAGCACAAATCAGTCCACATATATACACCCACCCACCCACACACGTGCGCACACACACACACACACACACACACACACACACACACACACACGCACGCACACACACACACACACACACACACACACACACACTGCTGCATTCAAATTGGACTGCAAAGGGTGTGGCCACCTTTCCTGATCTCTATCAAGCATCAATTGTCACACTTCACACCTTGCCTGTCATTCTTCACACATATCTCTCACCCATCTTCTGATCCCCTTCTTTAAAGTGTGTTTCAAGAATAACAAGGTTTCATTTCAATCAAAATCATATTATTTGATCACATTTTCTGTTTCTATTTGTGTCTCCTCTTTCACTACCTAGGAATCAATGCTAATGCAGTTTTGCAATATCTGCAGGGGAAGCAACAGAGTAGATGATTGCTCTACCACATCACAACATAACTGATGTTACAGGTCTCAATGGGTAGCTTTAATATGAACACACGTGCACGCACGCACGCACGCACACACATACACATACACATACTGCACAGCGTATGCTCTGTGAGTGCACACCAGTACTCCAGGAAAATACTATCTCAGCGACACACATGCACACACACACACACACACACACACACACACACACACACACACACACACACACACACACACACACACACACACACACAAATCAGAGGACGGGCTCATTGAAATGCATGGAACGGAATCAGGAATGGTATCAAACACGTATACCATCGCTCATTCCGTTCCATGCATTACAATGAGCCCGTCCTCTGATTTCTCCCTCCCTACCATCCTCCCCTGCTCTGCTCCATGTGGGAGTGTCTCTATCACTCCCATGCCAGCTTAACATAACTTACTGTAACATAAAATCATGACATGCTAGATGAGAGATATCCTTGAGGATGTGGAAGAACTGCAGACGATGGTGTCTCTCATATGAACAAATGATGTTATATTTGTTATGTTCTAATGATGTAATTATGTTATGTGTTATATTGTATATAAGTTAGTTACTTTCCGAGAATATTTGGCAGCGAGGTTTTCATCTTTCCCTGTGATAACAACAGTAAACATCTTTAAGTCTTTATAGATCTCAAGTCTTCAAATATATCTTTAATATATTTTAAATTAAAAACACCCTCGATGTCATTCTTGTTTTCTTTATTTTTGACCTTGCTGTGTTAAGTGAATTGCGCATTACCACAGCTTGTAGAAAAAGCTATCAGTGGGCCATGCTATTAATAACCTCAGAGCTCCTCTGTGTCTCCTCCAGTCTAGTTACAGCATGTATGAATGTGGCACAGTGCCTAGGCTCACACACACACACACACACACACACACACACACACACACACACACACACACACACACACACACACACACACACATCCTGCAATGCAATGCTGGAGACACACACACACACACAAACACACACACACACACACACACACACACACACACACACACACACACACACACACACACACACACACACACATATAAACACATCACCTGGAAGCACACACACACACAACTCCTGCAAGGATGGAGACGCACACACCCACACACACACCTCCAGTGAGGCGGAGGAAGGGTGGATTCCGCCCTCGATCTCTTTCACCCCTACCTCCCCTCCACCTGTGCAACAGCTGGACTACTGCATCACAGAGGAAATTACTGGCTAAGCCGGTCAAACGTCACCGT
>NC_139676.1:7741975-7766975 GCF_951799395.1 Argentina silus
TGATTCACTTACTTAGACAAATGTACTTATTGTAAGTTGCTTTGGAAAAAAGCGTCCATTAAATGACTTAAATGTAAAAGTAAACGGTGCGTGCGTGCGTGCGTGCGTGCGTGCGTGCGTGCGTGCGTGCGTGCGTGCGTGCGTGCGTGCGTGTGTGTGTGCATGCTCCTCTGGCCAGATGAGAGCGATGTCGCCCCATGCTGTGACAGTGAAGAACTGAGCCAGGGCGTGACACTGCATTTCCCTGCCCCCTCTTCTGTGTGTGTGTGTGTGTGTGTGTGTGTGTGTGTGTATGTGTGTGTATGTGTGTGTGTGTGTGTGTGTGTGTGTGTGTATGAGGTATGTCAGGTGGGTAGAGGAGGTGGGACAAAGGTCAATCTACAGTATCAGGCTATCTATCATATCTCCAAAGGTGCCTGTATACCTTGGCCCTGAAGAAATGAGAACCTATAGTAGGCAAAGGGTCAAGGTGATGGTGGTCACTCTGTTGTCTTAACCAGGGCAGGCTGGAGAAGGTAGAAATCGGAGGATGGGCTCAATGTAATGCATGGAATGGAATGAGGAATGATATCAAACCTATTTGTTTTTGGCTCTTGTGCTTGACAGATGCAAGGCAAGAATATTCAAAGGGAAAACTGATTTATAGTTTAAATGTGTTTGAATATGAATCATACAGGTATCTCAACATCGAGGGACATTCTTTTCAAATGTTCTTTCATTCTCGCACTCGTTTGTAATTGGAAAGCTGAAAGAGTGAATATCATAAAAGGTTTTTGACTGCCCATTCAACTGCTAATTAACAACATAGGTATGTTTTCACGTTACGATTAGCACAATTTAATACATTTAATCAAAATTGCTGGATGTCCACTTAACGCCAGAAACAGCTAATAAATCCTAGCTCAGACCATGCATATTCATTAGCTTTATTGCACAACATACATTGCCTCTTTCAATCACATCATCGCTAATTTTAATCCTAAATGTGATTAGATGTTTCCCAACAACTATAATATCACACTTGGTTCATACTTGATTGACTGACTGTGGCAGTGAATCACAGCCCATTAAAGATGCCCTCTTTGACTGATGTGTGTGTGTGTGTGTGGGGGGGGGGGGGGGGGGGGGGTGCAGGCAAGCTGCGCGTGGAATGGACCAATGGGCCTGCCACGCCGAAGGAGATGGAGTAGTGGGCTGTGTCGCCCCACAGATCCACCGGCCCACCGGTGCTGGCCAGTCCGCCACTGATGTATTGTCATTTGGCTGGATCCGATGTACCATTAGGGACTCTGGGGGTGGGGGGTGGGGTGGAGGAAACATTCGTTTGAAAGATTAAACTCTAATGTGTGCTTAGGAGATACACATCTAAAAGCTATAGATCAGGGGCAACCGACTCCCACTGGGGAGCTACAGGTGGTGCAGGCTTTTGTTCTAGGCTCAACCCTGCACTAACACATATCCAATCTAGCTAAGCTAATTAAGCTCTTAATGAGCAGCCGATTAATCAGGTGTGTCAGCTGGGCTGGAACAAAAGCCTGCGTCCCCTATAAGTCTCCATGACTAGGGTTGGTCACCCCTTCAGTAGGTAGTTAGTCCAAACCATATAGCATTAGAATTTCTATGGCCCCGAAACTACTACTTCTAATGGCTCTCCCAAACCCCACCCTTGATGCTTTTCAAGATGCTATATCTGGCTTGATGAGAGACTGATCCTTTAAAAACATAGAGAAGAAGAAATCACAAGACCACAAGAACATAATGGGCTTAATAATGTCAAGTCTTTATTGGTAATGTGCCATCCAGCAGTAAGGTACAGAGTCAGAGGATAGTATATCAACTACATTCAGTAACTATGCTTTTTGTTTTAAATTCACTTATTCAGTTGTATCATGACAGCTCTAATGACAACAGAGAGAAAGATGAAAGAAGACATCCTTTAAACAGAACCATACAGAGATGCACACACTGCTATAGTCAGAAAGCTGCTGGTGATTTAAGGCATTTTGACAACCTACAGCATTCATTCCATGTTTTTGTTTGTGTATTTTTCTTTTTTGTTCTTTTGTCGGTTTTGGTTTGGCGTGGCGGCACTGTATTCAAAAAAACGGTTTTGTTGTTTTTCGATGAAAAGTTGTCGCACATGCATTTTTAGAAAAGTTTGGCAGTGCTGTAGTAGTAGTAGTAGTAGTAGTAGTAGTAGTAGTAGTAGTAGTAGTGAGGTTTACTTTTTGCAGAGGCGTGTTGCAATGCTTTTCTTAGACACCAGTGACCATCCTCTTGTACAGTAAAGTACAGTAAACATAGCTATTCCAAACTTGTACCCGTGGTAGTTGTAGTACTCAAACTAATACTCGTACACATACTTGTACTTCTGCCAGTTAACGTAATAGCTAACCCAAACTTGCACCTGGGATAGTGGTAAACTAGTATGAACAAACGTCGTACTTCATACTTGTACTTCTGCCAGTTTGCCTTTGTAGGACCTCAAGTATGAATGAAAGAGGCCAAACTTCCGGATTTGACCCCTCACCTCCCTCTATGAGTTTCCCAAGGAAACGTATAGGCTACTGTGCACATACACAAACACATACAACTACAGTACTCAAACACACGCTTAATGCCGTGAGCACACCGCAAACAGGATCTACAACCAACAGCTTTCTGTAGCACAATCAATGGTTTCCGTTCGCTAGGTGAGTGCAGCACGCCAGGGTTGTTGTGTTTCTAAGGCTTAGTGTTGTGGTATGGATTCTGGACGCTGCTGTTATACAATGTGCCTCAGGCATCCGCAATGGCACATATGGGAGATGATTATTTTGTGCATACGATTTCCGTCACACCCTGTCGGATCAGATGCCCATGCATTTGTGCTAAAACGTCATTCACTGTGAATCTCTGGCCGTACGACTGCGCGTATGTCCAGAGAAAGTGAACTTTAAAGCTAGCTTATCTTCTTTCTTTCTCGCTCTCTTTCTCTCTCTCTCTCACTTTCTTTTGCTCTCTCTCTCTCTCTCTCGCTTTGTCTTTCTTTCCCTCTCTCCCTCTCCCTCTTTCGTTTTCTCTTTGTCTCTGTCTTCCAAACTTCTCCCACGTTTCTCTCTCTCCCTCTCTCCCTCTCTACCCTCGATATAACCAGTCATGTCCTGCACAAACTGATAGTCAATACCAAATGGGATGCGTATCTAGATTGATATATAAATGCCCTGAATAAGAACCTTCATCAACATCATCATCATCATCATCATCATCATCTTCATCGTCACAAGCATATTAGCATCAAAGGTGTGTCTAAGTCACATCCTTGGTGGTGCATTAATAGTCTCAAGTCTAGCCTACAGGCTAACTAGCACACACAGCTTGAAATGATCAAATGAGTAAGATACATGGTGGGAAAGAGCAATGGGGGGGAAAGGGGAAGGGACCTAGCGTCCCACTGGTTTCATACTTCATGATCGTGTCGAATGAACGATGGCCCAAGGACAGTCACCATGCAAGCATGAGATCTACATCATGCAGCTAACCGTTGATTATTAGATGCGCTTCTATTACTTGTTTCAAGTTAAAGAGTAGAATAAAGGACATCAAGAGCAATCTTGGAGAGGAACTCCAAAACATGTTGGTTTCTAGAGTGGCGTAATAAAGGGGGGCGCTTTAACCAGTTACCCGCTGTTGTCATGCAGAATTGAGTGGACCGGGGTCAAAAGGCGGATGCGATTGGTTGTGACGAGACGAGTGTGTGAACAAGCCTTTAGATATACTCTTAGAGGTTACGCTCAAGAGTTGTTTTCAGTTGTTTCAAGAGACTTGGGAGTCAGTAATATTATCAGCATTATTGTGACTTACGACAAAATGGCTCAGCAAGACAGCATGACAAGTCATTAGTTTTAACTGTGTGTGCTCCATAAACAAGCTTGGTTTGAACAAGCTCTCACAGATGCTTCCATTCATATTCATATTGTATAAGGTGAACTGACAGAGAATAACAGTTATATGAGCTGATATGTTTTGAATGATTTTTTATTATTTTTTTTCTTCTTCTTTTTTTTTTACCCCCTCCGTGCACAATGACACGCTCGCACACACACACACACATGCCTCCTGGAATGTGTCGAGAAGGAATAACTCATTGCCGACGGCAGTGCACGAAAAGATTACTTTTAAATCACATTGACGCCAGCCCGCGGCTGTACGTTCACACAAGCCCATAGTGAGAGAACGGTCGAGTATCGTATTGTACTGAATGTGCCTATAGAAACTGTCTAGTGCCAGACTGTGTGTGCCTATAGAACCATGCCTCCTGAATGGTGCCAGAAGTGTGTACTGCTACTGTTGTTGTTGTTGTTGTTGTTTTTGTTGTCACAAGTGAGAGAAAGAGGAGAAGAAGTACTGAGGTTGGATAGTGGCGGTTATAGTAGAGTCGGAGTTACGTCGGATTCCTCTCTTTGAGCACCCCTGTGGATAGGGTTGGGGGGGGGGGAGGGGGAAGGAGGGGGGAGGGGGGTAGGGGGCATAGGAGGGGACGGGAGAGGGTAGTAAGGGTGTGTTCTTTTTTAGTTTTTCTGGTTGGTGGGGGTGACGTCGCCGGAGTCTTGCTGCTTCTCCACCTTCTTGGAGGAGGTCACGGTCTCCTCGTACATCTCGCGCTGGGAGGAGCTCTTGCCACCCTTGGCCTGCTGCTGGTCGTCGTCCTGGCTCTCCTTCTTGGAGGTCTTGCCAGAGCTGGTGTAGACGCGGCTCTGGTAGTTGTAGCTCTGGCTGCCAGAGCTCATGCTGGGGCTGGAGTAGTTGATGCCGGTGCTGATGCGGGTCTCCTCACCTTCCAGCAGTTTCCTAGAGAGAGAGAGAGGGAGACAGAGAGAGAGAGAGAGAGACAGAGAGAGAGACAGAGAGAGAGAGAGAGAGAGAGGGAGAGAGAGAGAGAGAGGGAGAGAGAGAGAGGGAGAGAGAGGGAGAGGGAGACAGAGAGAGAGAGAGAGAGAGAGAGAGAGGGAGACAGAGAGAGAGAGAGAGAGAGAGAGAGAGAGAGAGAGAGAGAGGTGGTCAGATGGGTTTTATACAGAGGAGCAATATGGTGATAATGACTACCAATATGTGTTTTTTTTTTTGGTTGATTAAGAATTCTGAAATATTGTATGAAATATTAAAGCAGTCCACTACAAACAAATGTGCTGAGAAGTCAAGTTGTAAATGCTAAGGTACAGAATCCATTATTGAAATGTTATGAATTATACATCATTGAAATGTTATGACTTGACATGAAGGCCTACCTGTATGCAGCAATTTCAATATCCAGCGCCATCTTGACATTCAGCAGGTCCTGGTACTCCCTCAGGTGACGAGCCATCTCGCCCTTGGTGGTCCTCAGCTCATTCTCCAGCTGTGCCATGGAGTCCTGGTAACATTGTAAACAAAGATTACACATACTGTCAGTATGACAGGCTACTAAGCATTCATGTTACTGTACGTAGCCTACTGTACATTAATATTGCTACTTCGGCACATTTCAGTGATTTATACACAACTGGCCAATATAAAGATGTACACTAATTATTCATACACTATTATTAGCAAGATCGATCCCATGATTAAGCGGTTTCTTGACACGAGGCTGCTCCCCAAGATAGTTGCAGCACCACGGACAGTGCCTTTCTATTTTCGCGTGGATCTCGTAGCCCACGCCGAGAGCCACTTAATCCAAATAGAATGGTAATAGGCCTACCACCAAAAGGCTTATTGTAAGGATATTCTCAGCCATAAGCAAATTTGTTACAACAAGAGACCCCACTACTGGCATTGAAAATATAAGCCTAGAGAACGGCCGACTTAAAACTTATTGACATCAAAAGATAACCCGAGCGGTGAAATAGCGTCTCATTATCGCGCGGCTGCCCCTTGAGAATAGTTTCAGATTTCAGCACCATGGACAGAGAATATCGACCGTTGTAATATCCTTTTAATTTTAGTTATGAATATAGTGTAGTAATTTGCTAGCCTAGGCTATATATATACATTTATTATTTGCAAAAATGTCAGCACATTAAATATCGTACTTTATGTATTGCTTTCTTGCCCCAATAACAGCCCAGAGCCTCTTTACGCACGACATGTCTTCGTTAGTCTGAAGTTGTATGGGCTAACTCACAAGTGACACAACAGAAATACTTGGGTGCTCACTGCTCATGTTTTTCAAGTGACAAATATCCCAAATACAATAGCCTTTTTCTTACCTGGTAGCTGCCGAGCTCGACAATGTGCCTTTCTTCCATCTCGTGCAGTTGCCTTTCCAGTGACTCGTTGGTTCCCCTAAGACTCTCGATCTCGATAGTCTTGGACTGCAGCTGCCTCCTAAACTCGTTGAGTTCCTCCCGGCTGGCGCGAATCGTCTCGTTGCTGCGGGTGGCCTGGTCGTTAAGGTCGACGAACTTAGACTTGTACCACTCCTCGGCGGACTGGAGGTTCTTGGACGCCATGGACTCGTACTGACCGCGGATCTCCTTCAGAGCGGAGGTGAGGTCCGGCTTGGCCACCTCCATCTCGACCGACACCTGGGCGGCCTGGATCATGTTCATCAGGTCGGCCACCTCCTCTTCGTGCACCTTCCTCAGGAAGTTGATCTCGTCCAGGAGGGACTCCACCTTCTTCTCCAGGTCGAGACGCACCATGGTGGCGTCGTCCACGTCCTTCTTGAACACCTTGAGGGTCTGCTCGGCCTCCTCCCTGGCCCGGAACTCGTCCTCATATTTGCCCCGGAGTTTCTGGAGGTCCTCGTCGATGTTATCGCGCTCAATCATGATCTGAGATTTTTCCTGGTTCACCTCCTCGAGCTGGGAGCGGAGCTCGCGGATCTCCTGCTGGTACAGGTCGGCGAGGCGAGAGGGCTCGGACTGCCTCTGGCGCAGGGTGACCAGCTCCGTCTCCAAGACCTTGTTCTGTTGCTCCAGGGTGCGCACCTTGTCGATGAACATGGCGAAACGGTCATTGAGACCCTGCATTTGCTCCTTCTCATTGGTGCGGATGATTTTAAACTCATTACTGAGAACCGTGCTCTGGGTCAGATCGAAGTTCTCCAGCGGCATAGGCGAGTAGGACCGGCCGGATCTCTTGTAAGAGCCCAGGGAAGTGCCACTGCTCCGGGTCTGGGAGTGGGACCTATACCCGCCGCTGGTACGTGAGGAGGCATTGGTCATCCGGGATGGGGAGGCTGAGTAACGGGGAGACTCCCCGAAAATCTTCCTGTACGAAGAGGAGGAGTAGAGGTCAGATCCGTAGCTCATCTTGGCGTCTAAGAAGTGTGAGCACAAGAGTGGATGCGTCCCCTTTTTATAGGAGGGCCGTCCCAATCAATAATTAACTTGAGCTGATGGTGACTTTCAGCTTGTCTCACTGCAGATGTGACAGGTAATGGCAACCTCTCATAGAGGCTAAATTAAATATAATAGGTCATAGTTTAAATGTTTCTCAATGACTAAAAGTACATTTCTACTAGATTGATGAAACAATCATCAAGAACAGTTTATAATATGGACGCTACAGCCGTTTAGATGGAACTGTCCGTTTTGGTGCAGTGCTGATGTCAGCAAGAAAGATTGTATCGCTTGTTTCAGCCTCACAACCCCTCCTCAAAGGCTATATCTTCATTAAAAGACTGCTGTTTGATTTCATATTATTAGGTGTTTACAATATTATTTTCATATTCATCTTCATAATATTGGATTTAAGATTGGGCTGCCACCAGAGTCAGATTAGCTACTTCCATAGTTTTATACTTTTTTTCTGTGGGTTTTATACAATGACAGTGTACAGATGCTATAGAGCACTTCAATCCTAGAAGGTGATTTTTGGAAAGTTTCAAAGCTTATTGTAGGGTGGTGTCCCCTTAAGATAAGTCATTAATTAAAGTCACTGTCCTGTAATGTTATAGATAATTGATTCAATTCTACCACCAGTAAATTGACTTGTATCTTGCTGTTAAGGGTATATGTACTAATGTACAAATTGGAGGCTGTTTAGTTTCTCCATGTTTAGTTTATTCATTGGTTAACAACCGGTAGTCAGCCTTCCACAATTGGACGTCTCTTGAAGCATACTAGGCTGTGGCCGTGGTGGTATGATGCTGCCCTCTGTTGATGGAATATATGCTGTATGCACGCATAGGATTTGTGATGATGGGTAGATAGATTGATGGCTGGATTAACCTCTTAAACTATTGAAATTTGATTATTAATTTTCATTATTGTTTACTTTATCTCCTTGTCATGTGTAGTATGTTATTCTGAACTATGATCTGAACATATCCCCATAAAACGTCAAGGTGTTACCAATCAAATGGCAACCTGCTTTTGCATCTGATCATCATATTAATGTTATAAGCAGTTTAGTTTGGGTTTGTTTTTTAGGTGGAAATTAGTCAAACAGGGCATAGAGTTTAAGAGGTATTAAGGCGTAGGATTGATTTTATATGTGGTGGAACACATCGCCGTGGGGTCTGGGGGTTTGGGGGTCCATTTGTTGTGCAATTTTAATCGTATTTCCTGCATTTCTACGCAATTTAAGACTAATGGAATCTATAGTAGGTCATTTAAAGGACAGCAAAAACAATGCAACTATATACATGTATATTACAATAACATTGATAGCACTGGAACAGAGGTAGGCCTACAGTATCATTTGGAATGTCCTCTCTTCAATGTCCAGAATGTAATTATTAGCTTACAAAGTAATGCATTTATTTTGATTATTGAAATAATGTAGTTGATAGAGGGGGAAGCAATTAGTTATGTTTTTAACTTATGGGAAATATGTCCTGAGAATGTCCTCTGAAGGTCCCTAAAAGGTCATAAGCATGTTCTTAAAAGGTCCCAAGAATGCACCCACGAACGACCTGGGGGACGTGAGTATATGCTTGTAAAAACATCCCAAAGGTCCCGGTTTGGTTCCTAATGTATGATATCCTGGAGACGTCACGGGAGTAAAAGTAAAGTAGACACGACTTTAACAAACCTCCCCATGACATGATTATGATTGCTGAGATCTTTCCTTTTTTCTTTCTAATATAATTATACCTACTGAAAGTCAGTTCTCTGCCCCCAATATTGAGCGATTGACATGCAGTTCATGCAGTGATAAAGAAATCGGCCGCGGCCAGCCCGTTGGCGACGTTGTCTGCAATTTCCTGTAATAATACAGTCAACACAATAATATTTATAGGAAATATCAGGGCAATCACGGAGAATCCAAGCTTGGGCCGCAATTCTCAAAATACAATTTTCAGAATATGAGTGGGAGCCATGCAAGGCCGGCGGTGGCTATGTGTGTCTTGCCACCCAACATTTTCTGAATTGTTGATATTCCGGGGGCGTGTTTGAATGTTTAATCTCATATTTGTATTTACTGTAGGTCCATATACTATGTCTATCTATTTAGCGCTGCCCATAGCCACCGCCAACCTTGATACCCCCCCCCCCTCCTACGCCCGCCCACCCATACAAAATCAATGGGCCTTCCAAATTGTTGGTTCTGGCGCTGGGCCTGGAGCCATGTATCAAGTCAAGGAGATTAGCCTAATTATATTATTTTCTAAATGATTGAGAGATTATAAATGCCTAATTCAATAAATACCAGAAGTGCAAGTACTGTATGTAGATTAACTGCATTTTACAAAGGATAGGCTTTCGGCCTATTCATAAAAAAAACCAATTGCACCAAGAAGCAGGTTATTTTGATGTATGTTGTGGAATAAGTAGTATTATTGATATATAAGTTTGAAAATGATAAAAAAAAAAAAATTATATTACCATTTTTACTCTGTGAATAAATCCAAGACATGATATTTTCATTGAACTATGAATGGTGGGTGTAAGCCAGGGGTAAAAAATAAATAAATAACTGATGGCCATCTCCATTTCCACTGATAACAGTTATAGTTGTAGCTTTCATCATGAAGAATGACACGTTGTCCCAGGGTTGTCCCTCCCCTTTTGACCAATAGATAGCAGCAAAACACCGCCCACACCGCTCTGTCTGATAGTACTGTATAACAACAACTGGCAGCAGAGAAGCTTTGCTGAGAATTGCGAAAGAATCATCTCTGCCCGCTAGGTTTTTGCTTTGCTCTTTCTTGCGAAGACATTTACTTTTTCGATTTTTTGCCCCGGTTGGATGGTGTAGAAAGCGCATGCTCAGAATATCAGACGAAACGGTGCAGTTGTTGCTTTATCGAGGAATACAGAGGTGAGTATGTCAAATCGGCCAAAGAACATCCGTTTTTTTGTTCTCCTTTGCAGACAAGCCAAGTCTCTGCTGGCTTGGGGTTTTCTTCAAAGAGCAGGGGAGAAATTGTTTTTGTAACTAACCTAATAGCCCCCCCCTTGTCCTATAAACGTCTCTGGTATGCGACACATAATTGAACGTTATGCTGGCTTTCGAGCTTGCTATGTCTAGCATTACTCCATTTGCAATTACAGTAGCTTACGTTTCAAACCTCTGTGGTTTGACATCTCTTTCTACACAGTTGCAAGCTAGCCAGCTAGCTTGCTGATGTCGCTTGCTGCTAACATTAAGCCCCCGTCGGCGAGCAAGACAAGAGGTGATTCGACAATAGTAATGTCACTGAAGGCCAGCTGTTAGCTTGACAAAAACCCAACGGACAGGTGCAAAACAATAGCAAAGCGACGTTAGCTTTTAGCTAACTAGGCTAAGTTTAAACTTACTGTAGCTGAAGCAAGCAAGCAAGCTAGCTAGTGCAACCCCAGTCCAGGATGCCCCGCTGAACCCAATGGACCGACTCGGTTCTCCTGTCCTAATTGGTCAAATCCCCTGTATTGGGACATGTCACATATATTGGGACATGTCACATATGTCACGTATACGTAATGGGACATGACATACGATTGGCAATATGTTTATGCGTTGTCATGTGGCACAATGTCAAATGTTGAATGTTTATTTGTCCAGGGTTAGCTAGTTTCACTGAGATGATGTTTTGCAATCTGAGAGCTTTGGATGATTTTTAATGATTGTTTTGTAATAGTATGCATTATAAACATGTATTAAAGTCATCCATGGTTAATTGCGAGAGGGACTATATTGGCTAGTACAAAAGTCTGATGTATCACTTTTCCTGATGTGTCTCAGATAAGGTCACCTCATTATAGTGACCCTGTTTCCTTGTTGCTGCTCAGTGAGGAAGCTTAAGTGCTGGTAGAAACCTCTCCTTTACTGCTCCTCAGGCTACTGCCTTGTTGGTTTGTGTCAGTCAGTACAAGTTATGTGACCAAGAATGCTGACCTCAGCTTTTCTCCCGGCCCCCAAGTCTCCCTGGTGATAGAAAAGGCAGTGAATTTGAAAAACCACTGGCCGTTGGATAGCCTACGTTCCCCTGAGACAGAAAATCGTTGAGCTTCCCTCGTCAGAATTCTATGATGCACAACAATGAACAGATGTTTTCATAGAGAATTTCTTCCTTAGGAATACCGGCCTAGTATGACCCAAATCTTCTTCGTGTGATTTAATCTAGCCTAACTCCTCAGTCCCTTGTCTGAAAAGCCCAGCTGAAGTGAGTGATGCTTTAGATTTTGTGTTCATCTCTGGCCTAAGGCTTTTCATTAACACAGCCAGGATGATGGCATTAATCAGGCTTAATTCAGTCACCTGCATCCCATCTTGTTACCTTGTAATGCATAAGAATTGTGTGTGTGTGTGTGTGTGTGTGTGTGTGTGTGTGTGTGTGTGTGTGTGTGTGTGTGTGTGTGTGTATATGTGTATGTGTGTGTCTCAATCAAACAGAGCACATGCTGTTTGATGTTTTTAGCAGCTGTTGACAGGGATTCAAGCTAGGCTTAGGCCCACCATGATTAATATGATTAGGGAGCTCTATTGTTCCATCATTTCCAAAACAAACAGACCGATGTCTGTGCTTGTTGATACAGGTATCATAGAGCCATTTCATGCATTTCCAGTTTGAGGACACTGTTCTAAACTATTCTTACTGTGAAATGCTCCACATACAAGAAGAGAAAGCTGTTGGAAGTATAACAGTGAAAACTTCCCTTTTCTTCCCCCAGATTTTTGAAAGGATATAAAGATGACCACTTCCTGGAGCGATAGACTGCAGAACTATGCAGACCTGCCTGCCAACATGGACGGACTGGCCATGAAGAAGTACCGGCGAGAGGCCTACCATAGGTATGGGTGGAGGAATGACATAATCATAACAATAATAATAATTAATTACATTTATAAAGTGCTTTTTATTGTACAAGAATAATCTCAAAGTGTATAAAAGAAAAAATAACATAATAAAAAAAAGCTATATATATATATATATATATATATATATATATATATATATATATAACCATATCATAAAAGCAGCAGTCAAAGTCGAGGAGGAAGGGTAGGCCAGCCGATAAAGGTAAACATGCCCTGTGTGGGAATAGAGTCACGTGTAAAGCTGCATTCCTTACTACCTTTGGGTTACTCTCTTCTGTCGTTACTCCAGATGGCTGTCAGAGGCTAGATGTTGTCTTAGTGCATGTTGATGTGTACTACCTTTGACACACTTTGAGTCTCTGCAGATTCTTAAAACACATCCTGCCTGACGCGTCCTCTCAGCTTCATGACCGTTACACCGACTTCCTGTTCACCGCAACCGTAGAACAAACCCCAGACATCCATGCCATTGTGCTGTGTGTGTGTGTGTGTGGTCCAGTCCATTGCACCATATAGCTGTTTAAAGCTCCCTGAACGTTGAAATTCAATAAATTACCTGTGTAATTGGCAAACGCTATGTCCTGCTGCCCAGTCATAAAATGGGTTACAATGTTTTGGCAGTCATTTACTCTTTATAATTGGAAATGGAGGACCCTAAAATAGATAGCCTACTGTAATACATTTATCTAATGAGAGGAAAAGCCCTGTAGCTATGGTTGGCTAAATGGCAGGCGGGGGAGCGGGGGAGGGTGGGGCAGAGAGAATTTGACCGACGTGAGTGCGATAAACTTGTGGTGTGTTGTGTAATGTTTAACCCCACTAAAGACAACTGTTGCCTGGAGAATTGCTGTTATTACCATCGCATTACATAACCTTTGTACGTTACAGCCGGCCCCTGAAGCTGTCACGCATGTTGTCATTGTCCACTCCGGCATCTGTCAATCACAATCAGCCAGCTAGCTAGGCTAGGCTAACCCCTCTCACATAGGAACGTCTTTGAACGTTCCCTGAGGTACAACATTGCTCACCCTTTGGTAATGTATTGATATCTAAGAACAGTTTTGTTTTTCGAGATCTAATAGGTTTTCTAGAGATTAGAGTATATTTAAAGAACAATATCGTTTTGTACAATTGCAGTCCACCCAAACAGTTTACCACCATTTGTCACACTCAGACCAGCAAAAGTTATGCCCCATGAAGATAAACTCTTTTTCGGCGCTGCTGTTCAATGTTTCCATGAGATAAGAAGCTTGTGGAACAAATCTGGCCCTGATTTATCGCAGTGTGGTCTAAGGGATCCTCTTTTAGGCGTGGGCAGGTCCACGCAGGCTATTTGAGGCCGAGGCTGTAAGCGCGGGCCGATGTCGAAGGCTGACTATCTCACACACGACGCTGTTCGCCACCCACCCTGCGTCAATAGTGGAGAGTTTAAAAAGGGACACGGCTTGCTTGCTCGCTCGCTCTTTCCTCGACATTTATGACCGTACTTCACCTCCACTCTAAAAGCTCAAGAAAGAACATGCTGGAAATGCGGTGCTTGCAGAAGGAGGGTCTTGTTCTGTGCAGTAAGGGGCCTAAGAAGTCCCCTCATTTGTTGAAAGCGATAGGCCGCCCACCTTTGTACTCAACGGTTTTTCGGTGCTGAGAACACAACACAGTACAATAGCACTCCCACATTCCAGCTGATTGTTATCAGTCAAGACTACAGACCTCAACTGAGCATTTAGCAGTGGTACCACCACACTTAAAGGGATACTTACACCAATTTTGAACACATCACCTCCAATGCGATACCAGTGTCTATATATGTGAAAACAGCGATATTCTGCGGTCTGTCTTCAAAAAGATAAGACAAAAGGTCCTAAGGAAATTACCCCCTTACCTCCCCACTGCCTGGAAACTCATCGTAGTTTGTGAAAATATTTTATTTAATCCATGGCGACGTCATCGGGGGAAAATTCCTTTCCATTTTCGACCTTTTCTCATATCTCTTAGACTACAGAACCTAGAAAATCGCTGTTTCCACATAGATAGACCCCGGCATGGTGCTGGAGGTAATGAATGTGATGTTCAAAATGGGTGAAGTGTCCCTTTAAGCTTGCATTTGGCCTGTAATTTATCTTCTGAAAGGAATAGGGAGAGTTAACACTAGCAGGCGGTAATAAGGCTTTTACTGTTTTACTGTACATTAAATTATGCTGACTCAGATTTCTTAAAGAAGGGAAAGATATTGTAATGTTCTCCCTCCCTAGTTAACCAGGCCTTGGTAATGTAATGACCAGTGGCTTGGGAGTTGGATCCGCTGCTTCCACCTGACTTGATTGTTCTGGATGTCTTTGAGGGCGAACAAACAACACACACCCCGACAACAACACTGACGACAACAACAACAGAGAACGACACAGAATGGCCACAATCATTTTTGCAACAAGTCAGAAATGTTTTTGAATGGCAAGGAAGCAAAGAGAGGGGTGGGCTATTGTTTTTGCGCTATAGCTGGCTGCGTGTTACCGGAGCGGGCTAGGCCAACGCGGAGTCAATTACACGTTTAATCGCGCTCAGAATGCATCGTCAGTCTTCCTTCGGGCAAAGCTCTTCCTGGCAACTGGTTCACTATGGAGCGGCAGCAAGGTATGCCAAAATGTTGGCCATTTAAAACGTTTTTTTTTTCCCCCTTTGTGGACAGGAAATGGTAGTCGTTTGGTGGGATCACCCAGAGACTGGCTTTGGTTTTGATTTGATTGTTTTAAGCTTGTCCACCGTATGTGAGTTTAGGCTTATAGGTCGATGTATAACTGCATTGCAGTTGTTATTTTTTTAATCTGGATTTGGAGTGTCCATGTTGGTCGCATTACGCTTGAAAATAACTGAGTACATTGACTTGCCTGAGGTAATAATGAGTGATGGACCCTTGACATGTAGCAAACATTTATTGATGATCCTAAATCTTTATTATTTGTTATTCATTATTTAGAGGGCTACATGTCTTTGTTTTAAGAGTTGTTAGAGTTTGTGAAGAGTTTAAAGAGTTGGAAGTCGACAACATAATTAGACACTATCATTGTTACTACAACAGTTACTGTCGTTTGTTCTAATGCTGTATTAGCCATGTTGCTAAGCTAGCTATGCCACCGTACTGTAGCTAGCTGGCTAGGGAAGCTGAAAGCTGTCCCCGACTCCCTAGAGACAGCAGGATCCAAAGTGTCAGGCAGGCTTTATGTAAATAATGCCGACCACTCCTGACACGCAGGTCCCCCTGCCACCCACCGTGATATACGACCGGGAACATTTGAGCTGCCTCTGGGAAAACAGCCTAATGTAGGATTGCCAGGCTTTAACCCAAAGGCAGCATAGGCAAAGGGCTTTACAGGCATTTAAAGAGAGTCTATGTGAGACTGTGAGTCTAGAGCTCAAAGGCCGACGTGTTTACCATGTGGGTGTTAACCCCATGTTCTTTTCCTCCGACTGTTTTCTGAGTCGGACGTTGGAAGTTCTGGTTATTTGTCAGTGTTTTTATCTTGGGGCGTCTCCCCTGTTATTACCTCTGAGGCCTCCGGCACATTATTTGGCTGGTGTTCCAAATAACGTCTTAACAATACATTCACACATGTCGATCAATAACAGATTTGTTACAGTTTGCTATATTTCAAATGAGACCTAGGTGTTCATAAGGTGTTAGTTACACTGTAATGGCATGTTGCAATTGATTTATACCTTGACGTTGTTCACTTCTTCTTTTTCTGTGTAGGCTAGTTGTGGGCTCATGCAATGGGATACCACACACATTACTCAGCTATCTCTCCTTTTAGCAGAGAGAGAGAGTGGGGGAAGTGGCTGTCAAATCATCTTACTGGTTGTCTTCTCTGTTCTCTCTTTAGGGTGTTTGTAAACAGGAGCTTGGCTATGGAGAAGATTAAGTGCTTTGGCTTTGATATGGATTACACTTTAGCAGGTAAGTGCAGTGGCAGCTCCCTCCTCTTCCCTCCTCCTCCTCCTCCTCCTCCTCCCCTCCTCCTCCTCCTCTTCCTCCTACCCCCCCCCCCCCCCCCAATCGCTTTTACAATGTAGGCTAAGTCAGCTCCTGTTGGCATAGCAACTCGTCAGCCGTATTGATTTCTCTCTTCATTGCGTGTTGACAAAGCACACTGGTCAGAACAGGGCTCACGTGTCACCTGATGAGGCCAGACGGGCAAGGGTGGAGGTGGTGGTGGGGATGGGGGTGGTGGGGGGGGGGGGTGGTGGGAGCAGAGACGATGGAGAAAGGTGATCCGTCCATCAGGTAGAGAGATAGAGGGGGAAACAAATTGTCGGGATCTCTGAGTACTTTGGGGGTTATTTGGTCACTTCGGCTATTGACGTCCTTGGAATTCCTGCAGTACTGTAAACAGAACCCCCATGACCTCACGTGTAAAACGCAAAGTTTCTACTGAAGCTTCCCTTTCTAGTTGTGTGCTGTATGGAGAAGAGTTTTGTTTACTTGACACTACTGCAGTTTCATGGTCTCTAACCCTAACCTAAAAATACCAACTACTGGGTAGCCTGTAGGCTGTTTTATCAAATGACGAATGGGTGTGTTGTCCATACGCCAGCCTTCTACATCTCTCTGCAATAACAAATACATTGGATATCCTCCCCTCAGTGGTGTGTGACCACCTTGGCATCGTCACCACCTTCCACCAAAACCAACACATGCGCCAAGACACGGTTTGCCCCCCTCAACACTCAGCTGTGACTCAGCTACTAAGCAGTGTTGGTAATTACTCTATAAATACACCCTCCCTCCCATCTCTTTCCGCCCATCCCTCCCTCCCTCCCTCCCTGACTTTGAGAAGCAGGTCATGTCTGACATGCTAGTAGGATTGATGGCTCCCCTGAGACTGGCGATCACTTGTACCCAACCCAACCCCCGGGTGTAGAGATTTTACGGACGCTCAGCTGTTGACATGTGCCTCTTTATGGGAGCCCCATAACCAAGTGATAATGTTTACAAGGCGCGGGGCTATCATGTCGCTCCACGCCGTGGTCCCAGGCCCGTCTGTTGTTGGCTGCCCATTAGAACCAGGGTCGTCCCAGTCGTCGGCTATGTCCACGCCGGCGACACCTTCGGACCTCCTGCGGTCGCCGGGGGGTGAGGGTTGGCCTTGGCCGAGGCTGGGTCGAGGTCGAGGTCGGGGTTGGGGTTGGGTTGTGTTGTGTTCCATTTGCGGTTGAAACAGGCACGGTCGTGTCAACACCTTTCAGCGTGTCATTAAGACATTGATTCAAGATGTCAGCCGTCCAGCTCGTCGACTCGAGTTCTCCTAGTCTGAAAGAGAGGTCGGTTCGTATGTGTTCCTGTTTTGTTGTTTTTGTACAAAATGGGTCCTTTTAGAATCTTGCGTCTCCGCATCCGTAGGCCCGTATGACTAAATGTCAAAGCCTGCATTAGTCGCCCCACTACCCACTACGCCCCACTCAAATGTATCATGTGAAAGGGCAACGGTTGAAATCCAGGCCGTCTATCATTGACTCTGTTAGTCACACAGCAAAGGTCGGTTGATGATGACAGCTCCGGTGATGACAGACTTTGGTGGTCAACTCTGTTGACTGACTCCCCACCCCCACATCGCCGTGGTAACCAGATACTCCCAAGTGTTTTTTCGGCCACATCTGTACGTGGTGTTCTGAAACCACATCGCCTAGACTGCTCTGTACCGTGGGCCCAAATGTAGGACACACACACACACACACACACACGGTTCTACAACGGAGACACAGTTTTTGGCCTCGTTTTTTTGATTGCATCTTCGCACTGTAACGGTGAATGCCAAGCCTCTCGTGCTAATTGATGTTATTTTGACAAGGTGTTCCTTACTAATTGAGATAACTGACATCAGATACAGACATAACAGCTTGTCAGGAAGCAAGTCCAATTGAAGGTATATATAGAACATGTAGATATGTAGGACAGTCAAGTCAAAATATGGTCTATTTACCGGTTCATACGTCTTAGTGGAAGGCTGTTGTTTACGTGGTCTGCAGAGAGGGGGTATACCTTACATTTGGTTCTAAACTGACCCCTGTCGCCGCCCGGCTGTAAATTCTAGCCTGGTCACAGCCACCCAGCACCCCGCCGTAAACCACAAGTAAGCACTTCAATCTAGGGAGTATAATTATCTGTCAACGAGTGGAGGTAACGGATCCCCAAGCCTCGAACGGCTGCAACTCTTGCCAAGGAGAAGTGCGTGTGTCTGTGCGTGTGTCTGTGTCTGTGTCTGTGTCTGTGTCTGTGTCTGTGTGTGTGTGTGTGTGTGTGTGTGTGTGTGTGTCTGTGTCTGTGCATGTGCATGTGCATGTGGATGTGCGCGTGTGTGTTAGCTGTCAGTGGAGAAATATGAGAGTTTGTGTACAGGAGTGCTGGGCTCCCAGTAAACCACACAGGGGGGGAACACCAAGGACATTGCCAAGCAACAGTAGCCCACCTCTCCATACACGTACATGGTGCTTTTATATTGCTGTTTGTCTACTGTATAATCATGTGTTGGTTTTGGTTGGGTGTGCACGGTTGTATATCTCCCGTGGTGACAGTTGTATATCACAGTGAGCGTTTTGCTTTTCCAATTTTCTCACCAGACTCACCATTTTAAATGGGAGAGTGTTGACGGTGCAGCCGTCGGAAAGCGCTGACAGGGGAGTCGGTGCGGGTTCCACCGACACACAGAGACGAGTGCTTCAAACGGGAATTTCAATGGATTTAAAAAATGTTTTATAAATAGATCATTGCTCAACACTGCTCACCTGTGAAACGCTGGCATTCAAAACCTCTCCCGTGTTTTCATTTTGTGCAATGCCTGCGTGTCGGTTTGGAAACAATAGCTCGGTTGGAGGAGGAGGAGGAGGGTCATCACATGCCATCCTGAATTATTCAGACGGAGCCTGCAGCAAAAAGTTGCGAGGGGTGTGGACTTGCTTGCAACCAACAGACAACACTTTTTACTGCCTGCTTCCCCAGAATCTCAGTGGAGAGATGAGAGATTAGCTTTCCAGTAACCCATAAAGCGTGAGCCATGTGAAATAGGGACAGTCTCCTGCGGTTATGGTGTTATTTTGATGCAGTACCTGACCATGGGCAAACTGCCTGACACACTTTTATATAGATCGCCTTTATAAAGCCTTGCCATTTATCAAGCGTGTGTGTGCATGTGTGTGCGTATGTGTGTGTGTGTGTGTGTGTGTGTACATTTGTATGTGTATGTTCGTGTGTGTGTGTATTTTTGTGTGTGTGTGTGTGTGTGTGTGTGTGTGTGTGTGTGTGTGTGTGAGTGTGTGAAGCTAGCCAAAGCTGTCCAAGGTCACCATGCGGAGAGAGAGAGCTCTGGGGCGAACCAAAGAGAGAGTGATGATGGGAAAGGTGACGGAGGGGAAAGGGACTCTCAAAATAGGTTTCTTTGTAGCGGCACAGAGCTTAGGGAAATGAAGGAAGGGATAGGGGGAGGAGAGGGGAGAGAGGGAGAGAGGGAGAGTGAAGGGGAGGTATGGAGGGAGGGCTATTTGTATGGAGGAATCTGGCGTGGCTGTGGCTCCTCTGGGCTCTGTGCACTGGGCGCTGTGCCCATACCCCCCCCCCCCCCCCCCACTCAGTCAGCTAACAGGGACATGATGGGAGATTTAAAACCGCAAAATCCACACACACACACACACACACACACAGTCAGATACACACACACACACACACACACCCTGTCCCACAAAACTCGCAGGGACGCAGATGTTTGACCATTCCTCCCACATGCGGCCTCCTCATCCGCCAGCTCCTCTCCAGTGGCCTGAGTGGACCTAACGTGACCCTTGGTGAAAAAACAACAACAACACATCCCTCCCTTTTTTTTATATTAATAACATGAGACATATCCTTCATGCAGTGTCAGTTTGCATTTTAATCCACAGTTAGCCCTCCCCCCCTTGGACATACTGTAGCAAGCATCCCTGATCCTCTGTATTTTTACCCGTGCCCCTGGCTTGGTTTGCTAGGCCCGTTTCCTGGGACAGGAGATCTGGCTGTGTGTTGGATGTGCCCGGGTGCTTTGGGTCTTTGTTTCTGAATGTCATTGGTCTCCATGGGCCTCATTAGAACGGGTGTCAAACGCTGAGCCACTTCTTTTTCCAAAAGGATCCGGTTTCTCTGTGGATTAGATCACAGAGACATTCAGGCCTGTGTGTGTGTGTGTGTGTGTGTGTGTGTGTGTGTGTGTGTGTGTGTGTGTGTGTGTGTGTGTGTGTGTGTGTGTGTGTGTGTGTGTGTGTGTGTGTGTGTGTGTGTGTGTGTGTGTGTGTGTGTGTGTGTGTGTGTGTGTGTGTGTGTGTGTGTGGCTGTGTTATTAATATCCACAGCACATTTCAGACACCGTTACGTACTGGGAACATATAAACATGTACACTGTACATTGTTTTCCAGTTGAGGGTAAATGGGTTGACATTGATTGATTGAGAATACAGTGCTAATACATTCTATTTCATACGTGTATTGAGAGTAAACTGTTTCTTCATGGCATTCTCTCAATTCACAGAAAGGTCCATTGAATCAAACAGGCAAAAAAGATCTGGCAATTCCCCCCCTCAATATATGGTTTGACGAGGTGTTAATATCAGTCAATAATCCTACAGTGTTCAATGTCTGTGTCCTAATTGTGTAATTTTGGTTGAATTATGTCTTGAACGTCTGGGTGGTTCTGTTCCAGTGTACAAGTCCCCTGAGTACGAGTCCCTGGGTTTCGAACTGACGGTGGAGCGCCTCGTCTCCATCGGTTACCCCCGAGAGCTGCTCAGCTTCGTCTACGACCCCGCCTTCCCCACCAGGTGAGCTCCTCCTCCCACACCACACCGCACCGCATCGCTATGGCGATGACGTTGTGATCATAGAATTTCAGTTCTAGAACTCTTATTTCTTGAGTGGTGGCTTTGGGTCTGGGAGCTTAACTACCCAGCGACCCAGACCCTCCACTCTCCCATTCATATATTTTGTATTATATGTTTCGTATGTGGAATGTATTTTGTGTATTTGGAAAAATAAAAAAACATATATGAGTATAATGCTCATTAAATGAGTCGATGAACTCTTTATATTTTCTGTATCGATACTTAAATAAGTGAATAATTGTTAAACATGAAAGATTAACGGATGAACTTGTTTCTGCGTCTCCCCAGAGGCCTTGTGTACGACACCATGTATGGCAACCTGTTGAAGGTGGACGCCTACGGAAACATCCTGGTCTGTGTCCACGGGTTCAACTTCCTACGAGGGTGAGTGACCCCAACATAACTGTCATCCTCACCCAACATACTGTACTTCCCCTTTAACCATCCTCACCCAACATACTGTGCTTCCCCTTTAACCATCCTCACCCAACATACTGTACTTCCCCTTTAACCATCCTCACCCAACATACTGTACTTCCCCTTTAACTAACATCCTCACCCAACATACTGTACTTCCCCTTTAACCATCCTCACCCAACATACTGTACTTCCCCTTTAACCATCCTCACCCAACATACTGTACTTCCCCTTTAACTAACATCCTCACCCAACATACTGTACTTCCCCTTTAACCATCCTCACCCAACATACTGTACTTCCCCTTTAACCATCCTCACCCAACATACTGTACTTCCCCTTTAACTAACATCCTCACCCAACATACTGTACTTCCCCTTTAACCGTCATCCTCACCCAACATACTGTACTTCCCCTTTAACTAACATCCTCACCCAACATACTGTACTTCCCCTTTAACCATCCTCACCCAACATACTGTACTTCCCCTTTAACCGTCATCCTCACCCAACGACCTTCCCCTTTAAATATCATCCTCATTTAAAGGTGTTGACCCCCCTGTTGATGTCGGTGACATTGTGTTTCCTTGTCTTTCTCCAGACCTGATATACGGGAGCTGTACCCCAACAAGTTCATCCAACGTGACGACACAGAACGCTTTTACATTCTCAACACCCTCTTCAACCTGCCAGGTACTACAGCAGGAGCAGGGTTAGGGTTAATACTACAGTAGGGTTAGGGTTAGTACTACAGCAGGAGCAGGGTTAGGGTTAGGACTACAGCAGGAGCAGGGTTAGGGTTAGGACTACAGCAGGAGCAGGGTTAGGGTTAGTACTACAGCAGGAGCAGGGTTAGGGTTAGGACTACAGCAGGAGCAGGGTTAGGGTTAGGACTACAGCAGGAGCAGGGTTAGGGTTAGGACTACAGCAGGAGCAGGGTTAGGGTTAGGACTACAGCAGGAGCAGGGTTAGGGTTAGGACTACAGCAGGAGCAGGGTTAGGGTTAGTACTACAGCAGGAGCAGGGTTAGGGTTAGGACTACAGCAGGAGCAGGGTTAGGGTTAGGACTACAGCAGGAGCAGGGTTAGGGTTAGTACTACAGCAGGAGCAGGGTAGACCGGTGGAGAACCCGCTCATTGGAATGAATGGAACGGAATGAGGAACGCTATCAAACTGTTCTGATACCATTCCTCATTCCATTCCATTCCATGAAGTATGTTGGGTGAGGACGTTGATGACATTTAATTGTCTCTCCAACTGTAGCGCTCATTGTATCGCGTGGAATGCGGAACGGTATCGAAACAGCTTGATAGCGTTCCTCATTCCGTTCCATGCATTACAATGAGCCTGTCCACTGTCCTACAATGAGAGAGACAATTGAATGTCATTAACATCAATTAAGAACAGGTTTTTTTTATATATCTCTGTCTGATCTGGCTCTTTAATGACAGACAGGTTGTGACTGGCGGAGGTGAGCTCTTAAGGCAATGTGCCTAAACTACATGATGCACTGGTGCTGGGAAAATAGACCAAGAGCTGTGTCTGCTCTTCACGTGTGTGACTTTCTGCAACTGAAATAGGCGGGATTTGTTTTGTTCTAGACTATCAGTGAAATCTGCACTGTATTGTTAAATATGATAATGATGATAATAGTACATTTTTATTTCTTTACTATTTAGAAAAAAAAATGTAAGTGTCTTTCAGAATGCACAAAAGACACCGGACAGTACGTAGTGAAACCATATATTTCAATGAGCGTATGAACAACTGCTTTTTCCCCTCACCTTTCTCCACAGAGACCTACCTCTTTGCCTGCCTGGTGGACTTCTTCTCCAACTGTGACAGATATGCAAGGTAAGAAACCCTAGTCCTCCCTCCCTGTCCTATCACACTGTACACTGTAAACAGACTTCCTGGATGACAATGACACGGCGACAATGACAAGCCAATGATATGTCAGAACCCTGCAGCACCGGGTGGGTCCAAACTCTCACAGCCGTTAAACATAAACAATAAGGAAATTCATTACTGAGGCCTAGTCCTGATAAGATAACTACGGTTCAATAGAACCCTCTTATTGTATGTACTGTACTATATCTTGCCATAAACAGGATATTATTTAGCTACTGTATTTAATGATACGTTTATTGATTATTGACTTTTGCACTAATCATATACCAAGATTGCATGGAGTAACTGTAGAATTTCATATCTCTGATTTCCAAATGTGACAAATCAACCTGTAATGACTAATCAGTATAGCAATAGCATGATGTAATATCTGAAGTAATATATACATATATATATATATACATATATATACCCCCTCTGATCTAAATGCTCTTGTCGCTCGGGGTCTGTTTTCTTCTTAATTTGTGTGTGATCTGGAATGGATGCATGTCCTCTGAACCACCTGTTGGTCTTTTAGGGGGAGAAAGCTTTCCTGTTTGGCTGGGACACCTCAAACAAGGGAAGACTATCCCATTTAAAAGCAAACAAAACAAACAAACAACAACAACAACAAAAAAGCATGTTGTAAAAAAAAAAAAAAAAAAAAAAAAAAGTGGCCAGCGTGTAAATCCCTGGCCGATCCACTGGCTGTGTGTCTGTCCCTCTCCCCTCTCCCTCAGCTGTGAGACCGGCTTCAAGGACGGGGACCTCTTCATGTCCTTCAAGAGCATGTTCCAGGACGTCCGAGACGCCGTCGACTGGGTCCACTTCAAGGTAAAGCCCGTCCAGTAGGGTTCTGATACTCTCAGAACAGGACACCCTGACACAGACACAATACGACACAACATGGTTATTCTACCTCCACCAGCCTCCACTGGCATACTTGTGAATAGCGTCACAAAGGTTAGCAATGTCACGGCGATGATTGACATAATATAAAGAACGAAAGAAACCGTTTTCTTTTAGTTTTTGTTTTTGTTCGTTGGTGATGTGAGTAATTTGTAACCCCTGTATCACCCGTCATGGTGTCTTTCAGGGGACGCTGAAGGAGAAGACCGTAGAGAACCTTGAGAAGTATGTTGTGAGAGATGTAAGTACAGTAAACGCACACTGACATTGGTTGTCGCTCCTTTACGGTTTGGCCTGTTTTGGTGTACAGTATGTACAGTACCAGGGGAGCCTGCTGGAGCCTGTCCTCCCGTTCCCACCTCCACACAGCTTCCGCTGGTATCGACTGACCTTCCAACTCTGACAGTTTTGTTTTTTTTCCTCACAAAGGGAAAGTTGCCACTTCTCCTGAGTCGAATGAATGAAGTAGCCAAGGTGTTCCTGGCCACCAACAGTGACTACAAATACACACACGTGAGTGTAGTTGGTGTACTGACTAGGTCCCGATGGTTACACACATACACACACACACACACACACACACACACACACACACACACACACACACACACAGAGACAGAGACATAGACAGACAGGAGTGTACACACAAACAAAAATGCATACATTCTCTGTGAAGCATT
>NC_139676.1:7769475-7802865 GCF_951799395.1 Argentina silus
GAGTATGGCCCCATCACCCCACTTCTCCTTCTCTCTTTCTCTCCCCCCCCTTTCTCTCTCTCTCTCTCTCTCTGTCTCTCTCTGTCGAGGCTACCCCAGCACCTGGCCTGCCCTGCTTAGCCGTGTGCGTGTGCGTGTGTGCGTGTATGTGCATGTGCATGCCTGCCTGTGTGCCTGTGTGTATATGTGTGCCAACGAGCCAAAGTCTAAAGCGTTGGCCTCAGTAGCCTGGATGATAACTGGGTTCACAGATGACTATTTATAAACTGTCTGAAGCCCTTATCTCTCCCCGACGCTCCCTCTCTCTTTATCACCCTGATGACACTGTCCTTTCTGTCCCTTTGGCTCCGTCTATCCCTCACTCTCAACTTATCAGGCTCTCTCTGTCCGTTTCCCTCTCTCTGTCCTTTTTTTGACTTACTCTCAATTTATCTTGTGACCCTCCCCCCACCCCTCTCTCGCTCTCTCTCCCTCTCTCCCTCACTCCCTCTCTCTCTCTCTCTCTACCTCTCCCTCTCCCTATCTCTCTCTCTCCCACTCCCTCTCTCTCTCTCTCCCTCTCTCTCTACCTCTCCAGGCACCTGGACAGCAGCAGTAATGAGAGACCTGACATCAGCGCGATACAGAGAAGGGTCAAGGTGCAGACTTTATACACATGTCTCCATAGCAACGGAAACAGCATATTCACACATGGCCCCAGAGCACTTACAGTCTAGAGAAATACATATTTTTTTTGTCTAAAAATAAAATAAGTCATACACTCATTAAACACTTTATTAGGAACACTATTAATACTGGGTAGGGCCTCCCTTTGCTCTTTATTCAGAACACTATACTAATACTGGGTAGGGCCTCCTTTTGCTCTCAAAACAGCCTCAATTCTTTGTGGCATTGATTCCACAAGATGTTGGAAACATTCCTTTGAGATTCTGGTCCGTGATGACATGATTGCATGACGCAATTCCTGCAGATCTTTCAGGTGCACTTTCAAGCTGTGAATCTCCCGTTCTACCACACCCCAAAAGTGTTCTATTGGATTCAGATCGGGTGACTGGGAAGGCCACTGAAGAACACTTGAACTCATTGTCATGTTCACAAAACCAGTTTGAGACGACTTTTGCTTTGTGACATGGTGCATTGTCATGCTGGAAGTAGCCATTAGAAGGGTAAATTGTGGCCATGAAGGGATGCACATGGTCAGCAACAATACTCACATAGGCTATGGCATTCAAGCGATGATTGATTGGTATTAACAGGCCCAAAGTGTGCCAAGAAAACATTCCCCACACCATTACACCACCTCCACCATGAGAAGGTGTACAGGTGTTCCTCCACCATGAGAAGGTGTACAGGTGTTCCTAATAAAGTGTTCAGTGAGTTTAAGAGTGAACTCACTTGAGCAGTCCCTCATTCATATCCCAAAACATTTTTCTTCTAAGAACCCTGATATTGGCTTCGATGCTGAAATGAATACACTTGTTTCAATGTTTCGATAATCAGGAATCATCATTCACCTCACCAAAATAGATCATAGATCTCCCATCGATCTCTCCCCTAGAGGAAATACCTTTCAACAGTATTTCATTAAGATGTTGTCTTCTGGTAAACATAATTGTGTCTGAATGTAGTTTGTGAACCCAGCGTGTCCTTGTCCTTCAACAGAAAGTGACCCACGACATGGACATGTGCTACGGGATGATGGGCAGCCTGTTCCGCAGCGGCTCCAGACAGACTCTGTTTGCCTCTCAGGTGATGCGCTACGCTGACCTGTACGCCGCGTCCTTCATCAACCTGCTCTACTACCCCTTCAGCTACCTCTTCAGAGCCGCTCACGTACTGGTGAGTGTCTGGAAAATCAACCTCTAACCCCCCCTCCCCCCCCCCCCAACAACCCCCCTGGTCCCTAGCCCAAATCAACCCCTAGACCAAACCAACACCTAGCCCAAATCAAGCCCTTAGCCCAAATCAACCCCTAGCCCAAATCAACCCCTAGCCCAAATCAACCCCTAGCCCAAATCAACCCCTAGCCCAAATCAACCCCTAGCCCAAATCAACCCCTAGCCCAAATCAACCCCTAGCCCTCTGATTGGCTGGATGTCATTTTCATTATTTCTTTTTTATTATTTCTCTTATTTTTGTACAAATATCAAATGTTTTTATCAGTCTTCTCAGGTTGTTTATGGGGCAGGGGTAATGGCTAGAGGTTGATTTAGGGTTTAATCTTAAGTTGCCTATTAGTTTCTAACCTTACCCCCACCCCTCCCCCCCTCTCTCTCTCTCTCTCTCTCCCTCCCCCTCCCTCTCCTCTCCAGATGCCCCACGAGTCGACGGTGGAGCACACCCACGTGGACACGGACATGGAGTCACCGCTGGCCACACGCAACCGCCACTGCACCGAGTGTAAGGTCCTGGACTGCAAGAGGAGTCAGCTGACCCGCTCCGTCAGCGAGATCAAACCCCCCAACCTGTTCCCCCAGACCCCCCTGGAGATCACACACTGCCACGACGAGGACGATGACGAAGAGGAGGAGGAGGAGGAGGAAGAGTAGCATCGCGGAGGAGGAACCGGAGGAGAGAAGGAGAACCCAGGCGAACCAGGCTTGAGTTCTTTTGTGTGTGTTTCAACTAAGGGAGTTCCCTTATAAAGGGATCAGGAGCGGAGTAGGTGTGAAATACAATGGGATGGGATGGGGAGTGGAGGAGGGGGATGGAAAGTTTATGTATAAGAGATTTATATATAGAGATATTGAGATGCTACTTTTTTTACTGAAGATGTCTGAGAATATCGGAATGAGAACGAGAGGTTCATGCATCTGAGAACTGCATAGCATAGCGACCGTGCTGCTTGGTTCTCTCGAAAACTCACCTTTGGCCCCCATATACTTTTAAAATTTTAAGTTCACGGTTTTCCTTATTTTTATTTTTATTTTATATCGGTTTTACAATGAATAAGAGAAGGATATTTGTGGATTCTTCTTTTTGTTTTTAAAAAGGTGGACGGTTCGCTCTGTTGATGAATCTGAATCTGTTCATGTGTACAATACCTGTGCTGCATATCTTGGTGTGTCTCAGACTAAAACGCACTTAAAGCGTTAAAAAAAAAAAAAAACATATATATCACACACTACTTTTCTTTCGTTGACCTTCTGGTCTTTTCTCCTCGCGGTGACCTTCAAGAGAATCCACATCTCTTTGCGTTTACATTGTGAACCATAATGTAGGCATTTTTCCATACAGTGGTTTGAATGTGAAGCTCCCGAGGCTAAGCAATAGCCTTCCTTCAACAGTATGCACATTATTACCCTATATTGTTTTGTTTTTTTCTTTGCTGTTACGCTCTTTGAAATGAAAAACTGTTCAGCCCTTTTTTCTTTCTTTTTTTTTTTGGTACGGCGATGAAAAAGAATGTCCGTATTGTTATTGAGCAACATGGGAATCGATGGTCCAACTTTTTTTTATTTTTTTTTCGTTTTCATGTTGTTTGTTTGTTTGTTTGTTTTGACATTTTTCGGAGCGCAACGTTATTATTGATTTGTTGTGATTTTTTTTGCAAGTCGTATCAGTGCGTATGTACGTCTGGTGTCTCTCTCTGTGCTCAAGTAGAGTTTGCGTCCGGAATGATTGTAACCTGGGGGATCCATTCTACTGGACTAAAGCACAGCGTTGTGTACACATGGGTTACACAAAGCACAAGTCTATTTGTGGACGGCTGTGTGGATGTGAACACAGCTCTGTATGTTCATATGAATCATGCTGTCTGGTGTTTTGGAGGGAGGGGAAGAAGCACCGGAGTGAACTGTCGCAGGGGAGGCTGGCGGAGGTAGAAATCGGAAAGACGGGCCCATTGTCATGGAATAAGGAATGGTATCAGACGCATTTGTGTTTGATACCGTTCCTCATTCCGTTCCATGCATTACAATGAGCCCGTCCTCTGATTTCTACCTTCACCAGCCTCCCCTGAAACTGTGATAATTGCTATGGCTATATTCAACTGACATTATGAGATGCAAGCATTGTTACTAGGCAACTGTGAGTACAGGGTAACAGAGCTCTATAGCAACAGTGTGAACTGTCACGTGATGCTAGCTGGATAGCTAGTTCACTAGCTACAGTACATAGCTGTGTAAACTATGGAGAAACAATGGTGGCTGTATAACTCTCCCATTGGATCACACTGTACAATGCAAGACATTCAAACATGCATACACCTTTTCTTTCCTCGTTCTCCTGTACACACATGCAATATTAAATCAACCTGCAACATAGTTACACCATGTGCAGCTAACATGCAGTATTGTAATTTTTTCTTCTTTTTTTTTTTACTAAAGCTTGGAATTGTTAGTAAGGCGTGATCTTGAGTATTACATTGTGACTTAAAACAATTATTTTCTGGAGAACTATCTTGTTTAACTCTCCCTAACCATGTAGTCCCCCCCTCCGCAGTACAATCCTGGAGAACGTAGAATTCTATAGTTATATTTCTATACTAGAGAGACTCCTGCAGTGTGTAAGTGGCCTTGGCACGCAAAGAGAAGAGTACCAAGACCCCAGGGTCAGCCTTGGTGTCATGGTCGTTGGGAGGAATGCATAGGCACCAGACCGGCCGGAAGCATTAACACCTCGGTCTTAGGCCAGGTGTTTGCATATCTGCCTCCCCCAGAGAGGTCAGGGTGGGCCTGGGAGCAGGGCCTGGGCTTAACAGAGTGGTGGGACAATCCTGTGTAGCCTAATGACGAAGAGAAGCCGGCACACAGAATCTTCCTGCTTTAACTCAGGAGCATCGAACAGATTCGAACTCCGGGCTTTTCTTCATTATTTGATCACTCTGTTTTGGCCAAGTACCGGTAGATAAGTTGAGGATGTGCATGTCTATGTTTGGATGGCTAATCGGATATATAGCTTAGCCTTAGCTGGCCTATGATGCACTATGGCGGAATGTACCTGTGCAGTATTCGTTAGCTGGGAGTTTTGGACCACTTTTAAGGTTAGAAACACTGTGAAAGGAGTCCCTGCTAGTATCCCCCACCCAGGGCGACGTTCACCATCTCCAAATGTTTGTGTTCAAATGGGAATGACAGTTATTGCCATGGCCTTTTTAACATTCAGCGAAATGGGACTAAAAAGTTTTGAGCCTAGTGAACGTAGCCCAGGTCTCCCTAGTCTCCCACCCCTCAGCCATCTCCACAGTATACCCCATGTGCCCTTGTACCCAGTGCCGGCCCAATCTTTTATGGGGCCCTAAGCGAGAAAAATGTCTACTCGGGGTGGGCCCCCTAGTGGTTGGCGGCCCTGCGCGCAGCACGTCGTTTGCATCTGGGGAGAGACAGCACTTCTTGTACCCCGCGGGGGCGTAGAAATACCTCTTCAAAGCTAATGGTATGCAGTATGTAATTTAGGACAGGAAACTGCCTTGAGGATCTGGTGGAATGGGATTTTTTTTATTAAGTTGTATTTTTGCAATAACAGATGTACGCTGAAATTCTGTGTAAACATTCTTATCATTTGATTTTTTTAGCCGTGTACAGTAGTTTTGTAGACGTTTGATTGGTCCATTGATTTGGGCCGATGAAGGGAAGACCTGATTGGTCTGTTGTGTAATCTGGTGGTGTCAATTGAGAAGGAGTGTTGGTGAGTTCAACTGGGGATCTTTATAACAATTTAAGAGTAGAATTTGTTTAGAGGAACGATAATAGAACGGTTCAATATAGTGTTGTTTTTTTTATTACTCTGTGAAATGTTTGTATCCTAAGTATTGATTTTGGATAACAATAACTGGAAATACAACACTTGAGGCAGCTGTAATTCCTCCTAATGGTTGATTGGGCGTTTTTTTTTTTTCGTTATTTTTTTTCCTCATTTCTGAAGAATTGACAAAATAAAGCTTGGTAGTTGAGAAAAATCTGAAGTCCTTTTCTGTGAAAACACTTTACAAGCCATTATTTTGCGCGACTCATTACAGTGCATTATGCATGTGTAAACTAATAGGGCTGGCCAATGCAAGCAAATATGTCCAGGTTGTTATGGTATGGCTAGGCTGCTATGTGAACAACGTCCCCTCAAAGTGAGAAAGCTCTGTTTGAGATTTACAATGTTGCTTCATAAAGTTGCACTCAGTATATAGCCTTGCTGATATGCTGATTTGGGAAATGTGAAGAGCATGTGCTGTATGTAAATTGCTTCAGAAATGGCAACTTTTTATCAATGCTTTGGTTTATGTTTTTCTTAAAAAAACTTTAAAAAAACGATGTTTTTCAAATTATCTTAGTTTACAACGTTGTAAATAAGCCTTTCCATTTTCATGTCTCGGAAGAGAATTTCCTTAAATTCTTCTTTTTAATTTTTCTTTTTTTTCTTTTTTTCCCTACGTCATTACGGTCGTATGGTATTTTTGGGTTTCAGAAACGGTTTGTTTTCCCTTCAGCAGCTTCAGTGAGTATGTCTGAGCTAAACCTGGTGAACAGGCCGGCGCAACCAATGACATGTTTTCGTTATTATGACGTTTCGTTATCCGATACGTTTCCACAATCGCAGACAGAGGGTGCCAAATACTATCATACATTCAGTTATTTTCACATTTTATTTTGTGCATGGTCTTTGTATGTTCCTCAGAATGTTTTTTTGTTTTGTTTCCAGAATTATTATACAAAGTGTACATTTGGGAAATGACATTTACATGTACAATAAAGCTAATTTTCCATAATAATTAATTGTGTGTCCTGTCCCCTTCTGTTGTCGTGCGTATTATTTACTATCGGTCTAACAGTTTTAACAAGTTACATTTGACATATTTCAAAGTAAATTGAAATGGCAAGAAAGTCACATCCAACATTTATGACACCACATCATAATCCATACATTTTAGCATTGGCACTATTGACTGCTGTGCAACAATCAGCCATTTCCTACACGTTTGTGGATTAATGCCTTGATAAAGGAGAAATCTTCAGTAAAAACACTATGGGAACGGTCAATGTGTTGAATATCCACAGAACAGTATTTGTAATTGTCCAGGACATGTAGACGTTGACACAACACACATAGGGGGAGAACACGTTGGCATTTCCCTCCCCGTCATATATGGAGGGTTGACATTTGGGTGTTGAATATACAATGCAACCAGACAGACCTTTCTGTAAAAATGTATACTAACATCAGTACACTATCAGAACTCAATCATACAGGGGAGGCTGTTGGAGGTAGAAATCCGAGGCCAGGCTCACTGTAAAGCATGGAATGGTAACCTCCGATTTCTACATCCACCAGCCTCCCTTGAGATCATCATATGGAATGGTCAAAGTCCACGACTCAAATACATTAGTTCCTCTTAAGGAGGAACACAGATTTAATCACAACATAGTTTTAAATGGCATTAATGCACATACACATACATACTGTAAATCCATGGTGACAACTACAAAGCGAGCGTTAGGTACAGTATATATTTAACAGATGAACCTTTAATGCAGAGATTCTGTATAATAGGAAAGGTAAAAGTCAGATACACAAATATATTTCAATCTACTTATAACAACCTAGTGCTATAGGACCTAGATAAGTTCTTCTAGGTGACGTCACACAAGCAGGCTGGCACACGCACACACACACACACACACACGTGCATGACATGTTTATGTAAAAGGTCAAGGCGTGTTTGCAGCAACAGAATCGTCTGACTCAGCAAATCCTGCTGTAATGCAATTCAGCAATGCTTTGCACCGGCGGGTTTTGCGATACGAAATTAAAACAGCCAAGTATATGAGAACCTGCTTCAGCTGATAAACAAAAGCCTTATCGCAAATTAAGGCAAGAAAATGACAGTTTGATATAGAAATCTTATTATGTATGATTTATTCCATTCCTCAAAATACCTCAGGAACATTAAGGTAAAAAGCAATTACTGATAAAAAAAAATAAAAAAAAAGTTGAAAGGAAGGGCTTTATCTTTTAAATAGAATAGAAAATTCTGCCATAAAATGAAATAGCTCCTGATACAGTAAAGGCTATTAAGGTGACTTTTCATTTCCTTTGTGTCAAAAGTCCAATGATGGAGCAGTGAGTCTGTCGTAGGGCGCACGGGGGGGGACAGGGACAGGGAAAGAGAGAACATATTCCAGACTAAAAGTCTTTCTGTTAATCATTCACTTTTTATTGTACCGCCAACCACCAACCAGAGAGGATATAGGAATGCTTTCTCCAGGTAGAGGGATGTGACATCGTGTGGACAAAGCACAGACAGTATTTATACAGTAGCAGCATCAGGATAGACATGGAGCAATACAAATAATGGTAGAATGGAGAGCGAGTATGGATAGTATAGCACTTTTTCAACGGGGTCGTATCGAGTGTGAACGGTCTAGAGAAGCCTTAGCCACTGATCTACGGAGAGATCTCTGGCCTTAATATGCAGTTCATTGGTGATGGGGGTTCTGTTTGGAGTAGAGGAAGTCCTCAGAAAGAGGGGGGGGTAGGGCAGAGAGAGAGAGAGGGGGGGGGGGTAGGGCAGAGAGAGAGACAGAGAGAGAAAGAGAGAGAGAGAGAGAGAGAGAGAGAGAGAGAGAGAGATCAAAAGTTGTAATCTCTATTTTCAGTTAGGTTTCATTTCCTGCAAACACTCAAGTCACAGGTGCAGACTGGGCCATGACAGGACTCACTAACATGACAAACTAAATCCCAGGGATAGTCGTAAAAGTCCTTATGGATAGTCATATGTCCTTTTAGATAGTCACATGTCCTTTTAGATAGTCATATGTCCTTTTAGATAGTCACATGTCCTTTTAGATAGTCACATGTCCTTTTTCAGCAGTTTCACAAGAACACTGAAAACCCTGCAGACAGTGCTGTAGACTCATCTCATCGTGATGAATGAGAGAGCTCTTGGAATAAATTGTCGTCTAAAAAGGAGCTTATTTTTCTCGTCTCAGCCTAGGAGAAGAAGAGTGATCAAAGTATATGATGAAGTATACAATCTTATATATCGCTTATCTCTGGAATGATTGTTCTTGCAGAGCAGAATTCACCTGATGCATAGGAACACTTACAAGTAAACAAATAAAACAACAACAACAACAAAAAACAATATCTGGTCAATTTGAGAAAAGTCTTGTTATGTAAAAAAAAAGAAAAAAAAACACCCTGGTAGGAAAGTTACCAGCCCGTTTTAAGAACTTGTTCAATCTTAGTAGCTCAGAAATATTGAGATAAGAAAAGAAATAGCGACCACCAGTGGTTTAGAGTAGTAATTACTTAAATACTGTGTTATTCTGCAGGAAATATCATATCTAGCTTTAGGAAGCAGATATCACAACAACGATCTATGATGACGACAAACTGCGTCTTTATACTTCATGTTAAGAGCCAGTATCAACAGATCGTTGATCATGAAGGTCGGATTTAGATAAAACTATCAAAACGCAATGTTACACAATAGCTGCAAGAAAAAAACAACAAGAACTCAACATTCACCCAAGGGAATAAGTTGCACTTGCAGTAAATGTAGTCAACCGTTAACATTTGCTTTACAGGCATTTACACCCGCCCATAATTTCCCATGAGGCAACTTATAACATGTAAGGAAAATGATACAATACATAGAAATGATAAAAAAAACAAAAAACAAAGAATAATTTGTTTACAGGCGTAGAATAATTGTGAAAGACATAAACAATTTGTGGCTAAAATACATTAGTAGGTCTATTTCATAAGATTGTACATTCATACATTCAGTATATATTCAGTACATCCAAAGTGATAATTATTTAATATTTTCTTAAATTTTCTGCTAAACTTATAAAAATACCTACAGTATGATTCAAGTCATGATTCAAAGATCAAATAGCTCAAGTAGCAGTATGCTACGCTAACTAGCAGAGTGAACAACTTCCTTACATAGTTAATACACAGTAACATTTGTGTGTTAAGGTTTTTAGCGACAGTGTCATATAATAAGTCAATGACAGTAATACTTTGAAAAGTTATAAGTGTAAGAAAGCACATAAATGTGTTAATTGGGCAATGCTTCCACCTTCAAATGTTTCAGTTGGCAAAAGATGGTCAGCAGCAAAAACACAGCCATTTCTGTTTATTCCCAGTTATGGGAATGGTGAATTTAAAGGGGATTCAGTGTCAAAACAGAGACAAGCTTTCAGTCCAAGCCCACACAGACCTATTCAATCAAACCCTGTAGCCGGATATCCGGGGTCAGTCAAAAGTAACATCGTGCCACAAGGGAGCATGCTCAGATCATTCTGCAGTTGAGTTTCTCTTTGTTTCACACAGTAAACATTGTTTCATTGACTACATGTTCGTATCCAAACACACTCTCACAAGGCAAGAAGAATGCTATTTTTCTCTGACCCGAAAACCCTGGAATAGTTTGATTGAAAAGGGCCCATTACTCAAAGCTCAACATGAGCTGGATGTGACTGAATGTAGCATGCCATACAAACATGCGTGCGCACACAAACACACACACACACACACGCACATGCACACGCACAGACACAGACACACATACACACACACACACACACACACACACACACACACACACACACACACACACACACACACATACAGACACACACACAAACACACAGTGGAAAGGAGAGTGCTGTGTCATGCTGAGTGAGTGTCATTCAGGGACATAAGTTTAATGTCGAGGTTGCTCTTGTGAAGTTCATGATGCTCAACATGTTAGATGAGGTCATTAATACTGTGCAATTATCAAGTTCGATTATTAATAAAAAAAAGAAGGAAAATAAGAGACATACTTCCACATGCATAAGTGCCTAGCCATCACTGTAATAACCCCCCCCCCCCCCCTCCCCGCCAATCCCTAAAACGACAGTCGTCTTAAGACTTAGGTCTGGATTGTGTTAAGAATACTAACCGCCATGTCAAACAGCATTGAAATAATATTGAGGTCAAAGGGGTGATATGATCATTATGTCGTCAACCACAACAGAAAAAAACTAACTGACTTAGGACGGTTTCGCTTGCGGACAGTTGCAACTCAGCATTTTTAAACACAAATATACACATACATACATACAGGACATACATACATACAAATATATCTGTGAATTTACAATACAGTGATTTTTTTTTTTTAATTCATAATCATCATCTCTTAAATAAACGGTGTGGTTCATTGCACTTTGTTAAAATAATTAATATGATTTTTTTTAAAGGCAATAGTGTGATTTTTAAAAAGGTGAAAAAGATACTGTACCATAAGCCTGATTTAGGATAATAGTAAAAATAACAAGATCTGTAATATACATCTGAAAAAGACCCTCACCTATACAGTACATTTCCATGAATGTATGTGTAACTATATATATGTAACATGTGTTTGATACAACATATACACACACAAACCTGTGTTCATGCCCATGCATGTTTGTGTGCTGGTATATATGTCCTATCTGTGTCCACACATACATATATACATACATATATAAAATAAATAAATACACAAAAACATTCTTGGTTCATGGTTTCCTTCAAAGCGGTATTTGGTACAGTCTTTGACTAACCATTTTGTCTGCTTGCTTGCGTGCGTTTTGAGTCCTTCATCAACAGTCCACTGTGCCTCCCTGAAGAAGTACAGACGGGAAGATGGGTATGTGTGTGTGTGTGTGTGTGTGGTGTGTGTGTGTGTGTGTGTGTGTGTTTGATTGCATGCGTACTGTATGTGTGTGTGCCAGTGTGTGTGTGTGTGTGTGTGTGTGTGTGTGTGTGTGTGTGTGTGTGTGTGCGTGATTGCATGCGTACTGTATGTGTGTATGTGTGTGTGTGTGTGTGTATCCAGGGGAATGGTGGAGGGCCAAAGTCTTTGGCCAAAGGAGGGTAGTTATAGGGGGGAACATGCACACGGCTGTCCGTCTGTCCGAGAGTCACCATTATGGAAGTGGATGGATTGTGCTAGGTTGGTCCAATACACCCTACAGGGGTTTCCAGGGGGTTTGGGTGGGTGAGGGTTAGGGTTAGGGCCCAGTATAAACTACCCCATAGACCCCTTCCCCACTCCCCCTAACCGGTGTTCCAGGGCTGGTGGGTGGGGTCGACCCTGCTCCCCCCCCCCCCATCCCCCCTTCCCCCCTCTCTGTTCCTCCAGACTCTTCCATCGGGGTGGTGGGTGGGGGCGGTATAGGATGGAGGTTAGCGGTTTAGGACCCCATAGGGAAGGGGGGGGGGTGCCTCCCCCCCCTCTCCCCCCCCACGACCACCGCCCCTTGGCGTGGGCTAGATAGGGCCGTCGTTGTGGGCGCTGTGGGTGTGGTTGGCCTTGTTGTGGCCCACGCAGTTCTGGTTGAGCAGGTGGGCCGCCTCGTTGGGCGCCGGCGTGGCGGTGATGGTGGTGGTGGTGACGGCAGCGGTGGTGGTGGTCTCCACGCCGTCGTGGAGCTCCGTCAGAGTCAGTTCGATCTTGGTGTACTCGCTGTCCGTCGACTGGGGCGTCTTGTCGATGCGCGACGCCATCAGGGCGTTCTGATACTGCTGACGGGTCACCTGGGGGACGACGCCGTCACATGACAATGGTATCAGGTGACAGGGATATTGGATGACGGGCGCAGGACATAATGACATAATGCTTTCATTGCCGGCTAACGCTACTGGCCAGATGCTAATCTAGAATGACAGAATGGCTGACTTACCGACTAATACAATTGACCGATCGATTGAAGGACATTGTGTGTGTGTGTGTGTGTGTGTGTGAGTGTGTCTATGTGTGCTTTCTGTGTATGTGTTTTCTATGTACAGTATGTGTGTGTGTGTGTGTGTGTGTGTGTGTGTGTGTGTGTAATATGAAGGATTATTAGATTCATCTCACCCAGACACTTGACAGAAATATGGTCTGTCATAGAGTGTGTGTGTGTGTGTGTGTGTTTCTGTGTATATGTGTGTGTGTGTTTGTGTGCATGCGCTTGTGTGTGTCAATCTGTATCATTTGTGCATGTGTGTGAGTGTGTCTATGTGTGTTTCTGTGCCTAGCCGTGTGTGTGTGTGTGTGTGTGTGCTACCCTGCCTTACCCTGATGTACTGCAGGTCGGAGACGGCCCTGACGGAGTAGTCCGGTACGTAGATCTGCAGGAAGGCGTTGAGCTGGTTGTTGCTGCTGCCCAGCGTGGGCGTGATGGCGTCGATGCGGTCGCTCCGGTTCAGAGAGTCGGAGTGGTTCAGTCCAAACGGCCGCGGGGGAGACTTGTTCTCTGCACAGAGCAAGAGGAGGAGGACAGGAGAAGACATTTAGACCATAGCACATCTCAAATATACACACACACACACACACACACACACACACACACACACACACACACACACACACACACACACACACACACCCAAACCGACACGACATGGCGCAGGGCCTGGGACAGAACTGTGTGACCCGCAGGCAGCATACACGCCTGGGTTTATCCGATGGTTGCATTTGCTCACCCTATGTCTACGTATCCATAATCTAGATTTCATCTATATTCATGGACGGATCAAACGAATGGTCTCCACACCTTTATTGTTAAACACTACACTGTTTAACTACACTGACAAGGTCTTTGATTAAAAGTTTCCGTGACCTCCCATTAGTTACGGTACCCTACAGATCCCCTTAATACCGCATATGGAAAATGAAACTTAATACATACTACTTAAGTTAAAGCTTCAGACAGCTTGGCTTGGGGGGCCTGCCAAAGGGTTTAGAGTCGGTGGTCTCGAACGATGCTGCTCCCCCCCCCCCCCCCCCCCTCCGATAGAACACTTGCTCTTTCTTTAATTAAACTCAGCTTATGTTTTCCACTTCTTAAAGAAGCCGAGTAAAATAAAAAAGAAAAGGAAAAAAAAGTCACACAACAAAGTGGAAAAGGCTGGAGCCGTTAATGCCGCTACTCCAGGCAGGAATGTATGTAATCCCGGGTGTTGGATGTCTGTAGAAAGCAGTGTGGCCCCCTGATGCAGTAGGCCAAGGGCCTGGCATGTGAACCCTGGGAGATTTGTGCTCTACTTTCTAGGAGCTGCGAGTCTTCCTGCAGGGGGCTGTAACTCACGGCCTTGTTTACCGAGTCAGGGGGTGAAGGGGTTAAAAGGGGGGGAAGGGGCCTGGCTCTGGTGGTGGAGGCCAGGCTTCACCCTGCATGGGGCCTCTACGACACTATTCACTACACACACACACACACATACACACACACACGCACACATGCACGCATGCACACACACATACACACACTAAACACACACACACACACACACACACGCACGCATGCACACACACTAAACACACTAAACACACTAAACACACACACACACACTGCAGAGAAGCCAAAACAAAGGTAAATCACGTCACAGTAAACATTCAAGCAGATAAAAGCACGGGAGTACAGCACAGCTTCATGCATGTTAACACATAAACATGAACCACAAAGACGATACTCTAAAAGGCATTAGACCCTCCTAACCAGGGGGGTCCAGCGGCAGCACTATGTCCACCGACACACCATGCAACCTTAATGAAGAGCAGTGCCAACACACTAGAGTTCCATGACGCATACAGTACATTCATCCTTGATAGACAGATGGTGGGAGAGTGATGTTAGATGAAAGGAGAGATGGAGAGAGAGAAGGAGGAGAAGAAGGAAGGAAGGAAGGAAGGAAGGAAGGAAGGAAGGAAGGAAGGAAGGAAGGAAGGACCATACCTGGAGATCCTGCGAGGGACTCCGCCCTGCTGACCACGAAAGTACGAGACAGGGAGAGAGGGACTGGAGGAGGGGAGAGGAGGGAGGGAGGGGGGGAGGGAGGGAGACACGGAGGGAGAGAAAATCCGTCACTCGAAGGAAGACATAAAGGACATTGTCCACAAATAAAAGACGGTGTGTGTTTCCGTCCCAAAAGTCACACACTTTATACCATTCCTGCATATTAAAAATTGAAAATAAAATAGGAATGAAAGAATTTTTTTTTTTTTTAAAAACATTTGCTCTGATGTTCCATAATGCCAAAAGAACAGAGTGATCTTTTCCTGTGCTGAGCAGGGTGTAATTCTCCCCTCTCACCACCAGGTGTCTCTGAGATCCCACAAGTTTAGCACCAGAGAGTTTGTGAATGAACAGAATATACAGAGGCTGCGTCATAAATAGGGACCAGGGGAGGCTGGCGGAGGTAGAAATCGGAGGACGATTGTAATGCATGGAATGGAATGAGGAACGGTATTTGCATTCCAATCGTCCTCCGATTTCTACCTCCGCCAGCCTCCCCTGATGGGGACATACAGTATGACAGTGGTTGGCACATGCCACGTCTCATTCAATATGACACACATTTCCACAGATTTACACGTTTTTACCTGTTTCCTCAAAAATGAGCTATTTCCTGCAGTTAAAAACAGTCATCCAAGTCCTGCACGTCCATAACTATGATAGGAGTCAGGGGTCAGAAGATTTCAGACAACCAATGAGGATAAAGTGTAAAGGTGTGTGTATTACCTGGAGAGGCAGTCAGAGCCATCATGCCATAGGAGGAGAACGCTCCGGCTTCAAACTTCATCCCCTCCTTCCCCGCCTCCACCTCCACCTTCCCCTGAGGAGGACACCATGTACAGGGAGAGAGGGAACCAGGTCAGACCAGCAGACAAGCGTTATCACATACTGGAGCTATTACGTAGCTATTACATAGTTATTTCATAGTTATTACATAGCAAATACATAGTTAATACATAGCTATTACATTTGAGCCAGTGATTAAAGCATACTGCATCAATTCACACTGAAGCTGAACGAATCTGGATCTTATTTAGATCAAATGGCCGCAGTGTGAAAAACATAAATAGTCCGGTCCCAGCCCAGCTCCAGCCTTTTTGATCCAGACCCTGCCCTGACTGACCACACAGACCCTGCCCTAGCCCTGCTAGACCCAGCCCTGCTAGACCCAGCCCTGCTAGATCCAGCCCTGCTAGACCCAGACCCTGCTAAATCCAGACCCTGCTTGACCCAGACTCTGCTAGACCCAGCCTTGCATAACCCAGACCCTGTCCCAGCTCTGCTAGACCCAGCCCAGTAGACCCAGCCCTGCTAGACTCAGATACAGCCCAGTAGTACCAGACCCTGCCCCAGCCCAGTAGACTCAGACCCTGCCCCAGCCCTGCTAGACCCAGACCCTGCCCCAGCCCTGCTAGACCCAGACCCTGCCCCAGCCCTGCTAGACCCAGACCCTGCCCCAGCCCTGCTAGACCCAGACCCTGTCCCAGCCCAGTAGACCCAGACCCTGCCCCAGCCCTGCTAGACCCAGACCCTGCCCCAGCCCTGCTAGACCCAGACCCTGCCCCAGGACACACAGACCTGCAGGATGAGGATGAAGTAGTCCACGGGCTTGTTCCTGTGGAAGAGGTAGTGCTCGGGCGCCCGCTTGTTCTTCTCATCATACTTGAGGTCCTGGATGACGTTGGGGTGCTTCAGCAGACGCAGGAGGATCTTCTCCGACATCTGCACCGGCCCGAACGACTCCACCTCTGGAGGCGACGACACAGAGAGAACCACAGCGTAAGGACCACAGAGTGAGAACCCAAGCATGAGAACCACAGTGTGAGAACCACAGCATTGAGAACCTCAGTGTGAGAACCGCAGCATTGAGAACCACAGCATTGAGAACCACAGCATTGAGAACCTCAGTGTGAGAACCACAGCATTGAGAACCACAGCATTGAGAACCTCAGTGTGAGAACCACAGCATTGAGAACCACAGCATTGAGAACCTCAGTATGAGAACCACAGCCTGAGAACCATTGCTTTAGAACACACCAAACACACCACACTTCTATAAGATGCAACTATACAATACAATAGGCTTCTAATATACAGTACAATGAAATACATTCCACCACAATTCACTGAAAACGAAACTGAAACGAAACCGAATGTCTGTCATTCAATATGCACCAACAAAGCCCTCAGAAACCTCCACTTCTGATTCTGCCGATAAGAACTTAATTTATGTTTTAACTTGTTATCTTGGCTTTTATTGCTTCTGTCATTTTATTGTTTTATTTCACTGCTGTTTGTTCAAGTAAAGTGCTAATCCATCACACTCAAACTTCCCAACAGAGGCTCCCTCTGCTTCTTCCAACATCCTATCCTGTTTGCTGATAGGCCGAGGCAGCTCTCCCGAGGGACCAATCGGGGGCCCTGACCCCAGCGGTGGTGATATGTGTGTCAGCTTGCTGCTGGCTCTGCCACGGACTGCAGGGGCCTTAATCGATGCTTAGCAGCAGCTAGGTCAAAGTTCTGGCCAAATCCAAGGCCCAAATCATCCGGTGCTAGTCGGCCGCTTCCCTGCATGTCAGCCTTCCCTTCCCAGGGCAGAAAGGGGAGATTTTTCACATTTCTCTCCAGCCGAGGGGGGAATGCAGGCTGTGTCTGTGTCTGTGAGAAATCCACCGACGGGCCAGACGGTTGGAAGTGATGTCATTGTGTGGAAACATAGTGTAAACAAGAGGAGTGACAGTGTTTTTTTAAGCTGCGGCTCCGATCGCAACTTGTAACCCCGAGTTCATGACACGCAAGCAAATAGTCGGCCATGTCTGCAAACATCCCGTGCTGCGCTCCCGGGAGGCCTTGCGCCTCCCCTTCTCACACACACACGCACACACACACACACACACACACACACACACACACATGGGTGCACACACACACACACACGCACGCACGCACACACACATACATACTAATTTCAAAGACACACTCAAATATACACACTAACAACACACACAAGCCCCATTCCACAAACAGTCTCGCCAACACACACACACACACACACACACACACACACACACACACACACACACACACACACACACACACACACACACACACACACACACACACACACACACACACACACACACGCTCCACAGTCAGGGTCTGAGTGCACACTGGGGGAAGTCAAGCAGCAACGCAGCACACTTGCCTGTTGCTAGGAAACGCAGGGTAGCCAGCAGAAGCTGAGGTGATATTTTAACCTTCATTTCATTGTCGTTGGGCTTGAAGGCCGAGAAATCCTGCTTCCTTTCCCGATGGGTGATTTTCTTTTTCGTTTTGTTGTCAGCTGATGGGAAAATTGAGGGAGGAGGGGGGGGTGAGAGGGGACCAAAAACTTTTGAGGAAAAGGGTAACAAACTTGGCCAGTACTAGCACTAGCTTAAGGGTGAATACACTTCAGTTACTCAAGGCTTTTCATCTATTCCTACAGTAAGTACAGTACAGTAAAAACAATGACTTGCAATAAAAAAGTAGTAAAGCTTACACATTCCTAAGATTGAAAAACTAACAAAAAAAACAATATCATGTATCTACCGTCACAACATGTACGTAAAGTGTTAGTGAGATGTCTGGCACCTACTGTACAAGTCTGTCTCATCCAGGATCTCCGACTTGATGATTTCTTCAATGACGTCTTCAAGGGTTACGATGCCAAGCACCTCATAGAAGGGGTCGCCCTCCCCCTCGTTGTTTACCCTCTGAACTATGGCCAGGTGAGATTTACCTAACAACACACACAAACACACGTTTCAGAGGTTGTAAAGCAGGGGTCACACTGATAAAGGGCAGAGCCCTCCCTCCTTCTTAAAGGAGATATAGTTAGTTAAAAGCACACACACACACACACACACACACACACACACACACACACACACACACACACACACACACACACACAGACACACGGTTTAGTCAATTTAGGCACACACATATTAAGCACACACATAACCCACACAGTAAATACTTGACAATATGTTTTTTGTTACAAAAAATATATTGTACATACAATACATCATCAATATATCATATAACAAACTATTAAATCAGGATAAATATGTCCTATGTTAACAATATTTAATGGAAAGTATGCAAACTATAAACAAACTAACTCTGTATTCATGATGACACCATGACATAATGTCTATGATGTCATGCTGTAACAGACAAACAGCCACTGATCCAAAAGACTGGTACTCTGTATCGATCAGAACCTAACCCCAACCAGCATCTCAGACACCAGGAACAAGACAATCATCTCCCCCCAGTTGTCCTCAGGAAGGAAAAACAGAAAAAAAAAAAAGAAGCCCCACATCTGCTTTCCCAGGACCCTCCGGTGCGTGCGCCGTCTGAAAAGCCCCTCCGATGCAAAATACTGTCAACCAAAACGTTAAACAAATTCTTTGCCTTTTCTCAGCTTGTGATCATTTAAAAGGAATTTTCCAGAGGCCCGGGCTAATATTAGCCCCGCGAAATGAAGTTTCCACTCGGCCCCGGCCGTATTCTCACCGTGCGAAGCTGCCACCACGAGCGGCTATGTGATCAGATCGTCTCAGAGCTGGTCGTTAACATGCAGATAGGGCATAGCTCACATATTAGAGAGGCTCTCTCTCTGAATAGAACTACAGGCTCGCTCTCTCCCGAATAGAACTACGGATCCATCAATGCTTCGCTGTCGAGATGCACTTTGTTGTCACTCTTGTCATGGCCAGTTTGCAGTAGAGAAGCACAGGACACAACACAGACACACAGCCATCAGGGGAGGCTGGCGGAGGTAGAAATCTGGAGGACGGGCTCATTGTAAATGCATGAAATGGAATGAGGAATGGTATCAAACACGTGTGTGAACGGCATTCCTCATTCATTCCATGCATTCCAATGAGACTGTCCTCCCATGTCTACCTCCGACAGCCTCCCCTGATACATCATTGACCCAAAGGATTTGTGTCACTTTTTGTGCATAGCATGGGGGAAAAAAAGTGTTGTGTTGCAGTTCTAGTACATCCTCCGGGCAGGGTGAAGGCATGACATCACCAGCCACATCTTTAGTAGGTTAGCCAGGTGTCGGGGGGGGATAAGAAAGATAGAACATGTCAATTGTGCCGTGAAGCAATCAGGTCGAGTCCTGGAGCAATTACTCTGAACCGCCCCGAGGGACTGAAGGACCAGGGATACTGAGGTCCGTAGCGTCAATGGTGAGGTGATGGGAAGGTCTGTGTGTGTGTGTGTGTGTGTGTGTGTGTGTGTGTGTGTGTGTGTGTGTGTGTGTGTGTGTGTGTGTGTTAGCAGGTTTTTGATGTCACCTGCTCCTCTTCTACTCTCTTCTATTCTTTAACAAAGAGCAGAGAACCAGCTCAGGAATGTGTGTGTAAACGTAACCTCACCTCCCCAACACAATACCACCCCCCTGAACTCTGTAAGCCGGGCAGATCTGATCTGATAAGGAAGATCCGACTAAACAATGTTCAAGTGACAAACACACACACGCACACACACACACACACACACACCGTGACCCCCCTCCCCCTCCCCACACACACACACACACACCTACACCTATACAACTACACCTACACACACACCTTGACCCCCCCCCCCCTCCACACACACAGACACAAACACGCACACACACACACACACACACACTCTCCCTCTTATTTATCTCCCTCTTGACAAAGGTCACTCCTAAAAATGCAATAAATACAGTATGTTTTTATCTATCTCACTTCAAAAATCTCTTTCAGTCGCCAGTAGAAACATGGATGTTTCTCTCTTGTGTGAGTTATACGGTATAGTCTACTGCAGCAGGGGTCAAGCATCCTAAAAGACCCCATGAATCATATGACTTAAATACAGACCCAAAGGTCATCAGTCCAAACAGATCAAGAATGACTCGCACCAGAACTGAATGGGAAGCTGGTTCATGGAAAACATGTTTTTGCGGCTCCAAGTGTTTTTCCTAAGGGCTTAAGTCTCAACGGAGTCAAAATAAGGACACAGATTTCACGGTTTTCAAGGACAAAATTGAGATAGCATATTTCCCCTGAGGACACTTCTCCACGCTTTCCATGAAAATCATTTAACATTTTTCATGTAGTGTTGTTTTTCTCAAACCGTGGCGTTTTTTCCACTGACCGAACTCCATTTCATACGGTACCTGCATGTTTCAGTGCCTTTAAGCACAATGAGAGTCTTTCATTTGAAGCTGAAAAGCACTTGCTGACAGTGAAAAAGCGATTAGTACTTCCTCAAACATACCAGAATATCAGCCTACAGAACAGTCTGAGGCGGTACCCAGGTGTATTCTATCAGTGCGGGACTTTATTCGGGACTTCATTCACCAACATACACACAGACTTTGAATCTCTCTCTCTCACACACACATACGCACGCGCGCACAAACAGTCAGACACACACACGCGCACACGCACGCGTGCACGCACACACACACACACACACACACACACACACACACACACACACACACACACACACACACCCCACACACACACACACATGCACAGTAGCCCGGCTCCAATCACATCTAGTCCCACAAGATGACTGCATAGTTTCCACTTTCCCACAAAAAAAACAAAAAAAAGACACCGGAATGACAGAAAAAAAAAGGCGACTAATGTGTTCCGTAAATACGCTCAAGACAAATACACGCTGTTTATTCATAGCTCCTTGGCTGCTATAATTACTGTCCACTCTGTGTTAGAGGGAATGAGGTAGAGTCGGAGGGTGACCTTCTGGACCTTTTGGAGTCCAGATTTTGGAGATTGGCAGACGGCCTTGGAGAGAGCGTGTCTTTGCGAGGGCTCCTGTCTAGGGCTTCATAAGGCCCAGCGGTATACATCTGGGCTGTCTGGCTCCGGGCTAGAGAGCAGGCGGAGCGGGGGGGACCAGAGGACACGCGGGACCACTTCTGCAGCAGAGGAACGAGACCAAAGATCGAAACTCCTGGGATGCACATCAAAACAGGAGACAAATGCGTGCAAACGCATGCATACCACAGCGTCCGCGCACACACACACACACACACACACACACACACACACACACACACACACACACACACACGCTACAGCAGCATGGAGGATGTGGGGGAAGGGTCCCTACGGACAGGGTCCCCCCACAGACAAAAGCACGCAAAGACAGGACAAACAATCTGCCCGTCGCCTCACAGTAAACAGTTTAGATTTCAGTTTACTGCTAGTTTTGCTGGATTAGAATGATGCGATACAAACATACGGTAAGACCTGTGTGTTACAGTCACTGGTGACGTCCGGAGTTGAGTTGATACATCCTGCCTGTTGTATAAACCATATCATTGCTATCCAAATGTTAATATATGTATATAACATATATAAATAACTCATTTCCAAATAATTGCCTGACTTTGAGAACATGAGGAAGCTCAGAGCAACAGTGGGCAAGAGGGACCAACTGGGTCTCTAAGTTTGACTGAATGGGATTTGAAGTCTTAAGGCCACATTAGCTCCCTGAGCTAAAGCCTAGCACTAGCACTAGCCCTCAGGCCTCAGCTGAGGTTACTTAAAATGTGAGCATTAGTGGAGGCAGAAATCAGAGGACGGGTTCATTGTAATGCATGGAATGGAATGAGAAAGAAGAAATGGTCTCAAACCCACGTGTTTGATACCGTTCCTCATTCCATTCCATGCATTTCAATGAACCCGTCCACCGATTCCAGCCTCCACCAGCCTCCCCTGGTGAGCATCGTTCACAGAACTACTCCTACAAGAGTGCATCCTGCAACATAGTGATCCCCATGGCCCAGTAGCCTGCAACGCTCTCCCAAGAAGGCTGACCAAGCGCTGGGCCCAACCAGCTACAGTATGCCCCCCAGGCCTGAGAACCTCCACTGAGGCCTTCAGAGACTGACCGTGTGCTCTTTTCCACCATTCCCAGCTTATTTATGGAATGTAACTTTTTGTCATATTTTTCCATAGTGTAATTTCTCTATAAATAGGAGCACAAGGCCAGGGGTGGAGGGGTTAGAGAGAGTTGGTGGGGGGCAGTATCTGTCATGGACACTGATCATACCCCTCTCTCTCTCTCTCTCTCGCTCTCTCTCTCTTTCTCCAAATATTTGAGCTTTGACAAATATAGTGTAATCTCGGGGCGATGGGAACCCATTGGATACCGTCTTTATTCTAAATCCACCTCGAGAAAAAAAGAAGATTCCAGTTAAGCCATTTTGACCCATTTTTCCATTGACATGGACGGCCACTTCTCTCCCCACTATAAATGGCCTATTTTTAGAGCCTCCGCTCCTCAAATATTTAGACTACCATCAAACCTATCCCATAATAAGATACAGTATTATTACAGTCCTATTGTTTGCGTTGCGTCGCTGCGTTATCAGGAGACAGTTATTGTTTGTGTCCTTATCAGTCTCTTCTGTGTGTGTGTGGGGGGGTGGGGGGGTTACGTTTTCAGTGAGGACTACAGGAAATGTAGTCAATATTTGAATTGGCATATGTGGCATTGCATATATCAACATGATGATTAATGTCAACTTTGGATTAAACAGACAACACAACAGAATTTGTCTGAAAACCCTGTGGTATATGTGTACTTGATAATGTCAAGCTAATGTCATTTTAACAGAACTCTTCATTATCTCAAATTGATTGTTTCAGTAAACTTCTTACCATGAACCCACACTGATGCTATCACGAGGCTACAACATGTCCTGTCCCACCTCAAATCCAACCATACTTTCAAAGATAAGCATAAATCATTTACTTACACTGTAGGAATGACTGACGGACGGACTGACTGACAGAATGACGGACTTACCGACTGACTGACTGACTGACTGACTGAATCAGTCCTGGGAAATAGGCTACACTAAAGACACAAGCATTTGACCGACATTGACAGAAGGGACAGAACCTCAATTACAACACCACAATAACACATTCTAATCTCCCGGGGCTAGACCAGACAAAACATTCTACTCTCTAACTGTCAAGTCTGGCACACAAGATTAACTACACCCAAACCGTTTCAATACATCTGCTATCTAAAACGTTTCAATTACCATCACCAGACATAACATAAGCACTCAAGGCGATGCCAAAAGCAAGCGCAATTCAGCCTTCGTTCCAAATATACTGTAGACGATCAATAGAAGTCATTTGTGATCATTCATTATTGTGCATAGACTTCATACACAATCAAAATACACAATCAATCAATCTACTCTGAACTCCAGCCAGCCATAGAGGATAGGCTCTGGTTCCTCACAAGGTTTCTTCCCATCTCTGGAATTCTTCCTCACCTGTGTGCCTCTGCTTCCGCTCTACGGGTTTAAAGGGTCACTTCACCGGTTTTTGACCTCAAAGTCGTAGTCCAGATCACTTTATGAACGTGTGGGCATATGAAAATGGCTTCTAAATGCTATTTTCTCATTTATTTTACAAAATATTGTATATTTGCTAGCTATTTAGACAACAAAGATCACTTATAACTTGCTGTTGAGTCATGGTGACCATCAGTGAAATGTACCTTTAAGCTGGGATACTTTTAAGCACAATCTGACAAATACTTGTTTAATAAAAATCATCATAGAAACAAACTTTGATTGATTGATACTCCATCAATGGAAACAACCTTGTTTGCCTTTGAAACCAACTTTGATAGATTGATATTCCATAAATGAATGAAAACAACCTTCTTTGCCATAGAAACAAACTTTGATAGATTGATATTCCATAAATGAATGAAAACAACCTTCTTTGCCATAGAAACAAACTTTGATTGATTGATATTCTATTCATGGAAACCACATTATTTGCCTGCGTCTGACTGACTCCACAGTACTAGACCTCTCACTATTGGTTTGGCTGCCGTTTATTGTTTGCCCAGCAACACTGGCATTACACATGATATGGACTCATCTGGGTAACCCAGTCCAGGGAGGGGTTAAGACCACCATCATTAAGGGGCCTTGGGGGGTCTTTGTTGCCATTGGGCGGTGCGTGGCGTTACACTCCCAGGAGCACACACACTAAATTGGCATTGATGTTGAGGCTGGCTGCGATTGTTGTCTGGTTAGAAGTCAAAACACCAAGTGAGGAGATTCCAATGTCTCCCAGTCATTGCAAGGAAGCATTGATGGGGAACGTTGTGAGGGGAAATTAATGGACAGTTGGAGCTGGGTTTGTTTGACAAACTGTTGAGTTGGTGAGCAAGGATATCACACAGAAATGGTAATCGGGGCATTTGAGGTATGGTGGATAGAGGTCTAAGAATCTGAAACTTTCACCGATCTTGTATAACTGTACATTCTTTACATTAAGGTGCAATCTATGGCCATCTGGGAACAGTCTGGTACTAATTGATATCCCCACTGCAGTTTATATTGTGTGTTCAATAACTGTCTCACACTTCCTGTTTCAAGAAAGCATTATCAAACACAATCCATGTTCTTCTGTCCAATCAGAATTCCACATCACACCATGAAATGTAGCCAACATAAATGTCTTTAATTAAACGAAAAAACATCGCTTCTGATGAAAGTGATCTCATAACTGACTTTTAATGACATCCGCCTAATTCGCTGAGCTCACAGTGACTCCCTAGTATCTTTATCACAGGGATGTGCTCCTCCCCTCATTTCCCAGACTCTGGCGGAAGGATAAGCTAACGCAGCCCTTTTACAGTCTGTAGACTGTCCTTGGCCAATGTCCTTGGATGGAGCCCTCCTTCTGCAACTCACCCTGTCTGAGTGACTTAATGTGGTATAGCATCACTGTATGAGTCTGTATTGTTTGCTTTCAGAAAATGGGAGGCTCGCTCTACACTTATCAGTGATGGATAGGTCAAACGGAAACTCCCACTGTGACTGGGTATCTCTCTCAATAGCTCGATTCATGAAATATAATCTCATTCCAGGACTTTTTTTCATTGTAATGACTTTGAATCTTCTATTCAGCATTTCAAACAAAGTCTTGGGACAACATTACTGTAATACACTACAAAATGCATTAGACACATAGCTTTGTGAGTAAATCGTGGGAAAGCCTCATACAAGCAGTTAAGATCAACATAGGATAACTTCCATGCAATCATGGAAAATGTGGGAGGTTTCATAGTAGCAACCTGAATGGGGGGCGCTGCTCTTAAAGAGTGATACAGACAGAGAGCAATACAATGTAATACCTGAAAACATGCACATTCTTGGCTCTTACGGTTCACAGCTTTATAACTCATAATTAATACCTCAATAAAAACAATTAGCCGTGGCTGAAATCCTTAAAGCTAGAAAGAGCTAAGTACCAATAAAAAAGCTCTCATGCCCTGTGTGCTAAGCTGCGGGAATGTTGCTGTTCGGCGCAAAATAACCTAGCCAGAACATCTCACATGTTGTCTGGCCTTTTTACCATGGTTAGGAGAATGGCCCATGTGCAGAGAATCACAAACCTGGAGCACTGAGATCCACAGGCAATGTCTGGGGGTCAGAGACAGAACCTGGAAGCCCTGCAACTTGAAGTGAGAGTGAGTTTGATAGTTCATTATTCTTTCACAAAAGTTTTAGTGGTAAAATAAACAGCCTAATGTTGTTAAAATCGTACTCAGTTTGAGAAATGTTCCTCGGCTGATTGTGAAGCAGAGTCTTTTGGCCCTTCGAAGTGCCCGTCGTTGTGGGTTTGGGGTGTTTTTTCCTCCCCAAATGGAGGACAGACAGTGTGCCTGGTGTTATCAATGAAGCCGGCCCATGGCTTTCCAAAAAGTGCAGCTTGGATGGCGTCCATGTCAGGGCATTAGGCCTGGGGGGTTTGTGTCGTTTGTAATTTACAACACCGAGGGAAATGGGCAAGAGGACAATATGGAAGGAGAGGGAGAGTGGGGGAGGGTGGAGGAGAGGGGGGAGGAGAGGGGGAAGTTGCAAAATCCCAAAGCAAGTGGCTCTAGTACCCATCTGAGTTTGTTACACAGGCTAAAAGCATCAGGGCTGAGTTTCTTTCTGCTGCTTCCCAGGGAGCTGCTAGTGACTGACTCTGCCTCTTCTCTGACTGCTCAACTGTAAAGTGAAAGTCAAAAAGTATACGGCTGGTTCTGAACTTCTGAGAGAAAGTTAACTCATTGGGAAAAAAACAATGTTTGGGACTTTCATCTGCCTCAGTTAAGAGTTTGGGGAAACCAAAGCTGTCTGCAGCATATTCTTATTTTGATCACTGGAGGGAGTTCGAGAAGACATCAAACAAAGTCAGCAAAGGCAGGTGATTCTTGTGAAGATCACAAAAACAACTGATACCAATGTAAAAAGAGAATACTCAATTACAAAGGGTTTTGTGTTCGTGGCTGATATTGACGGAAAAGTCAGCATGTAGGCTATGTATTTCAAAAAATGTTCTAATTTCATACAGGCAATGATAGTACATGATAATAACCATCATTAAAAGCATCGTCCTCATCATCATTATCATCATCATCTTTATACATTCATAATAGCTGCAATTTCCTTCATATCATAACGATGACGTCGTAAAGCGTAACACCCTATAATGATAATGATGATATCTTCAAATAATAACCACACTCAAAACAAACACATGACTATGCTTTTCCTCCCAAGAGTCAAATTGAGGGGCCTACAGGGCTAAAATGCTTTTTTGGAGGAAAGCAAAAAAAACAACCCTGCAGTCAATTAAGTCACAAACACACAAACACTTAACCCTCAACGCAATCATAAATGTTTCTAAGGTTCCTGTTTCCCATACTAGAACTGACTATGTGGCAAAAAGTGAGCAAAGTCGGCCATATTAACCATAATATATCTAATAGACACAATGAGAGACATAATCCAATGGGAGTTTTGAATACTGCAACTAGCGTTTACATGATATGCAAATGCATTTTCAGACTAAATGCATTTTCAGACTGTTTACTAAAACTGGTCAAATAATTACCGTTTTCTCAAAAACATTGTGAAACACAAGGTACAATAAAAATCATGCTGTCGAGTATTCTAAGTTGCTAGGTATTTTTTTGCTCTGCTCACAGCACTACTAAGCAAATCGGGGCCCTTTGTGAGCAATGAAAACACTACATGATATTGTAATATCTCCTTTTAACAAGTGATTTTCCTTGCAAGGGTTTCCATATCATTTGTGTTTGTGATTATGCTCGCCTCCTTGAGAACCTGTTCTGCCACTCCACCTAGCCTAGCCACTAACTAGCCACTCCATCTAGCCTAGCCACTCCACCTAGCCTAGCCACTCCACCTAGCCTAGCCACTAACTTAGCCACTCCACCTAGCCTAGCCACTAACCTAGCCACTCCATCTAGCCTAGCCACTAACCTAGCCACTCCATCTAGCCTAGCCACTCCACCTAGCCTAGCCACTAACCTAGCCACTCCACCTAGCCTAGCCACTAACCTAGCCACTCCACCTAGCCTAGCCACTAACCTAGCCACTCCATCTAGCCTAGCCACTAACTAGCCACTCCACCTAGCCTAGCCACTCCATCTAGCCTAGCCACTAGCCTAGCCACTCCATCTAACCTAGCCACTAGCCTAGCCACTCCATCTAACCTAGCCACTCCACCTAGCCTAGCCACTAACCTAGCCACTCCACCTAGCCTAGCCACTAACCTAGCCACTCCATCTAGCCTAGCCACTAACTAGCCACTCCACCTAGCCTAGCCACTAGCCTAGCCACTCCATCTAGCCTAGCCACTAGCCTAGCCACTCCATCTAGCCTAGCCACTCCATCTAACCTAGCTACTAACCTAGCCACTCCACCTAGCCTAGCCACTAACTAGCCACTCCATCTAGCCTAGCCACTAACCTAGCCACTCCATCTAGCCTAGCCACTAACTAGCCACTCCACCTAGCCTAGCCACTAACTAGCCACTCCATCTAGCCTAGCCACTAACTTAGCCACTCCATCTAGCCTAGCCACTAACTAGCCACTCCACCTAGCCTAGCCACTAACCTAGCCACTCCATCTAGCCTAGCCACTAACTTAGCCACTCCATCTAGCCTAGCCACTAACTAGCCACTCCATCTAGCCTAGCTACTAACCTAGCCACTCCACCTAGCCTAGCCACTAACTAGCCACTCCACCTAGACTAGCCACTAACTAGCCACTCCACCTAGACTAGCCACTAACCTAGCCACTCCAACTAGCCTTATCGTACCAACTGCAGTCAGCACAGAAAGGTAGTATAGGCCTCACGAACAGGGACATGAAGTGGCTTAAAAGTGAAAACAAAGCTTCTGTAGACTAAATACAGTCTGAGTGGTAGATAAAACAAGGTTAAGACAGACGTAAGACTGCTAAAGTTTGCAAACAGCAGTATCAGGTGCAACAGGGAATCCCAATACAAACAGTAATAGTCACTCATACTCCTTATCCATTGGATAGGGCCAGGAGTTTTTCTTGTCCAGCTTACCAGGTTATCAGGAAAAAAAGTCTAGGCCCAAGTTATATCATAAAATTAAGGCCCAGTTTTTTTCTGGTTAGGTCATGTGGTAAGGAAAAACCACTGGCCTTCCGATTGTATTCATATTCATAGACACATTACTCGAAAGCCTGGAATAGTAGTAACCCAGGTTGAGTAGAAGGCAACTTGGATATCACTGCCCTTGCATGAACTATTAAGACTATGCAGCCTGTTTAAGATTTTACCCGGATTACGATAGAAAATGATGAAAACACAAAATTGATCTCTGTTTTTGGAAGTTGCCTTGGAGTTTGCGGAGAGAGTATTGCTAATTGGTTGATGTTGTATTATTATGTAACAAAGCCTAACTATTTTCTTTACTCATGGCACAATGTTCTGAGCGTCTTGTTCTAAAAGCAGGTTGCTTGCCTACACCTCAGTCACAACATTGCTCCAACAACACACACTTCTGGGAAAAACATGGTCAGACAAAAGTTACTGGAATTTACCGGCCTTGTAAGACAAAATAAGGCTTACGAGATGGAAGAATGTGAACAATAACAAATTCCACGATGTCGCCTATACTGGAAATTTCCCACAGGCATTATGACATTACCGGAATATTGAGCCCTTTCTGTTTCATTCTTGCCACCCTTTTTAAAGATTTGTAAAAGTAGTTCTGCAGCGCTTGAGAAGTCTTTACCTCCTATCATGGCATTGGACTTACTGAATCTGAATCAACACATTTGTCTTGTGTGCTGTGATGTCCACTTCATGAAATCAAAGCTGTTAACTCAGATAAGACGACTTTGATTAAAAATGTGCTTCTGAAGATTTAGATTTGTGAAACCTGATATCTGATATCCCTCTCACTCCACAGCTACAGGACCAACAGCAACCCTAACCCTAATTCATAAAGACACTCTCGCCACCCCCGCCACCCCTCCACTCATCGTAGTACTTTAAATAACTACATTATCTAATAACTTAACATAGCATGATACATATATAAAATACTTATGAAAAATGTCAGGTCATGTACAGTAACGTCCTCCTGCTTTCCACCATAGAGTCTATTAATGTTTAATTCACAAAGCCTGACTCATAAGGCACATGCTCGCACATGCTTCTTGGCACCCTGAAATAAGCATTCCATTGATATATCAGCATCAAACGCCACAGAAAGTACACTTCCCTTTGAGGATTGAACAAGAAGGAACAGGTCACTGAGTGTTAGGATCAAAAGCTTGTTCTAAACATAGAAAACAACAGGGTTGCTGAATCACAATGAGCCTGTCCTCCGATTTCTACCTCAACCTACCTCCATTGACAGACACACTTCATAGCAGAGGAGTGAAGAGTTCAGTCAGACACTTCGGTAGACTTGCTTCAGTTGGTCTTCACTATAGTTACAGATAAGAGCCTAGGTTAGCCTCCACTATATAGTTTGTACTTAGTATAGATTAGGAAACAGATAAAGGAAGCCACTGTGAGTCTCCTAGTTCAGTGGTACCTCCTAGTTCCTAGAAGTGCTTGCTGGGAGGTGAATCAGAGGCGCTAACACATTTTGTTTGTTTTCTATTGCAGCTTTTGCTTCTTGCTACAGTATACACAGCTGGCCTGCCAAGTAGGACAAATTCAGAGAGTAATCAAGCTTCCTTAACTGTTGCCAGATTTTCTGGGTTGACACTTTAACGATTATGGTGTATGGGATGACCATCACGACTAGTACAGTGGTACATGTTGCGTAATGACATATTAGATAACTGTTGACATCAGGGGAGACTGGTGGAGGTAGAACACACGTGATACCATTCCTCATTCCACTCCATGCATTACTATGAGCCTGTCCTCAGATTTCTGTCTCCACCAGCCTCCCCTGGTTGACATTGGCCTAGATGAACACATAATCAAACTGTCTCTAGAGTAGAGGCAAATTAGCTTTTAACGAATGACAGCAACCAATTGTGAATGAATCGAACTAAAGGTATACACTTGTTTCTATGGGTTAGCTGTAGTATGGGGGGCCTATGTGTGAAACATAAGGAAAATGTATTAATGCCAGATCAGACAGACTTTGTGAAGGCATTCACACAGCTAGATTCACTCTCCTCTCTCCTCCGATTGTGGTACTAATCGGTTTTAAGTCCCACTCCATGTTGAACCAGAATTTGAAGAATGTAGGCCATTTGGAAACCTAGAGCTTTTAACACTACAGACTACAGAGCACACTGATCACAGAGTTTTGTTCGAGTACCAACACATGAAAAACGATCATCCACAATCACTTCAACACTTTGCTCAAAATGCAAACTGACAACATCATGTACATGTCAACAACACTAGTTTTAGTTTGATGAAAAACACTACCTGATGATGAAAGAGGAGAAATGAACTGTCGTTTAGAGGGAAGGAGAGAGTAGAAACGAGGCAACCTTTAGTTGCAGCCAGGTATATAACCAGTCAGTAATCAGTCCAGATAAGGTAAGAGGCCTAGACTACAGTAGGAGCCATGCTGTGTTCAAAGGGGTATCCCTCACTGGGAACCATTGCTGTTCTTGCCAACATGACGCCACTTAATCTTACGTCTTACGTCTTACCAAGCAAATGCTCAATCAAGATTGTTTTGGAAGGGAATGTGGAGAGGGAATGACACGCCACAAATGATTGGAAGTAGAAGAAACAATAGCTGAGGTAATCGTTGCAATACTGGAAGTGGTGTCAATTGCAATTGGCCCGGTTAAAGGCACAGAAAAATGAGTTTCACTTTAAAACAAAGGACCACAAGAAAGGATCACTGTCGAATCTGAATTAAGCATAGATTGGCCTATATTACGGAAGGGGGAGGGACCGAGTAACAATACTACGTGCCAGAGCTCATGTACACTCTCGAGCTAGGAGGGCCTCTTTCTCAGCCAGGAGTGAGACGACACACTACTGCACAGCACTGTACACTGGTGAAAAATAAAGAGACAGTAGAAAGTTAATATATTGCCAATGTCAGTTGTCAATTACAGGAGGTCATTACCAATGAGGTGTTTCAAATGAGTGGTGACTACAAACAGACAACATTAAAGGTGAACCAGTGGAGGCTGGTGGAGGCAGAAATCAGAGGACGGGCTTATTGTGCAGTACGTGTGTTTGATACCATTCCTCATTCCATTCCATCAGCCTCCCCTGAAGTGAACAGAAGGCCAAAACACCAATGTACCATTTCGACGAATGGTGCATTGCTTCATGACGTAAGTCCTCCCTACCTAGCATTAACCAGTAAAAAGGCACAGTAGAAATCACTGACAGCAGTCTTGGCACTAAGCCATGTTACACTGCAAGGTAACCGAGTTCAGGGATAAGAAGAAATCAGCCCACTGACTTGTGTGAGTGTGTGTATGTGGGTGTGTGTGTGTGTGTGTGTGTGTGTAAGACTGGGGGATGGGGCCCAGTTAAAGAACCTTCCTTCACATCCATTGGGTCAAGTCCCAGTCCCCTTTACATTACGCTCTGTCTTATTCCAGTTCAACAAACAACCTGCCATCTTCCCCAAAGGCAGCCCCAGGACTAGAGGGAGGAATACAGGTATACCTGCACCCAGCTGATAAGGCAGGAACATTTCCACACTTTGTCTTCTTCAGCAAACCTCCACAAAAATTTCTCAAGGAAAGCTTCCCTTGCAAAAATATTGTCATCGCCAAAAATACTATCTATGGCAAACTTTTAAGATTCATTCATTCAGAAAAAAAAAAAAAGACTGGACTTGAGTGGATGGCGGGATGGCTGACCTGCCCCATTCTGTGTACTAGCTTGGGCTTAGTCCCAAATGGCACACGTTGACACACTAATTAACAGCTAAACCTGCTGTTGCTTGATGGCTAGCTCCTGGATGACAGTCACAAGTTGTTTCAATCACAGACCGAGAGCAATTAACGGGGGTTCAACATTTTCCGAAGGGGGCGTCTACGTTGATTAAAAGGTCTAGGATGACAATGTCCCAGCCTAAGCCTTTAGGGTTGACCCTCAAGCTTTAGTATGGGGGCAGTGGAGGCTGGTGGAGGGAGACATGGGAGGATGGGCTCAGTGGAAGGAATGGAACAGAATGCGGAATGGTATCGAACATGTGTTTGATATGTGTTTGATATCATTCCTGATTCCATTCCATGCAT
>NC_139676.1:7803065-7855565 GCF_951799395.1 Argentina silus
TGCAGCTCCACAAGAGGCGTCAAATTAATTAACAATGACTTACAATACAAAGCACTTTGAACCGAGTGTGTGCCTTGACCAGAGCCAGATTGACGTGTGAACTCTGACCTCCCGCCCTCACTAATCAGTGGTAGCAGCAGAGGCCTGGAGGGCTGATGATGGCGAGTCCCCACTGACCCCGGGCCAAGAACAGAAACCCAGAAACCCAGAGACCCCACTGACACCCGGCCCAGACGTGGCTTTAAGTCTGACGTACCTCCCCAGTATAGTATACCTAAGCCTGTTGTGACTCTGTTCAGTTTCCCCGCTGCCGTTTAGAGGTCACATCACCAATGTGCAGGTACAGTAGATCTGTCTAGGCCTATAGAGAGGCTTGAATTGTTTGTTATATGATGCTGATGATGACACCTGAACAGGGCGAGACCTTTGTCTGTACACAAAGGTTGGAACACATTTCTCTCCCTCTTAAAAGGGATGGTTCAGCCGATTTTGATGTTTAGGTGAAATATCATCTGACCCTAAGTTGTCCTCGTAGGCCAGGAGGGAAAGCTTCTCCAGTTCTCTGTTCTCCACTTTGTTACCACAGCACAGGCTAACAGTTAACAGCACCCTCTCCAATAGACAGGATTCGATGGAAATTAAGTTAGCATTGTAGCTTTCACTACTGGTCTTTGAGAACAACTCAGGTTAAGATGATATTTCACCTAAACATGAAAATAGGCTGAACCATCCCTTTAAGTATTTTTACTTGATGGGGACCTGTCTTTTTCTCACCACTCACTTTCAATCCTCAAACACACAACACAAGTTACTTAAACTTGTTACTCAACTAAGTGGGTTCAGTGGACATCTTCCAGACAAAGCAATGATACGTGTCAGTTGTTTGCCGTTCAAAAAAAATAGGACATTACATTAACATTAAGTTAATGAAGTACCATATTCGTGGCGGCGGAGGTGGTGGTAAATACAGTAGGGGTCTGGTTTGGTCATCATCCATTCCACACTTTAACAATGGGTGCCGAACACAAATGCATACCTTTGTTCATAAAGTCAGAGTTGTCACAACTTAGATTTAAAATGCTTAAGATATGGAAGTTTTTCTAAATGTGGACAGAGAATCTGAAAATCATGTAGTAAAATGATAGGCTACGTTTGCTTTCAAACTACAGTATAGGTTAATTTCACATGGACAGCATATGCAGTAATGTGACTCACTCACAAATCCAGCAATGTGACTCATTAATAGATCCTTCCCCATTAATCCTCTTATTCAATGTGTGTAAACAATATGTATTGGGAATGGGTTGAGAATCATGGGAATACATTTCCCATGGGGCCTACGATATTAACGGGATAGTTCACTTGTTTACATGTTATAGTCAGATGGTTCCTTACCCTGAAAGTACTCTGTGGGCCAGGAGATAGGCACCACTAACTTCAGCTAACCTTAGCCACCGCTAACATAAAAACAATGAGTGTGAATGGGATCAGTAGACAAAGTTCAACATTGAACAGCATTGCACCAAATCAAATCAACTCAAATGATCTTTGGGACTTGGTTGGTACAGGTAGTTACATTGATGTGATTTGGCCACAGATTAAACTTTGTCTACTGATCCCATTCACATTCATAGATTAGTAGTTAGTAGTGGCTTTTTAAACAACTTAGTTGGATGACAGTTTGTCCTGGCCCATGGACTACTTTCAGGGAAGGAACCATCTGAGTTTAAGGTGTAAAAAAGTGAACTATCCCTTTAAACGTTGACCATCCATGAGAAGTGGTAAAGTTGCTTTGAAGAAACTGAAGCCTCATAGTAGTGATGTGGCCGGTTTTGAACGGCCACCTCCTAATCAATATTTCAATTTAGGGCATCTATCTTCCTATCAAGAGAGAGTTGTGGTTTATATACTATACACTACATGTAGGAAAGTCATGAAAACTTGCCTACATCAAGATGTTGTCCAGTGAATAACAAAGTCTTATTACAAGTGTTATTACAGCACAGCATGGGCAACCTGAACCTGAATAACACCTGCTGACAACCTGCTTCCATGTCCCATCTCCTCATGGCACAGGCATCATTGCATCAAAAACATTAGTAAACATTAGCGTCAATTGGCTGTTTGATGGATTTGTCATACAAAAACAAGCTGTAAATACACTTGTCGGAATAAGGGACTTGGGAACACAAAACACTCTGCTCGTAATTAGTTAGTCAGAGGCCAGGGAGGGGGAAATGCAACATTTTCAGGTAAACTGTGTGGGTGAGGTAAACTTCTTTCTGAATGCCATGGGCACACACAAGCACACACACAAGCGTGCGCACGCACACACACACACACACACACACACACACACACACACACACACACAGGGGGCTTGAGGGTGTTAGGGGCTGTTATTCATTATCCACACGCCTGCATTCCAGGGTTCTGGACAAAAGGAGTTATCGCCACCATCACTGGGAGCATAAGAGAGGGAGAGGGGGGATTTAAGCAGGTTCTCAAACAAGATGCCCCCACCTGATAACCTTAGCACCACGGTTGCACCATTCCCACATGTCCTAATGCATTCACAAATCACAGGGGGAGAGAGAGAGAGAGAGAGAGAGAGAGAGAGAGCTGTGTGAACATTAACAAGGAATGGAAGTGATGGTGAAAGATAACATGACCCCCCCACATGACCCCCCCCCCCTCCCCACCCCCATCTACTGAAACACACACACACACACACCCCCTATCCCCTCCTCCTCCTCATTGCAGGAAGTGACCAAGAGGGCCACGACAAGTGCAGGAGCCTTACGTTTGTGACAAGGCTCTGTGTGACTCAAGCATTGCACATCGTCTTTAGAATGCCAACCAAACCACCCCCCCCCCCCTCCCCCCTCCCCCCTCCTCTCCTCCTCTTTTTCCCTTTGTATCTGGGATTTATTGTGAAATCCTGATGGACCAACTCCATTCCTGAAATTCTGGTCCCGAGAGTGTGCTTAAACTTTTTTTGTTCTGTTTACACACACACAAATCATTCAGATCATTCAGGGGCCTGGTGGATAGGATCTGGGAAGCTGGGATTCACATCGAAAGAATCCGCTTAGTGGAGTCACTGATGTGCCTCTGTCACATTTTAAATGAGATTCATTAAGGTATGACACATTTGTGGATGAAACTCATTCTTCACTATCATCTTTCCATGATTTCCTGAGAATATCATGATAACAATGGTGACATAAAAAATACAGTAAAGGCAGGCAGGATGAGGTCAGACTATATTTAGGGGCAAAGACATATTGTGTGGTTTCTCCAAATCAATAATGACACAGTATGCCATACATCTGGAAGACCATGCAGAGTGCAGAATGAGCTGGCTGTTTACTATTGTGTAATAAAACGTTTCTGTGTGTGGATTATGTAATTATAATCAGTCTAGTTTATGACTTTTCATTCATTCATATATTCATTCATTTGTAATTAATCCACTGGCCCCGCATCACTGATGGAGAAACCATATATGGCAGATCAATTAGAAAGATAGCAAAATCATGACTTTTACGCACAAGTAACCCGCCTCACCTTTCTTGAACTCCTCCAGCATGGCATCCAGCTTGGTGTCATTGAACACAAAATGCAAGGGGTGGCTGTAAAACTTAGTGATGGTTTTGAGCGGGGTGGAATCATCTGGGTCCACGAACGCCAGGTCCTTGACGAACAATAGATCCACAATATTAGACCTCTCCCCCTCAAACACGGGGATGCGCGTGTAACCGCTCTCCATGATTTCGGACATCATGTTGAAGTCAAGGATGGCGTCACCTGGAATCATAAAACAATCTCTTAGCGGCGTCATCACGTCCTCCACGGTCTTAGTCCTGAGCTCCAGGGCTCCCTGAATAATGTTCAACTCCTCTTTGACCAAATCATTATACGGATCCGTGACCCGCAGCATCTCCAAGAGCTTCTCCCGGTTGTACACGGTCCCTATCTCCTGGCCCAAAAGGTAATCTAAAAGTTTGCTCACTGGGTACGACGCAGGAAAGGTGAGCAGCATGAAAAACTTGGTCAGGAATATTGTATTGGCACCAACGGCGAGGCCATGTCTTGAACATATAGCTTGGGGCACAATCTCGCCGAAGATGACTATTCCAACGGTCGACATCACCACCGCAATTAACCCAGAACCTGCTATATCATCCAATAGGATTGTGAGAGTTGTATTCACCAGGACGTTCCCCAGGAGAAGTGAGCATAGCAAGTAATTCCCTTGGCTCCTAACTGGCTCTATCTTTTTGGCATAATTCTTCTCTTTCTCCGTGCCACAATTCTGGACTATTTGGAGCTCCATTGGGTCCAGTGCCATCAGTCCCAAGTTCAACCCACTGAACATTCCCGACAGACAAAGTAACATCGAAATAAAGATGACTTGAAGCCAGAAAGGCAACAGAAACTTCTTCTCTTCCACCACTATAACCTTAGTGTCATCTCCATCATGGTATATCCAGGTGTTCTCCGTCCAAGGGTCGTGCAGACCATTAGACACGGCAGGTACCGAGGTGGCGACGCAAAGGTAATATGATTTACTCCTCTCCGTCTTTCGCAGGGGTTTGACCTCAATTTCAACTACTCCGGACGTTCTGCGATTTAGGATGATGTTGGGCACTATGATTATGTCCGAGGTCCTGATGCCGCAGGGATTGCCGGATGTATCCTCCTGGCTCTGGTTATCCCCCGACGAGCTGTCAATGTTCCCAACAACTCGGGTTCGCTCATGTTCCGTAAATGCAATTTTGGACCAGGTCTCGTTGTTTATGTTTTGCCCGTATACCCTCAATTTCACACGAGACCGTTCGCTCACCCGCAGGTAGCCCCTGTCCATGAAGGAAATGTCGTCCGTGTCCTCGAGCCTGAGGCCGATAATGACTGTATCATGCTCGGACCCTTCCTTGCCACTGGTCGGGGTGACCAAACAGCCGCTGACAGTTAAGAAAATCATCGTCAGAGCTCGAACCCGGCTAAGTGACGCCATTTTTGCAGTGGGTACTGGGGCTGACGGCTCTGCCATGTTGATAATGGGCAACCTCCTGAATGAAAAGGGCTTTTAAAAATCAGAGCCAATCGGAGTCCGCCTTCATCTCCTCCGAGGGTTGCCGTGACTTGTGCATCGGGACCTGCCTGGTTCCACTACGCGTCCGAAACTGTTTACTCTTCAGCACAGGCTATGTGCGAACTCGTGCCTCCCCCGATGTCCCCTAGACAGGCGAAGGCGCTATCCAATCCAGTTGAGAAGCTGGACGGGGGCGGGGTGTGCGCGGCCGCTGCAGCGAATGAAATTCCAAAACAAGCGCACCTCAAGCGAAAAAGCGAAAGACAGGACTTTCCTCGTGACTTTTTTAGACAGATTTTGTAGAGGCAACTCATATATAATGAATTGTGGTAGGCAAATGTATATTATATATGAGATAACAGGGGATAGTGACGCGGCTGCGTCGTTTGCCACTGTTTCAGAGCAGGGTGCAGGGGAGAGATGCGACAGGCGCATGTAGCCTCTATGTGCCAATTTTCATTATGGAATTCAGTCGCTTTGTGTTTAAACAATATTGTCTGCAAACAAGGCTAGTCTGGATCTAGTTTTATAGAGAATATCTAAAAAAGTAGAAGAGTTGGTTAGTCTATAATAAATAGGTTGCTGATGATTGTCTGAGTGAAAGATGTGCGTCATGCGTAATAACGCACACCTAATTGCACAAAACGTTAATATAGAGTAGAGAGAGGGAGGGGTGTTTTCATGTATTTTATGTTGTTTATGCATGTTGTTAAAAATCATTTATTGAACAAAAGAGAACATGTAAATTAAAAGTTTTGTTGATTATTCATCATTGACAAAAAAAAGTGGCGCAATTTACGAAAAGTTTTCTTCAAACTTCTGAGAACTCATACAGACAGGGTACAGACCATGTAGGTAGTACATGAATAATATTAATCGCCTACGTCAGTATCTAACTCAAATAGGAATATCACTACAATGAAGAAAGACGGACAGGTGATGATTTGACAAGGAAATAATGTTTAAACCTACAGGTGTCCTCCCACAAACCATCTTAAAGTCGAAATGAATAGGACACGTGAACTATTATCAAAACGCAATGCTTTTGAATACTAACAATACTTATTTAATTAGGAGACAGGACACAATTAAGACATAAGACAATTCATCATGAATTACAATTATGCATACAGTCTTTATGATTATTCTTGTAACACCCTGACTCCTTGTCATCAGTTGCAGCAAGACTTCTTTGTGCCACAGCACCCCCCAGTGGTCGAAGGCGCACTTGCACTCTTCAGCTGCAGCAGCAGTTCAAAGGGATTCACAGTGCTCACCTGGAATAAGAAGAACGCGTGGTTTCAGATCAAATCACAAAATTGACATATTTACAGTACATCAATATCAATACAGTGCATTAGTACCGTAACATAACAAACGTTAGCGTTTTCCAATGAAAATCCATGACATTTAGGAATTTACTAAATGAATCATTATTAACTAAATGTTAATATAGCTTGTATTTATTTTTGCAGGGTTCTTCTATGCAAATCCATGTCCGAATGCAGTCAATGGTCACATATTGTGATGTCTGACTAAGTCTTTTTTTTTTTTAATCTAATCTTGGGTTTATCTTATCTCTGTTTTCCAGTAGCTGCATGTACAAAAGCGTACCTTACAACTCAGAATACTCTACAGCATGATTTTGGCTTAGCTTTAACAACGTTTTTTGAGAAAACTATAATTTTTCAATCAGAGGTTTTGTAAACAGTCTAAAAATGCATTGCATATCATGGAAACACAAGACGCAGTATTCAAAACTCCCATTGGATTATTTCTCATTGAGTCTATTAGAAATATTACGGTGAAGATGGCCGACTTTGCCCCAATTTGACTAATCTTTACATGCAAAATGGGGCCCTCTGTATGTACAGCTGGACCTAAAAGGTTTATTACTGTAAGAGATCTGAGCATGACCCCAGCCTCTGTATCGGAAAGGCCCCTCCAGTTCTGTTCACTTGAAACAGAAAGTCTAATGGTCAACATGGGAGTAAATCTGAATAAAATACTCTCCACCACTCCCCTGAATACCAAGACTGAAAACATTCTCCCCAGATTGAGGAATGTGTATGATTACAGAGACATTAACAAACCAGAAATAGTCTTTCTTATATGTGTATGTATGGACTGTGTGACCATGAGGCCTGATAAGACGGCATTCCATTGGCTGAAGGGAGGACATTCCTTCCTGTTCAAGGTTCCCAGCATGACTACACAGTCTGGTTATGACTCTAGGACAGCTGCTTGACCTTGCCTCTCGGTGGTGTGTGAGAGTGTGAGTGTGAGGGTGAGTGTGAGTGTGTGTGTGTGAGTGTGTGTGTGAGTGTGTGTGTGTGTGTGTGTGTGTGTGTGTGTGTGTGTGTGTGTGTGTGTGTGAGTGGGTGGGTGTGTGTGAGAGTGTGAGTGGGTGGCTGTGTGAGAGTGTGAGTGTGAGTGTGAGTGTGAGTGTGAGTGGGTGTGGGTGTGGGTGTGTGGTGTGTGTGTCAGGCTCTTTGCTCACACTGCAACCATCAACCACACCAGCCTCTGGTATTCATAGAAATACATTAAGTCAAACATTCAAGTGAATTCAAACTTTAGCATGACTCCTTCAAATGAAATGACATAAAATACAACTCCCTTTGGTACAAACCTTGGGTTTGACACCACATCCAGCACCTGCTCCTGGTGGTTGGAAAGTAAATTCCTCAGCGAACCTGGTATGAGACAGGATGTTGGTCACCTCCTTATCCACCTGAACCACCTCATCCACCTGTGAGTGAGAGAGAGAGAGAGAGAGAGAGACACACACACACACACACATACACACACACACACACACACACACACACACACACACACACACACACACACACACACACACACACACACACGATTACTTACTATACAGTATGTGATGTACACAAATGAAAGACACCCTTAGAGAACAGAGCCATTCTAGATGCAGATCCCTTATACAAACCTTGAAGGTGTACTGACAGTCAAACTCCAGGCTCTTCTCCGAGCCAGTGATGTTGCCATTGTAAACCACAAGAGACTCCTTGGAAGTGCCTTTGGGGATCTTGAAGAGACGGTAGGTTGCCGATACAAACTTGAAGTCACCTGCAATTCACAAAGAAGATACAGAATTAAGCTCATGAAGAGGATCAAACCTTCAAACCCGGAATAACCTTTTTTTAGATGGTAATTTCTAAAAACCAGCAGCCAATCAGTACTGCACATCTCACCGAGGACAGCCTCCAGCTCCTTGTTGTCCACATTGATGACAGTGGAAGTGACCAATCGGGGCCTGGTGAAGCCTACCTCCTCAGCCAATTGCACTAGGTCCTCCCACCAAAGTGCGCCACTGATACACTCACCTAACAAAACAACGACCATAAATACTATTAGTATTATTATTATTATTATTATTATTATTATTATTATGTTATTGGCTCTTGCATTTTTGTTTAGTAACTCAAGCTCTAAACAGTGTATGTGATTTGATACAGCAGTGATACTCAATCCTGGTCCTGGAGTGGGTCCAGGTTTTCGCCGCAGCCTGAATGAACTAATCAACTGATCTTTAACAGCTCTTGATAAGCTTCAAAAGGTGTCACTGCCGAGCTGTGGCCAATAGCCGTACTGTACGGTGGCTCTCCAGGGCCAGGATTGAGGATCATTGCGTAGTGGGGTCACCAGTGTTACAGCACGTACCCCACAGGACTTTGTGGCTTTTGATCTCATCTGTAAGTCTGCCGCTGCTGTAGACATCACTGAAGTACAGCTCACCTCCCTCCTGACAACCGAAAGAAAAACAACACCACCAAGCAGAGGTGCATTTCTCATTTACGTTTGTTTAACGTTAGCGTTAGCATTTAAGTGACGCGTGTGAAATAACATGGCAGAAAGGTGCATTGAAGTGTGTTGAGTGTGTTTTGTGATGTCAACATGCACGGGACAATTACCACATTGTACCTTTAGAACGTGGTAAGCCTCACTCAGTACTTTCTTCTTGTCTGGGGAGAGATTCACCACACAGTTGGATCTGGAATGTGAGACAAAACACACATGGGTGAAGGTATCAACAATCTTCTTGAAAAATTTGTATTTGAGTGCTGTGACGATGACATCATAAAAAAATGACAGAAGTACATTTTCATGAGTAAATGTTTGTCTTACATAATGATGTCAAAGGAGTTCTCCTTGAGTCCGGCGTCCGTGAGAGCCTCGATGTACCCTTGAACGAAATCCACATTTGGCTTCTTGTAGCCAAACTCCTGCATGTGGTGGTCCACATACTTCCGGGCTACATCAAGCTAGAAAACAGAAACAGAGCAGAGGAAAACGTAAAAAAAAAAAAAAAAAAACTCCTTTCGGCCAAGTTCCCCCCAATACTGAACTCAAAAACATTGCCCCTTAAACTAAAGTACAAATAAAGTTATATTGAATTTGAATGGTCAGCCCCACAGATAATAGGATTGATTTTCCCAGACTACCTCTCACTTTATAATGAGAAGTGTGTCCATGTGTCTACTCTATACCTGGTCCTCTGTTATGTCGATCCCAGTGACATGGCCCTTCTCTCCCACCAGTTGGCTGAGCATGTAACAGTCCCTGCCACTCCCGCTGCCCAGGTCCAGCAGCCTGCAGCCCTCCAGACACTCGGGGACCACCAGCCCACAGCCATAGTACCTGGAGGAGAAAACACCAGAAGGCCATTGGTGTCTGTATGTACTGAGTCTATGTGATATGAAGCACTAAATGTAATGCATGTGCTCTTAACTGAGAAGCTTGGCTTGCTTTTTTGGGGGGTCTATGGTTTGGTGTTAGATCATATTGTTTGTATTGTATTTATCGTTTATAATGTTTTGTATTGTTCTTGTTGTGAAGCACTTTGCTACACAAATACATTTGATTAATTGATTGATTGATTGATTGAATGAGCTTTGGATGAACATGTCTGCTAAATGAACAAGGGCTACTGAAGCTAACATAAACAAAAGCAATGCTAAGCTAAAGTTATAAAAATGCATGTTATAGACATGTTATTACAGAAGCACAACAATGTACTGTAAAGTGTAATAGAGGTCAACGAACTTTGAGGACACTTCAGGGTGAACCTTCGTCAAGGCCTGGCGGATGAAGCCAGCGATCGGTCTGGCTGGGGCGACGCAAGCATCTGTCTTCAGGTCAGAGGTCTTCGTCAGTTTTTTCCCATAGTACTCCTAAAGTCAATTCAAACATCTCAATGCTTCTGCTGCCAAAGTCCGGGGCAATAAAGAACTTTGAACTTTGAATTACACACAGAGATTATTTATGATCATATTAAACCCTTATTTAATAAATCAACAATTATTAACAAATCCACTCGTATGCCGTGGCCCAGTACCTTGACATCCACATGAATCGTTGAATCAACGAAGCTTTTTTTACATTTACTACAAAACAAACAGCAATATGAAACAGACGTCACCACGACAGAATAATTCAATAAGCGACAAGCAGGACAACATTGATCGTGTGTCAGATTGTGATACTACAGTTTCTTAATTTCACCCACATAAACGCAAATTTCCCAACAGATGTTTGAACAACACCGTTATGTAACACAATTTGTACCGAGGGTTGTTTTGTAACGAGGGTTGTTATAAGAATCAATTGCATATAAACATATAATTACATTGCATATAAAACGTTGTTTTACTGTGCATAATTCTCTCGTTCACAACGTTCCAAGTCACCCTAGCGAGGACGGTGGCAGAAATCGAAAAAAATACTGTACAATTATTCTCAGTTCTAACTGTACAGTATTAGAATAAACGCTAGTCTTGGGGAAGTTACAGTACCTGTTTTCAGCCATCGTGTCCTTAAATGATCAGTCTGAGTCAGAGTCACATATTGATAAGAGTCATTCATGTTTACATCCTGATGAACTGACCGCCCCCTGCCGCACCTCCTTCAAATTAAAAGTCATTTGCTCCAATTTGTTATAGAATCAATGTTACATTTGATATAGAATGTGTGTGTGTGTATGTATGTATGTATGTATGTATGTATATATATATATATATATATATATATATATATATAGATATATATATATATATAGATATATATATATATAGATATATATATGTGTGTGTGTGTGTGTATATATATATATATACACACACACACATACATATCTATCTGTCTGTCTATCTATATATATACGATAATTATACATAGCCTATATCAAATGTAACATTGATTCTATAACAAATTGGAGCAAATGACTTTTAATCTATATCTATCTATCGTGGCATCGGTTTTCATCTTACCTTGATTGCATACGCAATTTCATCTTGCCCTTGATTGCATATGCAATTCTCAATTCAAGTCATTTCCCCCCCATACATTGTATGCCTGTACAGTAATTCATACACATAATATGTATAACTGTGAGATAAATAGAAAAAGAAAACATGACAGGAGACATTTAGGCTTTTAAAGGCATGTTTATTGAACATGTGTCAATTTGGCTGTTGTTGTAATAAAAGGCTTATGAACAGAAGACCCAAAGAAAATGTGCACAACCACCTAACTGTACATACCCTTGTGGAAAAAAAAAAGAAAAATGTCTTTGGCTGTTTGGTGCCCCTGATTACAAGACTTAGTGTCTCATTAGTCCAACAGGTTAGCTATATCTGTCTGTTATCTTTCACACTTCAATGATTAACAAGGAGTGAAAGTTTCATTTCATTATTTACTCAAGGAAACAACAGTAGATTATCCGTAAAACAAAAGGAAATTAGTCTTAATCATTGGATAACAAAAAAGGCTAATGATTGCAACTGACATACTGGTTGACACAGATTCAAAAGTAGCTATTTTTTTGGTTCATAAATGAGTCACAGAATAATATCTATACATGATTCGTCAATAAGTGGTTGAAAAGCTTTACGATTCCATTAAGTGAATTGACAAAGGCATCTTTTGATATGCACGTACCACAATCACAGGTTATTCTCTTCATACAACAAAATGCATAAATATTCAAAGCACTTAAGAATGTGTTTTAGGCCTAGCTATGGGGTGGAAATGAAATCCGAAAAAAACCTCCAATATTCTTGTAAAATTGCACAGGATTAAACAGAATGCACCTATCAGTGACAGCTCTCTGTGCTGGGTAATAATCTATTGATGACAGTCTGCTACATTGTTGAAGGGCAGTCGATCAATTAGTGGAGGTAATTAGGCTACATAATGTCTGTGCTCTGTAGGTTGGAAGGTATTCCAAAATATTCAAAAATATATATTGAAAAAGGAGGCTGGAGGCATACAATGTCAATGATAAACATGAGAACCAATCCTGAATAATTTCATTTTTCAGTCCGATGACTAAAGTACACAAACAACATCTTTGTATGGTATCTTATATAAAGCCGATGACACACAAAAAAAAAAATCATGGAATCCAAGTTACATTTTAACAAAACAATGTTTTGGTTCTCAAAACGTAACATCCTTACGGTCTTTTGTACCCGTTTTCCCCTACGGTGCAGCACCTTACATCTATAGTTATCTGCTCTCAACAACGTGACAATTTCATGTAGATGCGCAGTAGTACAATCATTCATTCATTGGAGCTCAAAATATCTTTGAGGAAGGACCAATCACGTCCTTTGACCCTGACAGGGGACCAATCATGTCCCTGATAAAAGGTCCATATAGTGTTACAGGCATTTCCCCCCACACACTGCAGAAAAACAAGACAAAACAAATCTTACTAACTAACAAATGATAACTGATTTGATGTAAATTAAGACTGGATTTGTATTTATACAAAACTTTTCTTGCGTGTGATCTTTACTTTAATTGCTCTGGTAAGAGTTAAATATTTATGTGCAAAATAAGAATCGCTTAACACAACATTTGTTAATGCACTTATTTCAACCCCGTGACGACATGGAGGAGAGTTTAAAAATAAAAATGTAACAAGCAAAGCCTCTCGTGATTTCGTACGTGATCTCGCGCGCCGTCCCCCGCGCATCTGTTCCTGTACAGTATATCAGATTGCATAAACACACACACACGACGCTGCACATTGCACACTTCGTCAAATGTATCTGCTCCAGTTGGATTTGTCCAGTACATTCCTTCCTGCCGACGGCACAGGAAGCAGCTGTGATTGGCCGCACTGGCGTGAACGTGCATTTCGTCTGTGACCCAATCAGTGACCGGGACGTCTGGTCAGCTTGCATAAGTCTTGACACTGTGTCACCAGATGCCAGCCTCTTAGTAAGGACATACAGGGGGAGGAGGCGTTCATACCAAGAGCTTGATGCAGTGTCAGCAGTCACATGACGCACATGCTGGTGACAGGCCAATCTTCTAGTCTTTTCTTTGCAGTAAGGCCACCGTTATGGGAAAGGGGCGTTGTCGACATCGGGCTTCTCGTCCAGACTCGGGAGGGACAGAACACAACGTCCTGCTCCGTCACACACACACACACACCAATGGTAGCCTGTTAGTCACACACACACCCCCCCTCAGTCGCACATCAAATCTCACACACAAACATACAGTACACACACACACACACACACACGTCTGTCTTGAAAAGAATGTATTCAGAGACTTCTGACATATACAGTACACACTCAAACACACTAAAGTCTGTCTTGACTCCTGCTCCAGTCTCTCTCTCTTTATCCCTCTCTTTCTCTCTCTCTCTCTCCTTCTCTCAGTGAAGGTGGTTGGGTCATCCCTGGGGTTCCGTGCTGTTGCCATGGTAAGGCCCCTCCTGCTCATTGATGGTGTGGAGGAGAAGGCACACTGGCGGGTGGGGGGTCCGTGGCGTCGGCGGCGGCGATGACGAGGGTCTGCACTCCTCCTCCCTCCTCCTCTCCGGACCCCCCAGCGCCTGTTCCTCGTCCCCCTCCGGAGGGGCGCGGTGACCGCAGCTGTCGCAGAAGTCGCCAGCCTCCGCCTCGTCGTCCTCCCCTTCGCAGCTCAGCAGGCTCTCCAGCTCCCTCAGCTCCTTCCCCTCCTGACCGCCGCCACCGCCGGTGGTGCTCCCGCCGCGGCCGCACACGCACACCTCGATCCCTGAGTCGCCTGTGAAGCGCCTGCGCCGGCCCCCACCGCGGACCCTCTCCTTGTCCTCGGCGCAGCCCTCTGTCCCCAGGTCCCTGAGCAGGGGGTCCTTGGAGCAGTCGACCATCTTCTCGGGGCCGACGGGCCCCTCAGCGGGGACCTGTTCCTGGGGCCCCGACCCGGGGCCGATGCCCCCCTCCTGGTGCGGCTGGAGGGGCTTGTGCCTGTAGCCAATGGTGGGGGTGTGGGGCTCCTCCAGGCTGGGTCTTGAGCAGAGTGTGTCTGAGACTGGAGGGACTGGAGTGGTCTGGATGGAGGGAAGCAGGCCGTCCTGCGGGTCAGTGGTCAGGGGGCTGGCCACCGTGGATGGGCCCGTGTGTATGGCGCTGTAGGGGGGCGGAGGGGTGCGAGGGCGGTTCACCACCTCCTCGTAGTCTGGCAGGAGGTAATTCGGAAGAAACCCTGGAAATGGGGAGAGATTAAAAAAGGAGAATTAGGATGAGAATAACCTTTATAAATATTATTATTTATTTTTTAAAAGAACATTTCAAGGAAATCATGACTGGGTTGCTAATCAGTTTCAAAGTATTAGGCCTACTGGTTGACACTTTCATTCAGATCAAAATGTAATGCGGAGCCACAGTCAAGACAAGTAAGTCAGTGTCAAGTACTGTATTGTGGGGCTTCCATTTCACCATTCCAACAAAAAGAGACAATGGTACCCAGTCACAGCCTGTGGTTACCGATGGGAAAATAAAACAGTAGGAACTCAAACCGGGGGGGGGAGGAGTGTTATGATGGGAGGGTGAACACGTCAACGGTTTGCGATTGGGGGTGGGGGGATGGTGACAGGGAGGGGGGGGTGGTGACAGGGAGGGGGGGGGGGGTCCACCCCAAGCAGGAACGGTTTTCTAGGTCATTTGCTAAGAGCCTGAGTGCGGCCATGAGACGGTGTAGCAACGGTTGGCAAGGACCCAAGACACAGTGGTTTCCTGAAAACTGGGGCATGTCAACAGGGCCGGTCCGACGCTATAAATGAAACCGCTGGGCGCGCAGGGCTAAACAAACGAGCGGCCGATGTGGTAGGGCCGGCCGAGACAGCGGCAACCGACTCCGGTTGCTGCAATTGACAGCTAAGCTAACAGGAATAACCACACACACACACAAAAAAAATCTCTGGGAGGACACCGTGTCAATCTCGCAAGCTGCTACTGCAGCACAGAGCGACTGGTGGGATTCAGCTCGACAGAGAGAGAGAGAGAGAGAGAGAGGGAGAGGGAGAGAGAGAGAGAGAGAGAGAGATGCCTTCCCTTCCTGGAAATGGGCACTGTGAATAAGCACCAACTCTCATGTTGTGGGTGTCATATGCACTATAAATAACACACGCACTAGTGTCAGGTGAAGGGTGGTGGGGGGGTCTTACTGAAGATGTATGTTAGGCCTGTGTGTGTGTGTGTGTGTGTGAGAATATAGCGGGTGTCATATGGTGACCTCGTGTAGCCTCAGGTGGGGAGGACGGGACTACTTACTGAAGAGGAAGGGCACGGAGGTGTAGTTGTGCGCCTCGCGGTAGGCGATGAGGTTGATCTCGTGCTGCCGCTGCTGCTGCTGCATGCGGTGCTTGGTGCGGCGGTGGTGACACACACAGCAGCAGCTCAGGATGAAGATGATGGCCCACACCAGCCAGAACCCTGGAGAGGAGAGACACACAATAGAATGGGTCAGAATTGAAAGGAATAGAAGAAAATAGAATGGGTTAGAATAGAATAGAACTGAGTGGAATAGAAAAGAATGGATTAGAATAGAACTGAATCTAATAGAAAAGAATAGAATGGAATAGAATAGCACTTTGTCTGTCGGTTACAACTGAAATGTGTCTTCTCTGCCCTGCTCTCCACTCGCCAAACAGAGGATACAGCAGTACAGCACTTAGTCAACTCTCCCTCATGTTGGCAACTGACGGCCCACAGCAAGAACCTTCGAATGTTAACATTCCAACAAATGTAATTGTCTCTGGACTTTCGGAACCATAAATGGACGCCTGAACTCTAAACTCTGTATTGCTGTAAATATCAGTAGAGCTCAGTGACTCCGATTGGTATACAATCCCAAACAACAGCCAAAATAAATACAGTTACAGGTCCACATTAGAGAGTCAAATCCCTCTAGGGTGAAATGTTTGAAAATCTTTTACCAGATTCAAGTTCACTCCAGTTTCTGCTGCTCTTGCACCATAGCTCGCTACATCAACACAGAGAAATTCAGAGGGAGGATGCAATTCCTGGCATGGTGGGGGGGGGGGGCGGGGGGGGGGTTTTGCAAAGCTTCAAAGAATGTAATAATTGAAAAGCAAGCATTTTGAAATTTTAGACATTTTTGAAATGTGCTGAATAAGCATGTGTGAGAAGACAGTGTCTCACCAGAGTGATTCCGGAGGGACCCACAACCCAGAAGGTGTGCATGTCTTTGTTCCAGCCCAGCGCTAACACACCTGATTTAACAATAATCATCAAGCTCATGATAAGTTGGATCAGGTGTGGGCTGGAACCAGTGTTAGAGAGAGACAGAGAGAAGGAAGGAGAGAGAGAGAGAGAGAGACACACATACACAAAGAGAGAGAGAGAGAGAGACAGAGACAGACAGAGAGAGGTCTTCTTACACCAGAGTTCATAGTAGTAGCTGCAGCACTGTGATTCCTGGCAGCAGTGACCCGACTCACATACGTAACTCTGGTTGTTCAGCCCCTCACAGTGCAGGATGCTCTGAAAACACAAAAAGAACAAATCAGATTAAAGCCCGAAGTTACAAGACTGCAGGGCACGTCGGCAGCACTGTCACAAGAGTAAAAACAGTCCATGAAAAAGTGAAACCCACAAATGATCAATAACGTAATAACAATATTTAGACGTAGCCCTGCGGGAAACCAGAAGAGCTGGCCGTTATTATGAAGAGGCATAAAGTGCGTACATCAATCATCGTGTCTATACACACGCGCTTGTGCTAAGCTGCTAGAATGCCATTAGCGTCCACGGCTCATATTTCCTCATCACTTATCATCATGTGGATTAGAAGGCGGAACCACTCAACACCACAGGCTTCGACTTGGAGGTGGTGGTGGTGGTGGGGGCGGGGGGGTCTAGACTTTTCATCCATACTGTTATGACGATGATATAACAAGAAAACATGTTTTCGACGTTCTCCACGTTAAATCGCCAAATATTGTCTTCCGAAGGTCTAACATCTGTAGGCGTGTAGTCATAAGAGACACCTTGCACACCACAGGGGGGGGGAAAAACAAACAAGTTCCTTTACTTAGCCAAAAACGTTAAAACGTTGGTAACCACTCTCCCCTAAACAGGACAGAGACAATTCTCACGAGCAATACACGCAACACACACATGATCATACTGTCTTCTAGGTCCCAAAGGGCCAGCTTGAAGAGAACACCCACACTGAGAAAGAACAGGATACAAATCAGAGAATAAAACACTGAAAAAGAAGAAGCACTAATCAAAACACCCTTCTGATGAGTAGAGATTTTGAAAGGAAACCCCCTGTTTTTTCTTCCAGATTAGATTAGATTAGATATCACATTCTGAGCAAGGTTAGCCATTTTCTATAGATTACCCGTGGTGTGTCCAGATTAAGAAGCATAGCGATCCTGGGTTCCTAAATCCAAGGCAAGTCCTTTCAACTCAAGCCTCATTATCCATGGAAGAAAACAGTGAAAGAGCACTCTCACACACACACACACACACACACACACACACACACACACAAAGCCCAAATAGGGGACAAGGATTGCTCTACGGAAATTTCCAAGCAACAGTGTATTGTGAGCTGCAAGCCAGAGGACTGCATGGTAATGAGCTGCTCCCTCTGTATTCAAAACGGCACGCCGAGTGTGTGTGTGTGTGTGTGTGTGTGTGTGTGTGTGTGTGAAGGAGGGAGGGAGGACAGTAACTCACACACATGAAAAGATCCCACCAACTCTTCTAGAAAAACACTTCTCCAGCCCTCATCATCCAAACTCAATTTCTTCAGCATTTTTTCATACCCCGGACTTTACCCTTCTCCACACAAGAGAACATACTGTGTTCCTACTGTAATGAAAACACGATGTTCTGTCCTGTTCCTTTGTGTCGATCCACTTCACTTGTTTTCCCTGACTCGCTCATATTCCCGACCGTGCATTTCCACTTGGCAAGCTTGGTCCTTTTTGCAGTTGTTGTATCCAAATAACAACCGCCCACCATTTGTTTACACTACACAACCAGCGCCGCGATATGGATGGCGTGGAATATCACTAGAGAACGGACGGAAAAAACGAAAAACCGCGGACAAGACGCTGTTGATTCTGAAGGCTTTTTTTGCCTCGACGAAAGTACTTTGAGTTGAGGATCAGGCAGAGAGCAAAGTTCAGGACTTTAGACGTTGAGGGTCAAGTACTTCCATGGAAAGGCCTTGTTGGCTGTTCTTGAGAGCCACAATCAAATCAGCATTCTTTGTGCTCATTTATCAGGCAAGCAGCTGTTTCAGATAGACCAATACTGTCATAACCTCCCATTTGAAAACAAGAGAAAACTATGAAAATAAAAGCCAGTCGATGCAACAACACTGAGCATGACAACCTAAAGGGGTACATTGTTTTTGTCATCCTGCGTTCTCAGATCAAAACAGTCCGAGGCACCCAGACAGTGACCGAGCAAAGAATCCTGATGGACAAGATTCCGTTGCCATCCAGAACTGGTTAGAACAATCAGTCTCTCTCATGCTACAGTACAAGATTATGGGCAGATTGAGTTACTGTTCCAGAACCCACAGGCATATTAGAAATTAATTAAACCTAATCGACCATAATGAGAAGCTGCTGAAACGCCCAGACAACGGGGGGCAGTCCGATATCACCGCTTGACTACCGAACATTGTTCTCTCTTGGACCGTGGCTCAAATGCTTAGAGTGTTCTTCACTGAAAATGATACAAGGCTGGATAGATCTGGCACGTAGCCTTATGTAGGCCAGACCTAAGGCTAATGCACAAAAAAAACAGTCTACTCTACAGTGTATTGACAAGCCATCGGGTGTGTGGGATGTGTGTTTGACTTGTTAATTTAGAACACCTGTGCCAAGAATGAAGACAATAACACTGATAAACCAAACTAAATAGCATCCACCAAACAGTTCCATTCCTGGGCCTTTAATACAAGCTTCATGTAGCTACCTGACCAGCAAAGAAATATATTGTCTACCATATCTTATACTCCCCACCCCTCATACATACTGTCCTTAGGGATGCAACGATCCGATCCTGAGCATTGGTAAGCAAGGGCTGATAGTGGCCTAAAATGCTGGATCAGGAATTGGGGATAGGGAATGCTATTTAACCATGGCGCAAACTGTCCTAAAAAATTGCCGCGCACATGCGTCGTCGACTGACAACTGAGGTGACATGCGAGTGCGGTGACCACAACAACAACGATAAGTTGTATGGCATAATTCTGTCATGTTGTATGCATTTCTTCTTATGCAATGTTATGGGGTGTCTAATCAATACGTTTCCCAGCTTGAGCATGATGCCGACTGTTTCTAGAAGGAGCAGAAGGATGCTAAGCATAGCGCGTCCACACACACACAGCTCGTTCACTGAAATAGAGAAAAAAATATAGACTTTTATCGGCTGACACTCAAAAGTTCAGTACTCCTGTTAGCCTTCCTATCAACTTGACAAAGTTGAAAGCTGACATCAAATTAACTGGCAACAAGAGGATACAGCATGCTAGTGAAAAAATGTTCTACCACAAACAGAACTCAAGGTTGCGGTCAGTACGGAACAAAACAACCGTGATGACACTACATTCATGACCACCCCACACATTCCTGTCTGGCAAGGGAATGCGCACCAGTAGGCTTGGCTAACCTAATGGTTGTGGTTGACGGTTGACCAAACTACACCTGTGGGATCAATGAACCACGTCAGAGACCTGCGGGACTGCTTACAGCCTTTGGCACAATTGCCATGAGATACGCTACACAGGCAACCAGGGTTTGATACCAAGATTGTAACACAATATTGGGAATGTACTGTATGAGCATTCAGGTGGGCAACTTTGATAGTGGCCAGCCATACAACTGTCCATGTGTTTCTCTCGAAAAACATAAGAAAGCTTTTATTGATGACAATTAAACAAAGGCTAAACTGGAAGAAATGTAGTCTGGGCTAAACCATCCCCCCATGACAACTGATTACCAAAACACATTAGACTACAGGGAGATTAGGGAGACTACAAACAAGTCTTCATATAGTAGTAGCAGTAATAGTAGTAGACTACAACCTTTCTTCAAAGCCCCGTGTGAAGATACATTTCAGACGAGGATACTGAAACTTGTGTAAGGATATTCTACATTATCTAGCGATAACAAATTGCATACAATGTTAATGTATGGACTTAATCAAGACAAGATAACTCATCTGTAACTCAACGACGTGTATTGATGATTACAGAGACATGCTAGATCGGGGAAGTTGCATCCAATTAGTGTGTGTTATTTAGTTACTCACAGACAGTGATAGTATTAGCTAGCATGACATTGTTTCACTTAGTACACTGGTATTACATCAACCATTGTTGTGTAGTAGCTAATGAAAGCCACTCGTACTGTGCGGACAAACTCGAGTCTCGAAACTAATGCTCTGCTCTCAAAGAGTTCGGCTATCTAGCTACTTCCAACCGGAAAGTGTTGTGCTTGATTTGACAGCTGTCAAGAAGCCAGATAGTGAGTTTACTATTAGATTGATTGACAAAACATGAAGCTAGCTAAACGTTTTAGATTTGAGGACTTCCGTCAACAACAGTAGTAGCTAGTCAACAACAACAGAGGGTAGTTGGCTAGCTAACAAGGTATGCTAACACTGACTAGCTGACAAGCTCCATACAGTGAACACTCCATGTAGTTAGCTAGCTGATCAGAACATTATCATCTCGTCATGAGCCGTTAATTTACATTAGCCAGCTAGCTACCGTAGCCAGTTAGTAAACTAGCTAAGTAGCTAGCTAGAGAGAAACTTTGCTATGCTAGCTTGATGTTGCTGACATGCATGATCCGAATATATCTTTGGGTTTGGCATGCTCAGAATCAGACTGACCGTACTTACCTCGTCTGTTGTTGAGTCGGTGGGACTGACAGGGGCAACAACGTGCAAAAACAATCCCATTTTAAGAGCCGAACATACAATGTCGTTCATTCCTCCGACCTGACTTGCGGAAAAACATAGGCAAAGAAGTTTGTTTTTCGCTAATCGTATCAAAATCTCCAACTAGTTTATGGCCCCGGACGCATTGGAAGGCCACCACATGCGCCGCCTCCTTGCTTGTGCGTAATTGGACATTTCAAGAAGGCACAACATTGGTGCAACTGGTTGCTCTTGGTGCCACTGGCTAATACAGCTGTTACACAAGCAGTTTCTTCGAACGGCTACTCTCTGGCTCCGCTAGGTGTGGCGTGGTTGGGTCACCTCCTGTACCATGTGCCCAACGTGATGGGTGTTGAGTTGCCTTGCTCACCGCTCACTTTTCAGGTTCACCTATGGTTGAGCAACATAAACCAGCTGACGCTAGCGGAGCCAATCACAAACCGGTGCGCGTCTAGTGCGCGGACAAGTCTGCAGAGTAATGTAAGGGGCTGGAGAAGTTCGTTTCGTGTTCATTTTCTTAATAAACCTACAATGGTCTTACAACAAAGCAGCAATACTCCTATAATCCTCTTATCTTCATCCTCAAGATAGAGACAGACAATACACTTGATAAAGCTTGGTCTGATTTGACATTGCTACACAGAAGGGGTCAGGGCAGGACTATTAGTATAGTGTTTAAATAGTGTTTATTATGATCATTATCCATAACGTTAAAATATGTCAAGCAGCAACCATGCATCATAGCATGGTTTTCATTTTCATTCTTCATTTTCATTTATAAAATTAGATTATCATAAGGTACAAGTCTAAAATCCCAACTATAGTCACGACACTGTAGCTAGAGCAACGAATGTTCCAATCTTACCCCGAACATGTACTGTATTATTCAAGCATAATCACTACCACCATCATTACCACCATCATTACCATCATGATCATCATCTTTTCTGATGTAATATAACTTATGTAGTGACTTCCCACTATGGTGCTAAAAAGTTGCACCACCATTACCAGTCTCTTTCCTGGGGTTCTCTGAAGGGTACCCCCAAATGGCTGAAGATGTCCTTCTCTGTGAGCGTGGGTATTGGGATGCCCCCATACATCTTCACCGAACCCTGGCGCAACACGTCCCGGTTCAGCGAGTGTTCCGATAGGCTCATCCGTTTGGTCTTGGCAAACGCCCTCATAGAACGGTTGAAGTGTGCGGACCCGGTGAAGTACATGATGGCGCAGGCGAACTCACTGTGGGGCACGACGATGATGTCGAGCCTGCGGTGGCGCCGGCCGGGTCCTGGGAGACGACACACGCCCATGTACTTCTTCTGCTCCCCGTTCTCCTCATGGCTCACCAAGTCGTCCGTCAGGAAGCCTGTGTGAAAGTAACAAGCACACAAGTTCTTTATTTAGCCCATGAGTAAACATACTATTGACTATTGGATTTCAAATGATGTCACCGTGAGAAAGAAAATGAATCCCTGTGGAGAAAAAAAAAGAAAGAAAAAAAAAAGTACAAAAGACTAGGACAAAAACCAAACAATTGGTGCATGATTGGTTTAAGACAACACAGTTAATGATAAAAATCAATGCCCATATTTGGACATGTCCCTACCGCTTTGATGGAGGTTCTGTAACACTTTGCTAAAAACACCCTTGTGGGAATTGCCGTCTGGGTGAGAGATGAGGACATCGACATCTCCACACGTGGCTTTCCCCCGGCGGTACGAGCCACATGCCAGGGACAGCAGTCCAGGGTCCAGGGTCCGAGCCTCTTCCCTCACCTTCAGTACACACATTACATACATGAATTCTCTCATGTAGTTTGTCTTTGTGTTTTCATCTTGTCTATAACTTGTCTATAGTTGTTCTGTACTGTGTCATGTGTTTTATGTTACGGAGAAGAGGAGTAACAGCTGCATGAGCAACAGCTAATTGGGGATCCTGATAAACCAAACAAAGACATTACAAAGGGAAAATGAATAGACAATTTGACATAAAACACAGTTAAGAAATCACACCAGTATACGGTATTTTACAATGAAAACTACTAATAGTGAACGATTCATTGTTTGCAGCGTACGGATCGCTGCTCAAATCTATCTTCAATAAAAGACCAAGTTTGAATACTTTATGGTAAATAAAAATAACTAGTAGCAAGTAAGGTAGCATATTGTGCGTTTCGTGTGTTCTGCTTGTTTAAGCTCATACGCCTTTCTTTCTGGACAATAAGCAAGCATTCACTTCAAAGATACATTTAAAAGCACTACATATTATTTTGACAAGCCAGCAGAGGACACATGCTATAGTCATCTTTCTAATCTGCACTTTCTATCTGGCAGCCCGAAAGGAAAAGGGAAATCCAAGTAATACTATACGAAAACAACTGGCGTTTGTAGCCCAGCGCTCAGAGTGACCAGGTATCTGTTGACTTATGATGCGCCAAGTTTCAAGAGCAGTTCTCCCCCTTCGGGGACGTGGGACTCAGTGAGAATACTGTCTGCTTTCTCAATCAGGCAGGCAACAGAGGCCTGATAATCTTCTTAGGGGCCAATGCAAACTTTAAAAAGAATCATTTAAAAAAAATAAAAAAAATCATACTTTGCTTTGGCTTCTCTTTACGCCTGCACTTCACCTTACAAGCTCTATTCTCTGTTCATAAGGGGCTACAGGAGACACTACAAAGAAACTCTCTCTCTATTCTCTGTTCATAAGGGGCTACAGGAGACACTACAAAGAAACTCTCTCTCTATCCTATAAAATGGTGCCAGACGTAATGGAAGCAATGGAGAATGGAAAAGGGCCTGTTTAATCTATATGGTAGAATGTTGCTTGAGCCTCGGTGACATGCAAAGACGTGTTACCGTTTTCTCTATGGCAGCTGCCTCCTCCCTGGGCATCCGGTCTAGAAAGTCGTCGTAGTGCTTCAGCCCAATTTTCTGAATGTAATTAAGGTTCGCCTTGGTGCGGATGTCCTCCAGAGTACGGAACCCCTAACAGGACAAAAACAATAACGTTCATCTTCTTGTGCAATCGACAAATCCAACATAACATCGAAGGGGAAGAAGTCGCCTACAGTGAGAAAGCTTCCAAAAGGTGGTCAAGATTGCTCAAACCTGTTGGTACCATTGCTGAGCAGTTTTGGCCCCAGCACCCCAGATGTTCGTGAAGAGCTCCAGGACTGGTACAGCCTCCCCCATGTGGTCCAGCTTGCGCAGGTGACCGCTTTCCATTATCTCCTGGATCTTGTCTGCCATGCGCTTCCCAATACCTTGAATCTTACAGGCCTCCTGCAAATGGGGCAGCAATCCATTAGACCATGCACTCAATGACACTTGCCATCTTGTCGAGGTGTTGGGTCTCACTCTCACCTAGCCCTGAGCATACGCTATGACAAACTCCCCCATTAACACCACACCCCTATGGGTAACACAATACAAGAAAAAGTTTTGCGAGTTCTGTGCATATGTAATAAACCTCCCATAATCAACGAACCACAGTACGCCAGGGGAGGCTGGTGTAGGAAGAAACCGGAGGACGGGCTCATCGGAACGTGATGCATAGAATGAGAACGTGTTTGATACCATTCCATGCATCACAATGAGCCCGTCCTCCGATTTCAACCTCCACCAGCCTCCACTGCAGCACACACAAACCGTAAACGAATCTAAGATGAGATCACTCAGATGCGACCTACCTCATAAGACGTGATGGGCTTGGGGTAGCTCTTGAGAGCGTTGATGGCCTTGGAGTAGCCCAGAGCCCTCCACTTATCCCCCTGGTGGGTGTAGGCCTTGGCCAGCACCTCCAGTTTGTCTGTGATGTGTTTGTTCTGGTTGTCGCTCTTGGATTGAGAGGACTGGGCACACACCCATTTCCCTGAGATGGGCTTCAGCTGGGTAGTGCTGGTGCTGGGAGTGGACGTTTCCGGGTTCTCATCCTTTGGGTGTAGGCCAGCGATCAGAGCCTCCAGGTCTCTCTGAGAGACGCCGTCTTCTTCTCGGAAATCCTCTTTACTGTCTGGGACCTTTGGATACATTAAGTATGACAGTGTGTTATAGACGGAACAAGTAGGTCAGAGGGGAGGGAACAAGTAGGTCATTATGAGTAGTCGTAGAATCTTGTAGTGACAGGCTTGTGTTTAAGAGGGCCAGAGTCAACCCACCGTCTCTGCTGTTTCATCTGGTTTCGTTTCATCAGGGATGATTGGCTGCTGAATGTCCTGTGTGGCTGGGACACTGGTGAGCAGATCTTCTTTTACATCCACGTCAGACTGTCTAAAGAACATACACAGTACACGCCATTATTAAATAGTTTTTGTTCCATCAAAATGTTCTCTTAAATTAACACATCTCAATCTTTCTAAAGAGCTATCAGGCCCTAGGTTCTTGACCAGCAAGATGCTCACCTACTGTATACATTAAACAGCTGTATGCTTAACTATCGCCAAAGCCTCTTTCAAATATAGAACATCTCTGGTATCGCATTGGAGAGCTGCGTGTACCTGATAGGAGCTAGTAGGCTGTATTCTGCTGTGTCTAGTAGTCGCTTCTCAGTGATGCATTGACTGAGCCATGTGCACTTCACCAGATGAACTGCAGGGGGCAGCATGTCCACTTTCAGAAGCCGGGCGGCCCTTTCACAGTCCATACTGTCGTCCACTACAACATGGGTGACACTGGGACCGAATGAGCTCTCATACTGTCCTCCATTCTGGACGATCCGTCTCTGGAAGATCTGACACCTGGCATTCCCTATGCCAGCAGGCAGTATGTGCACAGTGACACTCTGGAAACTATTCCCTGCAATGGAAAATGAATAATGTGTTGTTGACGTATCCTCTTCTTTGTGTGCATACGTGGGGCAATCAACACCACGTGACAGCTGTCTTTCTGATGTGTATGTTTAGGCATGTTGTCTCTCTCACACTCAATCAATCAGTCAATCAGACACACAATATTGGTTGAACTACCTGTTACAGTTTCATCAGACTTCCTCTTGGGTGGGGGTGCATCCTTTCCCCCACCAGTGTTCGCCCTTTTCACTTTTGGGAAAGCTTTCATAATCCCATGACGTTCCATTTCGTCGAGGGAAGGGGAGTCCTGATCAACAACAACAAAACGTTGTCAGGATGACATACACTACTAGCTGGAAAGCTAGCTAGCAAGCTAACTCTAAATATCTTCACCGACCATGCTCATTTAACAGTTTTTGAATATCTGTGATTAACTCTCTCCATGAAACTGCAATCATGTTCACCACACTGACGCAATCTAATCAGCATGTTTAAATTAATTCTCTGCTGAAAAACATCAAATGAATCTCTCTTACCCCTTTGGGACGTCCAAACCATAAAAATCAATCCAAGGGTTTCAAAACAAAATCAACTTCCGGGTGAATAAAACACATTTTCTATAGTTATTGGAACATTTTCTACGGTTTCTCCATGAATATCATCCAAAGTTAAAAAAAAATTCCATGTTCAATTTAATGACATTTCTGCCAAACTGTGAGTGAAAATAATTATATATACCCATTTTAGTAGCTAGTGACCTCTCGGTTGCCGTGGCTACACGTGCTGTTTAGGAAGTGTCTGTGTTTGCAACAACCATGGCTGTGCAGTCTTGGGCAGATCTCCTAAAATCATCCAAGAAAACAGCTTTAATAAGCGACGGTGAGTACGGCACATAGTTAAAAGGCTAATCGTCCTAAACTGCGTGTTTTGCAGTCTGTTTTTATGAAGTATCCATTGATATGCTTGCGAGCGAGGTTGCTAGCCAACAATGTGCACTAGCAAGCCATCTCTCCTCTGATGATGTGCGCAAACTGTTTAGTCCAAGACTGCAAATATGGCCTTCATCTACACCTTAATTCATTGTCTAATGTTGTTTTCCTAACGTCTTTCCAGGGAAGAGGAAGGTGCACTATCTCTTCGAAGATGGGAAAGAATTGGCAGAAGAATATGACATTCAAACAGATGAACTCATTGGTAAATATTCAATGGAATGTTTGTTTGGTGGACAACATAACTTAATGTTGCGACTGTAGCTGCTAACCAACTGCAATAACTAATTTCATAATCTGTTCATTTTATTTGTGTGTTTACCTTCTAGTGCGAAAATGGCGTTCTAAAAGCACGTTGGGGGGGCAGGGGGCATGGCAGATAGAAGTTGGAGAGCCAGCACCAGCCACCGTGGCCTCTGCTGAACCCGAAGTAATAAAGGAAAACTGCACAAATGTAAGATTTGTTTTCTAATGTTTAGGTACATGTCTTATGTTTGAATCTACTGTAAATGGAAACTTCCCCACTGTGACCAAAACATAATTAATTCAATATAGCATGTCTAAAATAATCTCTCTGCTATTAAGTTGGGGAATTATTATGAATCATTGTCGTGGTATGCAATGAATAGTGTAATTCTCTGTAATATTTCCACAGCCTCTGTTCATGCGGAAAGACACCAAGACCAGTTTTCAGTGGAGAGTCCGGAATCTTCCATACCCTAAAGAGGTCTACAGCGTTTCAGTGGAACCTGCTGAGCGATGCTGCATTATTCGGACAACAAACAAAAAGTACACACAGACTTGGTTTTCTCTTAGGTTTTACGGCAAAGTGTCTTTCACTTTTAAAAGTTACAATTTACCATGGACTACAGCTGATTTTCTTCCCTCTTGAAATATCTATAGAAGAACTATGCAATCGTATAAATATATTTACTATACTTAAGGTGACAACACAATCAATGGGCTATATTTTGTGTAGAACATCCCATACACAACACAGATACAGCCGGTGTGCATTTTGACTTGCAGTTGCTTGTCATGTGTAGTGTCATCCGGTTTCCCATAGGTGGCACTGTTGATCAAAAAAGAAAAAGAAAATCTCTTGCCTTCAAGAAACGTCTCACCCTTTGCGTTGTTGTTTCAGATACTATAAGAAGTTCAATTTTCCTGATCTGGACCGAAGCCAGCTGCCATTGGACAGTTCTGCCCTCAGCTTCACTCATGCCAACAACACCTTAATCGTCAGTGTAAGTCTGGACAACAATAACAAACAAACTACTTCTCTTCATGCACCCAAATGATTTAAGACTACAAGTCCCTGCACAGAGACTGATAGAAAAGCCCACCATAGACCAGAGATAGACAATACATAAAGCAGATTTTCTATGTTATATCTATCCATATAAATGCATCCGTATGAATGCATAAACATAGACGGTATCCATATCTGCACAGTCGAAACACAGACCTCTAAACCCAGGGGATCCAATCATCACATTTGTTAGAATAACCGCTAAAATACTAAAGTATCTGATAAAAAGATTGACCAATTTAATGTCCAGCTATCATAATTGGTCTCTCTGTGATAGTCCCGTTCCGTGTGTTATCCTACTCCAGCTCAAACATGATTGCTGTAAAGGATGTGCATTCGGGGGACAGGAGGGCTGTAGAAGTCATTATATTTGCCTTCTCCCTTCCAGTACAAGAAGCCCAAGGAGATCTTAACCCTTGAGCACGAGCTTCTGAGGGAGGTAAAGAAACTGAAGGGGACGAATGAAGGGGACGTGGACTGCAAAACTCAATGAAGTCATACTGCATGCATGAATCTGAGAAGATGTCACTCAAACCGTGAATGTACAGTGTCAGCGCGCTGTATGCCTTTTTCTTTGTTTCATTGTGCAAAACTCAAAAGAAGTCATATGGATTCAAGAAGATGTCCCTGAAAAGAGTGAACAAACTGACATACATTTCATTTGCATATGCAGTGCTCTGTTTGCTTTTTTAATCTGATTCCTGTTTCTCAATTGGTTGTTTCTCCCATCAGAAGATTACCGCACAGTGCCTTGTCCATGCTTTGATGGTTTCCATTGTGTTAATTGGGGTCCCTTGAATTGAGCCAATGAATTACTGAGAAGAGTACTGTTGCTTGTTCTCTTACTGGTTCCAACTCGTTCCGACAAGTGTTCTATCAAAGAAGTATTTGCAAAAACAAACTTTGCTGCTCTTCAGTAAAAAGTTCTAAATCATTGTTGTCGTGTTGTGCACTTATAGCATTGAGAATATGTGGTCTTTTGAAGATGAATAAAAATTCATTTAAAAACAACTTTTCATCTCTGATGTCCTTCACAGTGTTATAACATAACATATTCCCTTACTACGCAAACTATTAGCGGTCAAAATACTCCCAAACGCGGAGGCCGGCGGGTCATCTCCCCCCCATTCTTGGTGTCCTTGTAAAACACTCAGAACACACAATGCCTCGTCCCTGTTCGCTACGGGGTCACCCTAACAAGCACGTCCCATTTGTGTTAACTGAATACCCTTATGTTCTGAACACGGAGTAGTAGGCCACCATGAAAGCCATTACTGCAGCCGTAGTCAGTGCTAGACTGCTAGTCAGAACTTACTGGCCCCCAGAGCTAGCTGGGTCCTCCAGGGGGTCACTTCACTGGGTTTCAGACCTCCAGCATATACACCCCGCAGACCCTAGGTAGTGATGGTATTTCATAACATTAGTTCTGCTGTGTTACTGCACAGTGAGAAAAGAAAGTCATAAGATAAATACATATGTGTTGTATTTTTTTGTGAATCTATGGACAAGTCAAGTCATAAAGTGTATTGGTCATATGCACAGGGTACAGTTGTAAATTGTACAATACAAATACTTACTTTGCCAGCTTCCTCTCAACAGTGCAAATATTAGGACGTAATGTGTGTAATGACATACAGACGTGAGTCTTTGATGTTTGACGACCAAATCACTGACTTGGGGCATTAAGATTTTGCTAGCAGATAATTGAAAGTGAAGTGTGCTGACTTATTGAACACAAAGGGTTATTTTGTCTAACTACAATACATATGTGCAGAGGGCTGTTACAAAACATTGTTCTGCAATACCTATTTATGCTGCATGAAAAGAAACAAATCTAAAAGGAACAATACCATTTAAATATAGATTTCTTTCAACCTTGAGGTCCCTTGCATTTCTTTGTCTCAACTGCCAGACCAAGTGAGCAAGTGCTAAAAGCAGAGACAAAACCACAGTTCACTCTCACTATTGTGCTTTGTGGACTCTAAAAAGGGAAGAGATATTTTATGGCGCTGCCGAATAAGATCCAAACACAGCATAACATTGGAAAAGAATGTCAACTGCCTCCACTGTTATGATGGATTATATCTTCCAAATCAAAACTTTGAACGCTGAATTAACTTTTTTGGTGGAAGTTTCCCGTGCACTCTTTAATCACTGTGTACAGCTGAGTAATCCTACAATTGATCATTGGAGTACATGTACTACTAAGTAGTCCTCATGGCCTTTTTTCAATAGTGGTTACATCAACACCACTTAAATGCTGTAGGGTTCGTTTATAAAAGAGTTGTCAGGTCTACTGTATAGCTCCGGTAATCAATCTTAATAATAAACCAAACCGTTATTTATTCCTTTTTACAAAACCCTCCAAACAAGAGGACCTGAAAAACCATTCCTCACTCACAAATCCAACCCTTGGAAACAAACAACAAAACACAAACCACAAACAACAAACAACAAACAACGAATAACAAATTGGACGTCCAGCTCCAACGCTGTGAGAGTGGCTTCGTTGTTCTGTGCTGGGTCTTCTTCCCCCGTCGTTTGGCCTCTGCTGGTCATGCTCAGTTGATCCTGGGAGAGTGTTTCTTTTTGCCCCCCTTTCATTCCCGAATGCCTCTTCCCAGCCATTCCCCCCCCTTTCAGTCGGTGCCACATTTTGCCACACAGACCCTGGTGCTTTTTCTTCCCCCCCCCCCACCCCTCCATCCCTCCATCCCTCCACCCCTTTACCCCTTTACCCCTTTACCCACACCCCCTCCCTGTGGGACTGGCTTCTTTTTGATAACTGACCCCTCCTTGTGTTATTATTCGAACCCACTATTGTATAACATGCCCTTTTATATGAGGTCCCACAAAGGGCCCATTTGATCAGAGGGTTATGGTGTGCGATCGTGAGAAATGCAACTACATGGTGGTAACCTTTGTTTGAGCCAAAATGGTGGGCTGACCTCACCGCTTTTAATGCATAGCCCGAGCTATTCAGACCCAAGTCTCACTTGCTGAGCACATTGAATTCAGTAGCCTGTCACAGATATTGCCCCTCAGTTATCTGGGTCTCCAGCTTGACAAAAAAAAACAACAACAGGTTTTTTTTTAGGCAACGTTATATGCTTGCTTTCCATCTCAAAGTTAGCGACCGTAGGGGAAAAACACCAGTCAAAAACAGCCTATTGACTCAAATCTTTTAGTGATTTTAATATACACTCTACAATAAATATTTCCATCATTTAAAGTATTTTACAAATCTTGCAATAAAAAATATATTCATATATGTAGAAAAAACACAGAAAAGCACAAAAAATGGCCTCCTAAATGCAAAATAATGTGTTTACTGAGACTTGTTTTCAATTAGTTGTTGTTGCAACCACATGATGATCCAAAGATAGCTGCCATGTAATGTGTATTCACTATTTCTTTCCATATAACATTCGTTACAGCTGAGTAGGGTTATCACTAAGCCCAAAGGTGTCCATTCCATTCATTCAAATCTCATTGAGTCCTTGAGCACAAAAATCTTCCTCTGTTTCGCACAAATGCTCTCTAGTTACTACAGATACCTCAGTCTGACGTGGAAACAACTAACAGATTAGATACACATTGTTTTAGATACAATCCAGTACAAAACATTTCAAAAACCTTTGTCCTTGCGAGGAGCGAACGTGTGTTCTGTAATAGTGGTCTGGTCTGTAATGATCTTTGCCGGGTGTGTTTGTGTCCCTGCGGTAGGCTGGTTCTTCCTCTGTGGTTCCTCTTCAGTGACCTCCTGAGCGGTGGTGATGGGTGTGTTTAGTCCTCCTGCTGATGGGCTGGACAGGGAGGGGTAGGACATCAAACGGCCTTTTCTCGCCCAGGAGGTGACCCCTGGGCAGCCGCTTCATGAAGTGGGCCTCTCTCTGGTGCTGCTTGGTCCGGGAGGCCTTTCTGGGCCGCCCCTTGCGCGTGAAGGCCATGTACCAGCCCTCGAATTTGGCATTCTGGAGCGCCGTGTAGTTGTTTTCCAGAACAATCTCTGTGAAGATGCAGTCTTTGCCGCGGCCCTTCCGCTGTACAGAGGGGAGGGGGGAGAGAGGAGAGGTTCAGCTGAGTCTCAGAGGACGTTAAAATATTGTTTTGACAAGTAAATGTCCCATCAATCCTTCGAGGGGAATGTACAGGAAAAGTAAAACTCTCTCTCTTCAAATCAAGGGAACTCTTGCCATAACTCAATAGCCCAACACAGAACAGACTTTTTTTTTCTTCAAAGATTCCTACTCATGGTCATGTATGGTTATAGGAGTGCAGACTACACCTGGGCTCCTCCTCCTCAGACCTCTCCACCCCCTAACACCCTTTTGTACATAACCTGAGCTTAAAAAAAAATACCCTAACTTGTTTTCTTCCTTTCACTAGCACTGTGACTGCCGATGGCACTTCTTCTTAACAAAGGTTTTACTTACTGATGACTGATAATTGATTCACTTACCTAGACAAATCTACTTATTGTAAATCGCTTTGGATAAAAGCGTCTGCTAAATGACTTAAATGTAAATGTAAATGTTGTTGTAATTGTGACAAAACTTGACTGTTATTTACCTTGCCAATCAGCTTCCCTCGCTTGTTCATGCAGATATAATATCCCGTGTTTGCCCCCTTGATCCGAACACGACTTCCGAAAGTGTCTGTCTCCACCTCAAGTTTGGCTGGAAACACAAAAGTAAGAATTATTTTCTTCATGCTCTTTATATCAGATGCCTGTTATAAACGGTAGTACATCAGCACAACATAACTCTCAAGCTTACGTGGGTGATACTCATTTAAACAATTTGGTGTGTCGATAGATGCATTCAGAATTTTTTGAGCTGACCTTTATATCAACTTTAGGCCATAAAAACATTGTGCTGGTCCGATATTGTTGTGATGGCAATGATCTCAATCTTGAATGATCATAACCAATGACTTTGGTAATAATCTTCCCTTGTTAAACCATGTGTGACAGCAATTATGCGACAATGAAAGCACTGTCTACTGGCAAAACATTCAAGTCTTTTAGAACAGCTGCAAGTCACTTGGATTTCATACAGAGCCTTTGTCACTGAAAGCCTGTAAAATGACGTGCTCAGATGCTGGATTTGGGGATGAGGGAGGGTGTGACAATAGTCCGGTCAGGGCACAGCCACAAGCACAGAGCAGCGGTCAGATTGGGACCTGCTTCAAGGGTGACACCCACTTAGGACATGCACGTTCCGGCCAAGGCCAGGAGGTGTGTGTGTGTGTGTGTGTGTGTGTGTGTGTGTGTGTGTGTGTGTGTGTGTGTGTGTGTGTGTGTGTGTGTGTGTGTGTGTGTGTGTGTGAGAGAGAGAGAGAGAGAGAGAAAGAGAGAGACAGAAAGAGCACACAAGAAAGAGGAACAGAGAGAAAGAGGGGATAAAATGAAGATGCTGACTTCACCGCTCTTTATAAACTGAGTCATACATTGAGTTGTAAAGCAATGAAAATTCCTCGTAAAATGACCCTCCAAAAAGCAGGCAGCAGGCATCGAGAAAGTAGATGGATGGTAGTGGTGGAAAGATGGCTAGACACTCCAAAATACTTTGGTGACAGGAATTTGCTCCCTTTAAATTTCAGACCTTTTTTTTTCCTTGCGGGGAGAAAAAAAACGGCCTTGCCTGAATTCCATCAAAACAGGTGTCTATATTGTAGACTTTGTCCTAATGAAAACCTTCAGAACACCCGATAAATTTTGCGAATTGGTGCAAACAAAAAACATTGTCTATTAAACACTGTTACGGATGAATTATTTAATTGATGTCGTTTTTTTCAATTATCGAGGCAAATCAGCTGTAAATCTGTCACTCATGTTCGAAAAACTATAATTATTTTCACAAATGTGAATGAACACACTTTGTTCATCTTCATTATTTCAATCACATAATTCAACCATGTTTCTCTTAGAATATTCATTGACATGTGTCCATCAATGGCCAATAGGGGCCTAGAATTAATTGAAAACACATTCGGTTCCAAGAGCTTCGGGTAAAAAGCGCGTCTGAAAGTTAGAACATTGCAAGTCATATTTCTGTCCCGCAGCCGACTGAGGGGGTAAGTTTTTCAGGACATTTTACGAAGGTAGAAGTAAGATGAGTTGTGATGGATTTTCCAGATATTCTGAGTGGGTTTCAGTCTGAATCATATAGAATCAATTTCGAATGTGAATGCGCTTTTCCCCCGCCACCTCTTCTCAGGCCTTCATTAAACGACTGTGTGCGAAAGCCTTGAATAATATGCGACTTTGGTAGGCTTTTGCATAGGCCTATCCCTTGACAATGATGTCTAATTTAATGTTCATATCATTTAGGAGGCCAACACACCTGAACTAACATTTGCCCATCGTTTAAGAAAAGGCAATTTGGCAAATGGTTTTGTTCACGGTTGTGCAAAGGGCTACAGTAAGAACCGTAATTTATAGCCTAAATACAGTATATGGTGATTCATTCAATGCTTACCATGCACGGCTCCGTCGTCGCCATTGGCATTTACTCTCTTGTTGCCCATAACCTGGACGTGCTTGCCACTGGTTCGGCTGTAGAGCTGGTAGGTTCGAGTCAACCTGCGGCTCATGCGGTCAGAGAGCATGCTTTGCTCGTTGACGTGGGGCTTGAAATTAGGAGGGGACTGGTGCTGCTGCTGCTGCTGTTGCTGCACAGTATTCTGTCAAACAAACCGTAAAGAAAGATAAACAACAAATACAAGTGTGTAAATTTATATTTGTAAGCATATTAGATAGCTGTCAACCACAGTAACTATTTATTAATGTTAGCCTAGTTCATGGCCAAGAAAATTGATGGAAAGCAGAGAAAACCATAGCACTAAAATAGTTTGTTTTTATTTCAATACTCTAATTTCCAATTATTCTACGCTTATGCCTATAATGTTTTCATGAAGGGGCTAAACTGTCCTGAATTTCAGTGGGCATTGCTTTAGAAAAAAATAACCTTGCATGGTGCGTGTTTGGGGAGATGCATGCAGCGAGCCCGCTGTCCTCACTCGAGATGACATCGCTCTGATAGGTTGTTTTACCACGAATGATCTTTCACCCCTGTCTCCCTGGACTATTTCCCTTAACGATTCTTTTTCAATTCAGCCATACGCCACCCCCATATGTTTTAACAATTACCTTTTAGGCTAGCCTTTACGTCTTTTCAAGATGTTTGAATAGTTGCCAACTGCTTAGGACTCATAGTAAAATGTTTTCATTGTTATTACACGTTTATTGCATATATACAAACGATGGATTAATATCAGTAAGCATATAAACGCGTGTAAATTGGTATTTAGTTACATTAATAGACTGAAACTATTTCAGAGTTATGAAACATTATTAACTGTTTATTGTTTTATGAAATCCGTGAAAAACATGCAAGTTCATACCTGTGTGTAAAAGCAAAGCGCTATGAATTGAAGTAACCTGAAAAAGAAGAGAAACACTTTTAATGTTGATAATTCCTCCACAAATGTTAGGAATAGGCGTTATATGTAGTGTTGAGAGTAGATTCACTTACAGATAGCCTAATCTCGATGTTCTAAGCCTCATCTTGAAATAAGTCAAATATTCCTTCATGAATTCCGCTTTTCCAATGCAGGAGTCTCGGGGAAATACAATTCTTCCCAAAGGGAATTTCAGCTCAATTTTATCCCCCTCTTGTCACAGATATAGCAATTGATAGCCCAACGATTGAGGGATCCTGAACCGACAGTCCCAGATAGGATTCACTCATTGACAGTCTCGCAATAAAAAGTCCAGAGGATTTAAAGACGCTGAGGGGGCCATCCAAAATTAAGAGTCCCAGTGAGGGATGAAGCGCTGTCATCAAACCACCACCGTTATTCCACAACTCCGTCAATTCCCTCTCGTGTCAATCATCTTTGCAGAATTCAAGGTCTCTTTTTATGTTGTTATGTAGAAATACATCCCCGTTACATTCTTGGTATTGTGTTTTTTTATAAGTCCATAAGCGGTGGTGTATAAGGATGGTATTTTACGCGTTACTCATGGAGCTTGTATTTACGCATCAGCGGTAAGATGAATAACGTCCATTCAAGAAATAACTAAACATTAGAGACAAGTATCTTGGATATGAATTCAAAAAATGTTACAACATATACATCTGTTCCCTGTTTGATTATAGCCATTGCTAGTGCTGCTGCCTCTCAAAGAAACGCTGATTAAGTGTCTGCAGCGGTACTCCAATGTCAGCCTCACTCCCACACGTGTGTTTCTTGTGGTCCCGTTTAGTCCAGGATACAGCGTCTCCCTCCCTCAACATTTAAATACTTTCACTTGCAGGAAAGGCAATATCTTGGCCCAGAGCAGGCGGAGCTTCTATGGGAGATAGCAGGCTTGCTTAGGAGCTAGTCTGTGACAGAGTAGTGGCACACATCGATCGGACCTGACTTATATGAAGTGTTTCACACAAAAATAAGTCACTTAATGAAGTCATTTCTGTGCAGGTGTTTTATTGCCTATTATATAGGCAATCACTTATTTTACAAGTGGGTATATAAGACCAAACGTCTCAGCTTGAGTGCTTTACACATAACAGACATGTAAAAAATATTTTAAAAAACCCATAGCCATTCACCAAACAATGTTCTATTTGGTTAAAATATTAAGTGGGAAATATTTTTGGAGATTCAGTATTTAAGGCTATACTGCATCAAGAAGCTTTTAGAACATATATCCACATGGAAAAAAAAATGTTGTTCCCTGGCATCTACAGTACTTCAGAACATCTACAGCTACATTAACCTATTCCCATGCTGCAGGTTAGTGGTAGTTTCATGGCCCCATTGGACTAACCTTGATGTCCTTTTTTTTCATCTTACACATGTAAGTAATATGTATTCCATGTGAGCGCATGACACAGAACGGTTTTCATATAACATCCAGGCTTTTGCCTTTGATACAAATGGTCTCTCTCACTCACAATCATTCCTGCCTCACTCTCTTCTCTCTGCGTTTGATTCTCTATATTGTCATGTGTGTATAGGTCTGGTAAATACATAATGACAACTTGTGTGATTAGAAAGCAATGCCACTGTTTAAAGGAGACAGAAAAAATGTACCCATTCACCTAATACGAATTGTAACATCTAATATCAGTTAAAAACATCATCCACCCACAATAAGCATCAACACTCCTTTAAATACCATTATATATATGTTTCAACACCAGCAGATTACAATATATATCAGTGAATACATTGACACCAAGGTTCATGCAACTTCTTTTTCAATCTAGGTTCCCTCTGAATGTGGTGGGAACCTTTTTGTGGGCTACGCCGAACAGCTGTTCAAGTGTAAAATGTGTAATTATCTCAATTCAGTCAAATTCTTTGCAGTAAATCAGTCGTTTCAGCCAAAGTTAGGGATTTAGAGGGTGAAAATGTACCTGCCTTATTAGTTCCAGAGGGACACTGCAACAAGTGGTTTTGCCACCTGGAACGGTTCAGCACTTTGTTCTGGGCGTATTTCGACCTCTCTGAAACCACGATCGTACGTTCATATACGAAATCCACATGTTGATACACATGCTAATTGTGGCTCTTGAGTATTTTTGTATCAAGACTGAGACTGAGAATATATACATATATCATGATTTACCCCCAAAAAGTACATTAGTTCTATAGAATGCATGCACAAATTGCAAGCTCACTTGCGGATGTGAATTCTGGACGCCGAGCAGCTTGACAAAGGACTGAAGGAGCTTGACTGCCATTCTAGAACCCCCAGAGGCATCACTGAGGTGGTGTGTGTGTGTGTGTACTGTGTGAGAGTTCTGTCTGCCTCCTCCAATTGTCCGCCTTCAAGACTGTTGTTCAGCTGGTGGCCAGGAATGTTGGCATGGGTTGCAGTGCAGAGACAATGTATCCTGGGAGTTTGTTCTAGGTGTAAAAATACAAGTTATTCATCCCTTTAAGTCTCAGCCATCAGTTTTTCCCTTCTCTTAAAAGGATGGCTGTGGAATACATAGTGGACGGGCCTCTTTGACTTTGACTCCCCCGTACGGTAACATCATCCAACAGCTACCTGTAATTTAGAAGCAATTTCCCCTCGGAGGACAAATTTAACCCAAATGACATTTGTAGAGGTGACCTGCAGGACATGTTTATGTAAAAAATAAAAAGTTCTCCAGACGTTCTGCTGCAAGCGCTTGAAGGAAAACATTTTTCGGGGGTTTCTCAAAACCTCATTCAAAAGCTATCATTTTTTATTTCACATTCTACATACCTAACTGCCTGCCTGCCTGTACTTCGGGTGCTCTCTGGTGACCAGCTTTCCTGGCCCTCTAAAGCCTCTAACGAGTTTGAGAAGAGTTGTAGAGAGCCGAAAACCGGCTCCAAGTGTTGCCCTTGTTCCCCACACTGTTGCATTTCCCTCAGAGTCCCCGTAGCCCGAAGCCCAAGCTGCTTTTCACATTTAGGCCGGGGATCTAATACAAAGCTTTGGTATCAAACCGCTACAGAGAGAGCATCACCAGAGGCTGTAAAGAAAAAGAAGAAGAAGAAGAAGAAGAAGAAGAAGAAGAAGAAGAAGAAGAAGAAGAAGAAGAAAAAAAGTAACTTTTTTTGGCAAGAGTGCTCGCCGGTTATTCTTAGAGGAGGAGTGACTGAACGTCTGAAAGGGCCCAGAGCAGACGACGAGCGTTCACAGAGGTATTATTCCCAGAGCTAATGTGAGACATAAAAATACACACTGCCATAAGGAATGGGCAATGGAAAGGTAGACACCATAGACTAGAGGGAAGAGAGAGGGGGGGGGGGAAGAATGACAGACTAGAGGTTCCCGATGTGGAAAGAAAGGACAAAAGAAAGAAAGAAAGAAAGTATGAGAATTGTGGATTGTCAGTGTCACCTGCCTTGGCCCTGTCACTCGCCACCACCCAGCACAAACCAACCTCGGTGGTTTCTCAACCGCCGCACAGCAAGAGAAAACCCATTCTGCAGTCCTAAACCACTATGTGTTATAATTGTGGTACCGGTTGTCTGTTATTGCAGCTATATAAACCATAATGTGCCTGTGACAACCTCAATGTTTTCATCTGGAAAGTGTGTATCTGGAACCGCCTGGCTTGTTGAAACAATGTCCCCAATACAGTCACAGTGAAAAAAGCTTTACAAGTGCAGGATAACTTGGCTCCGTAGAGACATGGCAACTACAGTGTGCCATTCGCTTTGCTAGAAACATCAATTCATATCTACTCCATAAAGACACCTAGGCTTGAGACTGGCTTGGGTTCGAAATGCCTTGACCTTTTCTTGCCACTCAATTAAGCTTAAAGTCAATCTGTGAGCCAACTGGAGCTGGTGGGAGAAAGAAGAAGAAAAAAGAGAGGGGGGAATGAGAGAAAGAGAGAGGGGGAGAGAGAGAGAGAGAGGGAGGTAGAGAGAGAGAGAGGGAGGTAGAGAGTCAGAGGTAGAGAGAGAGAGAGAGAGAGAGAGGGAGGTAGAGAGAGAGAGAGAGAGAGAGGTAGAGAGAGAGAGAGAGAGGGGGAGGTAGAGAGTCAGAGGTAGAGAGAGAGACTAATAGCACTGTTACTCAGAGGGTCGATTAGAGTGAGGTAATCTTCTAGAGCGGGTTAGGGTTGGGGCGGGTGGTGTGGGGGGGGGCTGTCTACCATTCAGAGCAGACACACAGTGGCCATTTGGCATGGGGTGGGGTTGGGTGGGTGGGTGGAGGGGACTGGGGGTGTACGGTCCCACCGCCTGAGAAAATTGTTACGCCGAGAAAATTTGGAAAATTAAGTCTGCGATCTCACTGAATGACTGGGCTGCCATGCCTGAAGTATTTATTCATGTTTAACGGGCGTTGAGAGGGGGAATGGGTTTTTGACTGTCTGAAACGAGTGTCTGGGATTGCCCTGCTGCTTAGAAGTGATTAAAGGGAACCAATTTTCCCATAAAACAAATCTTTTTGGATAAAAACATTGGAGCGGGGTCAATTTCTCAACATTGCAGGTCTGTGTACTGTAGCAGCTAAGCCTGCATTTAAATAACAGTTAGTTTAGAATCGTGTGTGTGTGTGTGTGTGTGTGTGTGTGTGTGTGTGTGTGTGTGTGTGTGTGTGTGTGTGTGTGTGTGTGTGTGTGTGTGCAGAATAGTATGGGGTCTTCGTCTTTGGTGGAGGATGCGTTTAAAAGACTGAGGCGGCCTGTCGCTTTTTCCGTATAAAAACTAGACGTTTATTAACGATTACATTGCGGACGGATGCATTGGTGATGTTTTGATCGGGGAAGACCACCAGCATGGATATGAATGAAGAAGAGAGGGGGTCTAAAAATCACCCCTTCTAAAAATCGCAACCCTTGTAGGTAGAGGTGGAGGTAGGGTGAGGTCCTGGCAATGAGGTAGAAAGTTGCAGTTGGCTTGAAGCTGTCCTCTCCCCCGTGACTCATGACCCCCCCCCCCCTCCCCACGAATGGACTGTGATTTACTGTCTTGTAAACACATAGGAAGTAGCATTGAAAACGGTTTAACAAAGTCAATAAAAGCAGACATCATTCCTGGTATTTGGGGTGATACCCCCCCCCCCCCCCCCCCCCAACAGACACACACACACACACACACACACACACAACTCCCATCCCTCCATCTCCATCCCCTTCCCTTCTCTATCCTCTCCCCTCTCTCTCTCTTTCCCTCTCCCCTCTTTTTTTTTATTTCTTGCGTTGGGCAACGGACAGAGCAATGGGTTTAGCAGGCCTACCTGCAGGGTTGCTTAGAGCGCGGCTCCCTGTTTCATCTCTGCACAGGAGAAGTGGCCCCCGGCCCCGAAACAGCTGTGTGGACCTGGGAGGGAGAGGGAGGGAGAGAGGGGGAGAGGAGGGAGAGAGGGGGAGAGGACCATGAAAAGGGGGAAAAGAAGAAAGAGAGGAAATTCAATGGACCTCAGGGAATCTGCCTTGCTTGCTCACTTTCTCTCTCCCCCACTTTCTCTCTCCCCCTCTCTTTCTTTCTCTTCCTCCCTCTGACTCTCGCTCACTCTCACTCTGATTCTCTCTCACTCCCACTGGCTCTCTCTCTCTTTCTCTCTCTCTCTTTCTCTCTCTCTCTCTCCCCGCCTTCTTCCCTTTCTATCTCTCTGTCTCTGTCTCTCCCTCCTTGTCTTTTCTTGGACTGAAGTGGACTTATCCCCTATAGGTACCACACCACTAGTCCCACTTTCACCCCCCCCCCATCCATCCATCCATCCATCCATCCATCCATCCATCCCCAGCCAACAGCTCAGACCTCAGACCAAACAGCGCCCCCCCCCCCTTCACGTTCTAAGCCACAGCGCACCCTCAACACTTAAGGATCCTGAAAGATGAGAAAGAGAACCAAGAATTTTGGACGTGAACGTAATGTCCCTGATGCATCATCACCATCAAAGCCCTTTGGTGAGATCACACTCCTCCTGCTTTTAAAATCCCTTCCTCACACTCATCCAAGAGGTGAATAATAATACAAAAAAAACAGTTGGTGAGAATCCTGTCGAACGAAGGCGCCGCTGCTCGAATAGCATCTCAGAGTGGCTTTTATAATCCTATTGTTCCTCCAGCTTTCCGTACCGGTTACATTTTACATGGATCTGTTTCGGTGTGGGGTTGTGTTCCACGCCGGTGTTTGTGTTGGAGAAGGTGGCTGTCACTGGGGTATATCGCAGTCTCGATGGTAGCCGTGACGGGCTATAGGGTTCCTTTGGCTGCTGGAAATCTGAGACGTGAGAGCCTCTGTTCTCTCGGGTTCTACAATGCTGGTCCAAATACCGCCATGGTTTTATCCCAGGTGTGGGAGAGATGCTGATTGGTATTTAATTCGATTAGTCTCCTGTAGGTAGCCAGTAGCCTCACATGGGAAAGTATAGGAGGAGGTGACTGGTCTCCTCAAACAACGGTCCAATGAAGTTTTGTGGTACAATGAAACCTCAACTGACCTGCATTGTACTGCATGTAGGCCTGTGTTATTAAGAGAACTTTTACACGTGTACACTTTATCCAAGGCTTGCAAAAAGAGGAGAGGCATGCGGAATTGAGACCTTGAGGAGGTACAGAGGGATATTAAGATAGATCTCCCTTCAATACCACATTGAGGCTTTACTGTATCTAAAGCAGTATGCATTACAGCGAGCTCGTCTTCCGGTTTTTTTTCCGTCGTCTCGTCTTCCGTCTGTCTACCTCCGCCAGGCTCCCCTGATCTAAAGGTATGGGGTAACAAGCCTACTGTATCCGCTGTTTTATTTATACGACTAAAAAAACATGTTCTCAAAACATGCTAGAATCCCCCGCCCCCCCCTCCCATGTGACATGTTGATGCAGTCCATGCATAGCCATGCAATCTACAGAGAATAACAATCGCAAGCTTTCCGATTAATTTTTTATTGTCCAATGTTTTAAAACCCACTTAACGATGGGGATTTAGTAGTATCATAACAGTTATGGATTACCGGCAAAGTACTCCAACAGCCTTTCCCTGGGTTTAAAGCCAACATAAGAAGATGTAAAAAAAAAAAAAAAACTGACCTATGACTCACCTGGCCCCTCCATCCCCCCCCCCCCACCCTCCATCCCTCCTTCACCCCCCCCCCCCCCCACACACACACACACACACACACACACACACCCCACCCCCCCCCACCGCTACTCCACCCCCTACCCCTCTTCCCTGGAGACCCCACTCCGGGTGAGTGCACAAGGTATACAATGAAAGGAGGGGGGAGAGAGAGAGAAGGGGGGAGGGGGGGGGGAGACAGAAAGAGATACAAAGTGAGAGGGGGGGGGACAGAGTCAGAGGGGGAGTCACACACACACACACACACATACACACACACACACACACACACAAAGAGAAAGAGAGAGAGAGAGAGAGAGAGAGAGAGAGAAAACAAAGTGAGAAAGCAGAGAAGGGGAGGCCTGCTTTGGAGCTGGAATTCGGAGGAGAGCCATGGCTGCACAGAGAGAGAGAGAGAGAGAGAGAGAGAGAGAGAGAAAAAAAAAGAAAAAGCCATCCCAGTGTTGAGTACTGTTGTGTTTGTTTAGTCTTCTTCAAAGGCTAGCTTAATTATTTTACCATGCTGTGTGAAGGCTGCAGAGACTGCAGGATTCATGGGGCTGTGTCCAGCCTCTATCTCCTCCTCACCCCACGCTGGCTTAACCCTGTGTCTCTCTACACTGCCTGGCTGGGCCACAGGACTACTGGGGTTTAGCACCGTCACAGGACTACTGGGGTTTAGCGCTAGGCTAGGCTAGGTAGCCTAGTTAGAGTTCTCTGACGGAGAGGCCCTCGATTGTGACTGGCTTTTCTTCCAGTCCAGCACTAGTACATTGATCAACTAATCATGGTCAATAATCAAATAATCAATAATCAGTCTGGATCATGATGAAGGTGTGCGTGTGTGTGTGTGTGTGTGTGTGTGTGTGTGTGTGTGTGTGTGTGTGTGTGTGTGTGTGTGTGTGTGTGTGTGTGTGTTGAAGCTGGCCTGGAATAAGAGCCTAATAACCACCGTAAGGGATAAACCGAGTCAGAAGCTGTCACCATGCACTGCACAGCCCAGTAGCTCTGTCGCCAGGACCAGAGATGAACATCCCTCCAGAACTCATTTGATCCCTCTAGATTAGAACTAATTTGTGTTCCATACAAGATGGAATAGAATAGAATAAAAAGACATGTTGCAGTTCTCAGGTCCCAGGCTATTGTCCTGGCCGGGTGACAGCTTCTGACATGCCTCTGTGGCCACATGCACATACCGACATGCCATATATGTCATTTCTTCTGAATGTGTTGTATATTGAATGGGCTTGCTGAAAGAAGAACAACATGGCCCAAAGACATTCATCAAGTGAATCGCAAGGCCAGTATTCAGGGATATGTCTACAACGAGAGAATGATAGCATTCGTAGCTATGAATATCTTTTGCAACGGAAAGTGTGCAGATTGATTTAGAATACAAACATGTTTTAAGTTCGATTTTTAGAGTTGTCAAATGCCGAAAAAGACAGGAAATTCAATTGAGCACCCTAACTCTTAAATCTGACAGCCTATCTACGGTATATTTGCAGTTGATATAGATTATGCTCTCAAACATACATTAGCCATGGCATGAAGAAAATGCTAATTGCCAACAGTAACCATAATTTTACTTACATTTGTCTATCATAAGTTAGTAGGCTAATGTTGTAACCTGAGAGAGGTTGGGACTTAAACAGTGACCTTGAGTTAGCGCAGTGGCTAGCTAACCATCCTGGTGGCATTTGTTGTCATAGAAACATGATTCATTTTCACCAGATTTGTATAAATTCTGTCCCATGTATTAGCATGTAGTAGCATAGACATTTCATCCATTGACTTAACATGGGAAAGCAAAATAGCAAAAGATGGACTTTAATGAAAACTGCTGCACATTAACTTGTAGTGATTTCGATGGACTATTTTGATGCACTGCTTCATGTTACTACTACATTTTCTCGTGGCCATCTCCTTATCAACAAAGTTGTATTTTTTTAGTTTTTGTTATTGTCCCGCAAAACATTTGCCATCAAAAATGCTAAATGTTCCCACAATCTGTTTTAATGAAAACGGCTGAATGGATCTTTAAAAAAAACTGGCCTATATTTAGTCTGTCACCACTGGAGTAGTCGTGCCAAACTCAATACATATTGAGTAACGGCGTAGAAATTATGATAGGCAAAACAGCCATTTATAAATATAAATAAATATTATTATAATTATTATTATATTATATTGTAATATTATACATATGACTCTCATAATGAAAGTTGAACGGGGACAAAACCAGAAGGTCATTGTAGGTAATTCTTGAGGGAAGATTTAAAATGTATACACTATATATATGTGTTACTTTTAATTGTAGCCAAATACAATACATACGTATTGTCTACATCCAATCCACAGTTCGATGAATGAATAAATGAATAGGCCTACTGTCAGGAAAACCACTGAGATGTCTCTGTGTATAACTAATCCATTGGGGGTAAGACCCTGGCATCCCAGGACCTCCACCTATCCCATACTGCACCAGCCTCACCGCTGCAGTAAAATTCACTGTAAAACCCTGGTCATTGCGTCATGGAAATAGGACTCCTCTGTCTCTTTCCTTAGATTAGATTAGATTAGATTAAACTTCATTGTCATTGTGCAGAGTACAAGTACAGAGACAACGAAATGCAGTTAGCGTCTAACCAGAAGTGCAAAAAAGTGCAGTGTGAACAATATATGCTGCTACACTGCTCATACTGTAACTATTTATTCTGCTATAATGCTACTGCTACTCACATACTGCTATACTGCACTGCTATATTATACTGCTTATATTATACTATATCATACTGCACTACTACTGATCATATATTGCACTACCTGTAAATACTGTTCATTGCACTTTCTGCTATTTTGCACTTCTGGTTAGACGCTAACTGCATTTCGTTGTCTCTGTACTTGTACTCTGCACAATGACAATAAAGTTGAATCTAATCTAATCTAATCTAATATATACAGGTAGTGCAGTATAAGTAGTGCAGTATAAGTATAAGTAGTGCAGTGTAGCAGTATATGTATTAGCAGTAACATTATAAGCAGAATAAATAGAATGCAGTATGAATAGTATAAGCAGCATATGAGCTGTATAGGCAGTGCAGTATAAGCAGTATATATGTATTATATGTATTAACAGTAACATTAAAGCAAAGTCTTTCTGTCTTTCTTGCATTCTCTCTTTCTATCTCTCTCTCTCTCTCTCTCTCCCCCTCTCCCCTTTTCTCTTCTCTCCCCTTCTGTCTCCCTCCTTTTCTGTCATCCTCCCTCTCCCTCCATCTCTACCTCCCTCCCCTCCCCTCCTCTCCCCTCCCCTCCCCCCTCCCTCTCTCTTCTCTCCTCGTCTGCTTCACAACCTGGGGAACCAATCAGGCCATGTAAGTAGGACCCGTTCGCCCCACCATGTCGTGCGGTTTAACCTCTGGTACCGAACGACCCCGGCTCACAGCAAGACTGCTGCCTGGGTGGGTGGGGGGTTAGGGGGGTTGGGGGGGTGGGGGGGGGGGGACAACCGCAGAGTTCAGGGACCACCAAGCTGCTTTTCGAACCCCCAGTTAACCACTTTCTCTGGGATTCAGGGCCTGTTGTAAAGTCGAGCGGGTGTGTGGATATGAAATGGATACCACTGCAAGGTAGTGGAGGAGATGATGAGTTTATTTCGCCGTTCTGAACCAGGAAAATTTTTCTAATTGTCCTGAATGTCACCATGGAGGAAATGATCAAAGTGCGTTAAGGACAAGTACATAATTGGCCAGAATTGTTTTTGTTTTTTCTTGTGTGAAATACAGTACATCCATCTATGAATAGGACCTATCAGTAACCTCATTGGCCGGTTGTCTGGATACTGTTCATCCTCTTCGATGGTAAACAAACAAAGAACTCTTCTTTTAGCGCGAGACTGTCCCCTAATGTGACTGTCCCCCCTTCCGCAGGGTTGGAATGCTTTTAACAATTTGCTGTGGGACACATTAGAACACGAGCCCTGAGGAGATTGGCGCATTCCAACTGGGGACATTTTTGTCGCTCTTTAGACGTCAATCAGCGCCACTATCTCCTCACCCCCCACTCCCCCCCCCACCCCACCCCACCCCCCCCTGTTACCCACGCCAGAGGTCCGGCGACCCGGCATCTACTACGTCCCAGTTTGGGACCCGTCGATGTGTTAAGCACCCAAGAATGCGATTGCCTCCTCGGTGGGGGGACCAAACACTTTCCCGGGACTTCAGACATCTCCCCTGCGCCTCCTCCTCCACCTCCACCTTCTCCTCCTCCACCTCCTTCATCTCCTCCACCACCATCTGCGATGTGGGTCACGGAAAACCTCTCCTCTGTTGAGAAATATAAAGTAGCGGCATGTCTCTTTAACAAGGAACCTGAGTATCCTAAAGTAGCCTTTAAGTCTTCAGAAGTCTTGTCCTCAGGGTGACACTCAGTGGAGGCTGCTTGAGGTAGAAATCGGAGGACGGGCCCATTGTAATGCATGGAATGGAATGAGTAATGGTATGTGTTTGATACCATTCCTCATTCCATTCCATGCATTACAATGAGCCCGTCCTCCGATTTCTACTTCCACCAGCCTCCCTTGGTGACACTGTACAGTTATGTGCCTATAGCAATGTTCATCATTGTGGCCTACTATTGCCCATCACATTCAGTCATGATAATAATGATAATAATAATGGAATAATAATGGAATTCTATTGTGTGCTTTACCTGTATCTAATGGTGCACGTATATAGACATGCCTGTCCTTGATTCAAAGGGAATCTCGTCATCCTCTGAGAGGTCTTGTAATACAATCACACACGCAAGCTCTGACATTGGCTCGTGCATCAGAGCCCAGCTGTCCAGATGTCCAGCTGAAACGGACAACGCCTGGATTTTTTGGATTCTGAGGTTTTTGACATGACCATAAGATAGGAAGCCTCTGGATCCGGTAATGAAGGTCAGGAAGCGGTAGGAGAGCGAGAGAGAGAGGCAGAGAGAGGGGGGGGGGAGACAGAGAGAGGGAGAGAGAGAGAGAGAGAGAGAGAGAGAACGCATGAAGGAACTTTCGACAAGTATGCCAAACAATCTGTCCTTCTCCCTTTACAGTTAGGATAACAGTCAGGGCCAGATTCCATGGCACATTATCAGAGCGTTGAAAGCACCTGACTGGTATGTGACAGTCTCAGTCAGTGACAAGTTTCCCTTCAGAGGGGGGCATAGAGGGGGGATGGAGAGGGAGGGGTGGAGAGAGGGGAGGGGGGGCAGAGTGTGTGTGTGTGTGGGGGGGGCGGGGGGCGGGGGGCGGGGGGGGTAAAGGGTTGATCCATTTGATACCGGGTCTCACTGGACACTTGACAGGAGCTGTCAGTGGAGTAGCAGGGGGGTGGGGTGCTTATCGATCAAACACCCGCCCTATCTGCCGCGCTGTCCGTCAAATCCTGGGGGGTCGTGTTTGGATAGACTAGAGGCAGCTAGGGCCCTGTAGTGTGTGTGTGTGTGTGTGTGTGTGTGTGTGTGTGTGTGTGTGTGTGTTTGAGTGTGTGAGTGTGTGTGTGTGTGTGTGTGTGTGTGTGTGTGTGTGTGTGTGTGAGTGTGTGTGTGTGTGTGTGTGTGTGTGTGTGTGTGTGTGTGTGTGTGTGTGTCACGACAACACCTCCGCTGTCTAGGCTGCAACGTTAGGACATGGCACCCTGGCCTCATGTTACTGTCCTTTAGCTGCCTAGGGTGAGAAGGGGTGAGGGGTGGTGGGGTGAGGGGTGGTGGGGAGAGGGGGTGACGGGTGCGGGGAGAGGGGTGAGGGTGAGGGGCACAGAGGTTATTCAGAAGAAAAGACTTTCAGAGAGACCTCTAACATTTCTGAGCGGCACTCTGATTATAGAAACAACAACACAGATGACGCCTACCTTAAAGTCCAAGTCAGCAAGTCAGCAAGTCAGCAATTATAATAAAAAAAAACAAATACAAAAAAAAACCATTTGACCCACAGCCATAGTGACCACAAACACAGATATACACAGTATTTGACGACTCAACAACAGTTTGGAAAACTGCACATTTACAAAAAGCCAAATGAGGCCCACTGCCAATCGTCGATTTTTTTTTGCAGCAGCAGAGGCGTTTGAACGTCGTGTCACAAACCAATACCATTGATTCAGGGAGGAGGAGGACGGAGAGAGAGAGAGAGAAGGAAAACCTGTCATTCCGTGGTCCGCCATAGCCAGTTTGGCCAGCGACGGTCCCTCTGGCCTACAGCTATTATAGCACCACGCTGGCCAATCAGTGGTGCTGATGGACATAGGCCAGTGACACACATGTGAACTCAAAGTCATTTTATTTTACCATCCGGATAAATTGCTATGAAATTATACGGTGTCCAAACTGTAGACAAGATTTTAATGCTTTTAATTTTTTTCTTCTTCTCTATTTTGGAATCCATAATAGGTACTTGTGTCGATCATTCAAACTGTCTTGTTTACTGTATTGTCAGGAGAATTCGGTGTCTTTTTGAATTCTGTCAGACACAACAAATGTCCTTGCGACTGTAATAGGTTCTCCTATGTGTGGTTAGAGCGCCCTCTGCTGTTATCTCTGGGTAACAGGGTAATGGTGTCAATGCAGCAAGTGGCTCAGTGGTCATTTGATTGTATTTATTTTGTGTTCAATGATTTCACTTACAATATAACATCACACATAACCACCCCTCCCCACACTCTGTCATAAACACAGACACCACAACCCACACACAGACACACCCCCGATGACACACATTTTGTTGAATTTCGAAGCATACAGTATCATCCATGCACGATCTCAGACCCGTTTCCAATTCAGAGTGAACATGTTTCACCACCTGGTGCCATCATTGTGCGTTTGTAGCATGTTATCTTGACGTCTTTTACCATCTTATCCTATCGAAACCAACACATACACACACCCCCACCCACACCCACCCACACACACACGCACACACACATCCACCTACCCAGACAACCCCCCCCACCCCAACCTCTCCCCTCTCTCTCTCCCTCTCTCTCTCCCCCTCCCCTCCTCGCTCCCCCTCCCTTCCTGATCTGATCTATAAATACGCTCTCATCAGTGCAGGGCTGTCTGTGAGTGGTGCTGACCCTGGCCCTCTCTCCGTCCAGCAGAGGAGGTGATTAATGGGGGGGCTCCGGCCCGCGCTGCCCTTGCACTTGGGCCCGGCTGGCAGTATAAATAATGGCAGGTCAGCGACACTGTGGATGGAGAGGGAGAGAGAGAGGGGGGGAGAGAGAGAGGGGGAGAGAGAGAGGGAGAGAGAGAGAGAGAGAGAGAGAGCGGCGCTCTCTCTGTCTTGGATTGGACACGTGCTTTAGAGTGTAAATGATGTCTCACTTTCTCTCTTTCCTTCTTCCTCTCTCTCTCTCTCTCTCTCTCTCTCTCTCTCTCTCTGTCTGTCTGTCTGTCTGTCTCTCTCTCCCCCCCTCTCCCTCCTCTCCGTCTTCCTCTCCGTCTCCCTCTCCCCCTCTGCCCAGAGTTCTCATCAGTGTGATGGAGACATCATCTCCTGAGAGTATAAATAGTGTTGGAGCAGTCCACGGGGCCGGGCCTGGCCTGGCCTTTGACGGCAGCTTTAATTTCATGCCTAATTTCTCCTGCCTCAGAGAGGATCGATCCTGGCCTGTCCAGGCTCCCTCTACTGCTGGGAGAGAGTAAGGAGACTAGTACTCTCCGTGTCTGTGACTGATGTGTACACACACGTACACACATACTTATTACACACACACACACACACACACACACACACACACACGTGCATGAGTGTGCAGACCCACTTACACATGCATGCATGCATACACACACACACACACACACACACACACACACATACAAGGATTCACACACAGACATGCATGCGTGTACACACGCGCGCGCAGACACACACACACACACACACACACAAACGTTCACAAGCGTGCACACACACACATACAAGGACACACATTGACATACATGCATGCGCACACGCACACACACACATGTGCACACACACACGTGCATAAGCAGACACACGTGCACGCGCACACACACAAACATACACAAGCGTGCACGCACACACCCACACACACACACTCCGCCTCTGAAAGGATAGCCTTATTTCCTCCGCTCATACAAAACTATGACTATGTTTTCGTGTTCTCTGAAAATCTGCATCAACATCTTAAGCCAATCAATACAGGTGGTGGATTAGATTAACCTCAGAAGTAGAAGAGGAACAAGCTGACATACAGGCACACGGACCCTTTGTGTTCGGATGGATACACAGAACTTATATCATTGCCGGGGTGATAAATACAGAGGCAGGCTCCCATCTCGCAGCCCCGGGGAGACATTGAACTCTAGCCCTCCGCTATAATGACTTTGTCCCACAGTATCGATCCACTGTGATCCATGTACTGTAATTCTTATATCATCACCACCGCGCTCCGGCAATAACTCCAAGTCATATTTCGGCCCTCCATCCAGGTGACAGCTTAAAGACGCGGGGGCCTTGGCCTCGATTTAGGACCCCCAACCCCCTCGCTGCGCCCCCCCCCCACCCCGCCTTCTCCCCCCCCCCCCCCTCACCCCCCACCCTCTCTTCCATCTCTCCTCGTTCTCTCAGAGTAATATCACAGCGGACAGGGACAGTCTGTTCTCTCCGAGGACCGCGGCTTATTTCAGCCACATTTCTTCCCCCCTGTTTTCACTCTCGTGTACTACTACACCCGGTAGTGTCTTAGTTCGCCAGACTAAGTATGCATCTGTCTCTCCGGTTTGGAACATAGCCCCTACAGGCTACCGAGGAGACTCAGCGTTCCCTCTTTAGGCCGTGTCCCTTCCCTCCCTTTGAGTAGGGCTCATATTTCACTGTCATCTCAGTCTCCCCTTACATCCATATAATGGTGAGAGATATATGACCCGGCCTTCTGCAGTCTCTGGGCTTGAGAGAAGGGAGGGACGGGGGGGTTTTAAAACACTGTCACAATGACAAAAAAGTGCCTCCTGGGTATTGGTGCTATTTTTTTTCTCCACCCCCGAACAATGCAATCTCGGCTTTATCCCCGATCGGATCGGCGTTTGTGTGGAGACAGCATATGGGGTCCTTGTTGGAAGGGGACAGGCTGCCCCGTACCGTTGCCTGCCTGCCTGTCTGGACAGTGACATACAGGGGCTCATCTGGACAGCTGAGCCACAGGCTGTTTTGGGGGGTGACATGACTGGTTTTATAAGATGTGATTTAGAGCAGGCTTCTTCAATCCCCTGGCCCTGGGGACACCTATGGGTGGAAGTCAGCGGAGGCTGGTGGAGGCAGAAATCGGAGGATGGGGCTCGTTGTAATGCCTGGAACGGAATGAGGAATGGTATCAAACCACCATCCCTCATTCCATTCCATGTATTACAATGAGCCTGGAATGGAATGAGGAATGGTATTCAAATATTCCTTAAAATATTACAATGAGCCCCGTCCTCCGATTTCTGCCTCC